>NC_090451.1:19561793-19929047 GCF_031143425.1 Pleurodeles waltl | reverse complement strand
ACTCCCTGATTCAGAAAGTCTGCTCCACAAGGACACCACACTCCCTGATTCAGGAAGTCTGCTCTACAAGGACACCACACTCCCTGATTCCGGCAGTCTGCTCTACAAGGACACCACACTCCCTGATTCAGGCAGTCTAATACAAGGACACCACACTCCCTGATTCAGGCAGTCCAATACAAGGACACCACACTCCCTGATTCAGGCAGTCCAATACAAGGACACCACACTCCCTGATTCAGGCACTCTGCTCTACAAGGACACCACACTCCCTGATTCCGGCAGTCTGCTATACAAGGACACCACACTCCCTGATTCTGACAGTCTGCTCTTCAAGGACACCACACTCCCTGATTCAGAAAGTCTGCTCTACAAGGACACCACACTCCCTGATTCAGGCAGTCTGCTTTACAAGGACACCGCACTCCCTGATTCAGGAAGTCTGCTCTACAAGGACACCACGCTCCCTGATTCAGGCAGTCTGCTCTACAAGGACACCACTCTCCCTGATTCAGGAAGTCTGCTCTACAAGGACACCACACTCCCTGATTCCGGCAGTCTGCTCTATAAGGACACCACACTCCCTGATTCAGGCAGTCTGCTCAACAAGGACACCACACTCCCTGATTCAGGCAGTCTAATACAAGGACACCACACTCCCTGATTCAGGCAGTCCAATACAAGGGCACCACACTCCCAGATTCAGGCAGTCTGCTCTACAAGGACACCACACTCCCTGATTCCGCCAGTCTGCTCTACAAGGACACCACACTCCCTGATTCAGACATTCTGCTCTTCAAGGACACCACACTCCCTGATTCAGGATGTCTGCTCTACAAGGACACCACGCTCCCTGATTCAGGCAGCCTGCTCTACAAGGACACCACACTCCCTGATTCAGGAAGGCTGCTCTACAAGGACACCACACTCCCTGATTCAGGCTGTCTGTTCTCACAAGGACACAACACTCCCTGATTCAAGCAGTCTGCTCTACAAGGACACACCACTCCCTGATTCAGGCAGTCTGCTCTACAAGGACACAACACTCCCTGATTCAGGTTGTCTGCTCTACAAGGACACCACACTCCCTGATTCAGGCAGTCTGCTCTACAAGGACACAACACTGCCTGATTCAGGCAGTCTGCTCTACAAGGACACCACACTCCCTGATTCAGGCAGTCTGCTCTACAAGGACACAACAGTCCCTGATTCAGGCAGTCTGCTCTACAAGGACACAACACTCCCTGATTCAGCCAGTCTGCTCTACAAGGACACAACACTCCCTGATTCAGGCAGTTTGCTCCACAAGGACACCACACTCCCTGAACCAGGCAGTCTGCTCTACAAGGACACCACACTCCCTGAGGCAGGCTGTCTGCTTTACAAGGACACTACACTCCCTGATTCAGGCAGTCTGCTCTACAAGGACACAACACTCCCTGATTCAGGCAGTCTGCTCTACAAGGACACAACACTCCCTGATTCAGCCAGTCTGCTCTACAAGGACACCACACTCCCTGATTCCGGCAGTCTGCTCTACAAGGACACCACACTCCCTTATTCAGGCAGTCTTCTCTACAAGGACACCACACTCCCTGATTCAGCCCGTCTGCGTCTGCTCTACACGGACACAACACTCCCTGATTCAGGCAGTCTGCTCCACAAGGACATCACACCCATGATTCAGGCGGTCTGCTCTACAAGGACACCACACTCCCTGATTCAGGCAGTCTGCTCAAAAAGGGCAGCACCTCCCTGAGTCAGGCTGTCTGCCTTACAAGGACAATAAACTCCGTGATTCAGGCAGTCTGCTCTACAAGGACACCACACTCACTGATTCAGGTAGTCTGCTCTACAAGGACACCACACTCACTGATTCAGGCAGTCTGCTCTACAAGGACACAACACTCCCTGATTCAGCCAGTCTGCTCTACAAGGACACAACACTCCCTGATTCAGGCAGTTTGCTCCACAAGGACACCACACTCCCTGAACCAGGCAGTCTGCTCTACAAGGACACCACACTCCCTGAGGCAGGCTGTCTGCTTTACAAGGACACTACACTCCCTGATTCAGGCAGTCTGCTCTACAAGGACACAACACTCCCTGATTCAGGCAGTCTGCTCTACAAGGACACCACACTCCCTGATTCCGGCAGTCTGCTCTACAAGGACACCACACTCCCTGATTCAGGCAGTCTGCTCAACAAGGACACCACACTCCCTGGTTCAGGCAGTCTAATACAAGGACACCACACTCCCTGATTCAGGCAGTCCAATACAAGGACACCACACTCCCTGATTCAGGCAGTCTGCTCTACAAGGACACCACACTCCCTGATTCAGCCAGTCTGCTCTACAAGGACACCACACTCCCTGATTCCGGCAGTCTGCTCTACAAGGACACCACACTCCCTGATTCAGGCAGTCTAATACAAGGACACCACACTCCCTGATTCAGGCATTCCAATACAAGGACACCACACTCCCTGATTCAGGCAGTCTGCTCTACAAGGACACCACACTCCCTGATTCCGGCAGTCTGCTCTACAAGGACACCACACTCCCTGATTCAGACAGTCTGCTATACAAGGACACCACACTCCCTGATTCTGACAGTCTGCTCTTGAAGGACACCACATTCCCTGATTCAGAAAGTCTGCTCTACAAGGACACCACACTCCCTGATTCAGGCAGTCTGCTTTACAAGGACACCGCACTCCCTGATTCAAGCAGTCTGCTCTACAAGGACACCACACTCCCTGATTCAGGCTGTCTGCTTTACAAGGACACTACACTCCCTGATTCAGGCAGTCTGCTCTGCAAGGACACCACACTCCCTGATTCAGCCTGTCTGCTCTACAAGGACACTACACTCCCTGATTCAGGCAGTCTGCTCTACAAGGACACAACACTCCCTGATTCAGGCAGTTTGCTCCACAAGGACATCACACCCATGATTCAGGCAGTCTGCTCCACAAGGATACCACACTCCCTGATTCAGGCAGTCTGGTCTACAAGGACACCACACTCCCTGATTCAGCCAGTCTGCTCTACAAGGACACCACACTCCCTGATTCAGGCAGTCTGCTCTACAAGGACACAACACTCCCTGATTCAGGCAGTTTGCGCCACAAGGACATCACACCAATGATTCAGGCAGTCTGCTCCACAAGGACCCCACACTCCCTGATTCAGGCAGTCTGCTCTACAAGGACAGCACACTCCCTGATTCAGCCAGTCTGCTCTACAAGGACACAACACTCCCTGATTCAGGCAGTTTGCTCCACAAGGACACCACACTCCCTGATTCAGGCAGTCTGCTCTGCAAGGACACCACACTCCCTGAGGCAGGCTGTCTGCTTTACAAGGACACTACACTCCCTGATTCAGGCAGTCTGCTCTACAAGGACACAACACTCCCTGATTCAGCCAGTCTGCTCTACAAGGACACCACACTCCCTGATTCAGCCAGTCTGCTCTACAAGGACACCACACTCCCTGATTCCGGCAGTCAGCTCTACAAGGACACCACACTCCCTGATTCCGGCAGTCTGCTCAACAAGGACACCACACTCCCTGGTTCAGGCAGTCTAATACAAGGACACCACACTCCCTGATTCAGGCAGTCCAATACAAGGACACCACACTCCCTGATTCAGGCAGTCTGCTCAACAAGGACACCACACTCCCTGATTCAGCCAGTCTAATACAAGGACACCACACTCCCTGATTCCGGCAGTCTGCTCTACAAGGACACCACACTCCCTGATTCAGGCAGTCTAATACAAGGACACCACACTCCCTGATTCAGGCAGTCCAATACAAGGACACCACACTCCCTGATTCAGGCAGTCTGCTCTACAAGGACACCACACTCACTGATTCCGGCAGTCTGCTCTACAAGGACACCACACTCCCTGATTCAGACAGTCTGCTATACAAGGACACCACACTCCCTGATTCTGACAGTCTGCTCTTCAAGGACACCACATTCCCCGATTCAGAAAGTCTGCTCTACAAGGACACCACACTCCCTGATTCAGGCTGTCTGCTTTACAAGGACAATACACTGCCTGATTCAGGCAGTCTGCTCTACAAGGACACCACACTCCCTGATTCCGGCAGTCTGCTCTACAAGGACACCACACTCCCTGATTCAGGCAGTCTGCTCAACAAGGACACCACACTCCCTGGTTCATGCAGTCTAATACAAGGACACCACATTCCCTGATTCAGGCAGTCTGCTCTACAAGGACACCACACTCCCTGATTCCGGCAGTCTGCTCTACAAGGACACCACACTCCCTGATTCCGGCAGTCTGCTCTACAAGGACACCACACTCCCTGATTCAGACAGTCTGCTCTTCAAGGACACCACACTCCCTGATTCAGGAAGTCTGCTCTACAAGGACACCACGCTCCCTGATTCAGGCAGTCTGCTCTACAAGGACACCACTCTCCCTGATTCAGGAAGTCTGCTCTACAAGGACACCACACTCCCTGATTCCGGCAGTCTGCTCTATAAGGACACCACACTCCCTGATTCAGGCAGTCTGCTCAACAAGGACACCACACTCCCTGATTCAGGCAGTCTAATACAAGGACACCACACTCCCTGATTCAGGGAGTCCAATACAAGGGCACCACACTCCCAGATTCAGGCAGTCTGCTCTACAAGGACACCACACTCCCTGATTCCGCCAGTCTGCTCTACAAGGACACCACACTCCCTGATTCAGACATTCTGCTCTTCAAGGACACCACACTCCATGATTCAGGATGTCTGCTCTACAAGGACACCACGCTCCCTGATTCAGGCAGCCTGCTCTACAAGGACACCACACTCCCTGATTCAGGAAGGCTACTCTACAAGGACACCACACTCCCTGATTCAGGCTGTCTGTTCTCACAAGGACACAACACTCCCTGATTCAAGCAGTCTGCTCTACAAGGACACACCACTCCCTGATTCAGGCAGTCTGCTCTACAAGGACACAACACTCCCTGATTCAGGTTGTCTGCTCTACAAGGACACCACACTCCCTGATTCAGGCAGTCTGCTCTACAAGGACACAACACTGCCTGATTCAGGCAGTCTGCTCTACAAGGACACCACACTCCCTGATTCAGGCAGTCTGCTCTACAAGGACACAACAGTCCCTGATTCAGGCAGTCTGCTCTACAAGGACACAACACTGCCTGATTCAGGCAGTCTGCTCTACAAGGACACCACACTCCCTGATTCAGGCAGTCTGCTCTACAAGGACACAACAGTCCCTGATTCAGGCAGTCTGCTCTACAAGGACACAACACTCCCTGATTCAGCCAGTCTGCTCTACAAGGACACAACACTCCCTGATTCAGGCAGTTTGCTCCACAAGGACACCACACTCCCTGAACCAGGCAGTCTGCTCTACAAGGACACCACACTCCCTGAGGCAGGCTGTCTGCTTTACAAGGACACTACACTCCCTGATTCAGGCAGTCTGCTCTACAAGGACACAACACTCCCTGATTCAGGCAGTCTGCTCTACAAGGACACAACACTCCCTGATTCAGCCAGTCTGGTCTACAAGGACACCACACTCCCTGATTCCGGCAGTCTGCTCTACAAGGACACCACACTCCCTGATTCAGGCAGTCTGCTCAACAAGGACACCACACTCCCTGGTTCAGGCAGTCTAATACAAGGACACCACACTCCCTGATTCAGGCAGTCCAATACAAGGACACCACACTCCCTGATTCAGGCAGTCTGCTCTACAAGGACACCACACTCCCTGATTCAGCCAGTCTGCTCTACAAGGACACCACACTCCCTGATTCCGGCAGTCTGCTCTACAAGGACACCACACTCCCTGATTCCGGCAGTCTGCTCTACAAGGACACCACACTCCCTGATTCAGGCAGTCTAATACAAGGACACCACACTCCCTGATTCAGGCATTCCAATACAAGGACACCACACTCCCTGATTCAGGCAGTCTGCTCTACAAGGACACCACACTCCCTGATTCCGGCAGTCTGCTCTACAAGGACACCACACTCCCTGATTCAGACAGTCTGCTATACAAGGACACCACACTCCCTGATTCTGACAGTCTGCTCTTGAAGGACACCACATTCCCTGATTCAGAAAGTCTGCTCTACAAGGACACCACACTCCCTGATTCAGGCAGTCTGCTTTACAAGGACACCGCACTCCCTGATTCAAGCAGTCTGCTCTACAAGGACACCACACTCCCTGATTCAGGCTGTCTGCTTTACAAGGACACTACACTCCCTGATTCAGGCAGTCTGCTCTGCAAGGACACCACACTCCCTGATTCAGCCTGTCTGCTCTACAAGGACACTACACTCCCTGATTCAGGCAGTCTGCTCTACAAGGACACAACACTCCCTGATTCAGGCAGTTTGCTCCACAAGGACATCACACCCATGATTCAGGCAGTCTGCTCCACAAGGATACCACACTCCCTGATTCAGGCAGTCTGGTCTACAAGGACACCACACTCCCTGATTCAGCCAGTCTGCTCTACAAGGACACCACACTCCCTGATTCAGGCAGTCTGCTCTGCAAGGACACCACACTCCCTGAGGCAGGCTGTCTGCTTTACAAGGACACTACACTCCCTGATTCAGGCAGTCTGCTCTACAAGGACACAACACTCCCTGATTCAGCCAGTCTGCTCTACAAGGACACCATACTCCCTGATTCAGCCAGTCTGCTCTACAAGGACACCACACTCCCTGATTCCGGCAGTCTGCTCTACAAGGACACCACACTCCCTGATTCCGGCAGTCTGCTCAACAAGGACACCACACTCCCTGGTTCAGGCAGTCTAATACAAGGACACCACACTCCCTGATTCAGGCAGTCCAATACAAGGACACCACACTCCCTGATTCAGGCAGTCTGCTCAACAAGGACACCACACTCCCTGATTCAGCCAGTCTAATACAAGGACACCACACTCCCTGATTCCGGCAGTCTGCTCTACAAGGACACCACACTCCCTGATTCAGGCAGTCTAATACAAGGACACCACACTCCCTGATTCAGGCAGTCCAATACAAGGACACCACACTCCCTGATTCAGGCAGTCTGCTCTACAAGGACACCACACTCACTGATTCCGGCAGTCTGCTCTACAAGGACACCACACTCCCTGATTCAGACAGTCTGCTATACAAGGACACCACACTCCCTGATTCTGACAGTCTGCTCTTCAAGGACACCACATTCCCCGATTCAGAAAGTCTGCTCTACAAGGACACCACACTCCCTGATTCAGGCTGTCTGCTTTACAAGGACAATACACTCCCTGATTCAGGCAGTCTGCTCTACAAGGACACCACACTCCCTGATTCCGGCAGTCTGCTCTACAAGGACACCACACTCCCTGATTCAGGCAGTCTGCTCAACAAGGACACCACACTCCCTGGTTCAGGCAGTCTAATACAAGGACACCACATTCCCTGATTCAGGCAGTCTGCTCTACAAGGACACCACACTCCCTGATTCCGGCAGTCTGCTCTACAAGGACACCACACTCCCTGATTCCGGCAGTCTGCTCTACAAGGACACCACACTCCCTGATTCAGACAGTCTGCTCTTCAAGGACACCACACTCCCTGATTCAGGAAGTCTGCTCTACAAGGACACCACGCTCCCTGATTCAGGCAGTCTGCTCTACAAGGACACCACTCTCCCTGATTCAGGAAGTCTGCTCTACAAGGACACCACACTCCCTGATTCCGGCAGTCTGCTCTATAAGGACACCACACTCCCTGATTCAGGCAGTCTGCTCAACAAGGACACCACACTCCCTGATTCAGGCAGTCTAATACAAGGACACCACACTCCCTGATTCAGGCAGTCCAATACAAGGGCACCACACTCCCAGATTCAGGCAGTCTGCTCTACAAGGACACCACACTCCCTGATTCCGCCAGTCTGCTCTACAAGGACACCACACTCCCTGATTCAGACATTCTGCTCTTCAAGGACACCACACTCCCTGATTCAGGATGTCTGCTCTACAAGGACACCACGCTCCCTGATTCAGGCAGCCTGCTCTACAAGGACACCACACTCCCTGATTCAGGAAGGCTGCTCTACAAGGACACCACACTCCCTGATTCAGGCTGTCTGTTCTCACAAGGACACAACACTCCCTGATTCAAGCAGTCTGCTCCACAAGGACACACCACTCCCTGATTCAGGCAGTCTGCTCTACAAGGACACAACACTCCCTGATTCAGGTTGTCTGCTCTACAAGGACACCACACTCCCTGATTCAGGCAGTCTGCTCTACAAGGACACAACACTGCCTGATTCAGGCAGTCTGCTCTACAAGGACACCACACTCCCTGATTCAGGCAGTCTGCTCTACAAGGACACAACACTCCCTGATTCAGGCAGTCTGCTCTACAAGGACACAACACTCCCTGATTCAGCCAGTCTGCTCTACAAGGACACAACACTCCCTGATTCAGGCAGTTTGCTCCACAAGGACACCACACTCCCTGAACCAGGCAGTCTGCTCTACAAGGACACCACACTCCCTGAGGCAGGCTGTCTGCTTTACAAGGACACTACACTCCCTGATTCAGGCAGTCTGCTCTACAAGGACACAACACTCCCTGATTCAGGCAGTCTGCTCTACAAGGACACAACACTCCCTGATTCAGGCAGTCTAATACAAGGACACCACACTCCCTGATTCAGGCAGTCTGCTCTACAAGGACACCACACTCCCTGATTCCGGCAGTCTGCTCTACAAGGACACCACACTCCCTGATTCAGACAGTCTGCTATACAAGGACACCACACTCCCTGATTCTGACAGTCTGCAATTCAAGGACACCACATTCCCCGATTCAGAAAGTCTGCTCTACAAGGACACCACACTCCCTGATTCAGGCTGTCTGCTTTACAAGGACAATACACTCCCTGATTCAGGCAGTCTGCTCTACAAGGACACCACACTCCCTGATTCCGGCAGTCTGCTCTACAAGGACACCACACTCCCTGATTCAGGCAGTCTGCTCAACAAGGACACCACACTCCCTGGTTCAGGCAGTCTAATACAAGGACACCACATTCCCTGATTCAGGCAGTCTGCTCTACAAGGACACCACACTCCCTGATTCCGGCAGTCTGCTCTACAAGGACACCACACTCCCTGATTCCGGCAGTCTGCTCTACAAGGACACCACACTCCCTGATTCAGACAGTCTGCTCTTCAAGGACACCACACTCCCTGATTCAGGAAGTCTGCTCTACAAGGACACCACGCTCCCTGATTCAGGCAGTCTGCTCTACAAGGACACCACTCTCCCTGATTCAGGAAGTCTGCTCTACAAGGACACCACACTCCCTGATTCCGGCAGTCTGCTCTATAAGGACACCACACTCCCTGATTCAGGCAGTCTGCTCAACAAGGACACCACACTCCCTGATTCAGGCAGTCTAATACAAGGACACCACACTCCCTGATTCAGGCAGTCCAATACAAGGGCACCACACTCCCAGATTCAGGCAGTCTGCTCTACAAGGACACCACACTCCCTGATTCCGCCAGTCTGCTCTACAAGGACACCACACTCCCTGATTCAGACATTCTGCTCTTCAAGGACACCACACTCCCTGATTCAGGATGTCTGCTCTACAAGGACACCACGCTCCCTGATTCAGGCAGCCTGCTCTACAAGGACACCACACTCCCTGATTCAGGAAGGCTGCTCTACAAGGACACCACACTCCCTGATTCAGGCTGTCTGTTCTCACAAGGACACAACACTCCCTGATTCAAGCAGTCTGCTCCACAAGGACACACCACTCCCTGATTCAGGCAGTCTGCTCTACAAGGACACAACACTCCCTGATTCAGGTTGTCTGCTCTACAAGGACACCACACTCCCTGATTCAGGCAGTCTGCTCTACAAGGACACAACACTGCCTGATTCAGGCAGTCTGCTCTACAAGGACACCACACTCCCTGATTCAGGCAGTCTGCTCTACAAGGACACAACACTCCCTGATTCAGGCAGTCTGCTCTACAAGGACACAACACTCCCTGATTCAGCCAGTCTGCTCTACAAGGACACAACACTCCCTGATTCAGGCAGTTTGCTCCACAAGGACACCACACTCCCTGAACCAGGCAGTCTGCTCTACAAGGACACCACACTCCCTGAGGCAGGCTGTCTGCTTTACAAGGACACTACACTCCCTGATTCAGGCAGTCTGCTCTACAAGGACACAACACTCCCTGATTCAGGCAGTCTGCTCTACAAGGACACAACACTCCCTGATTCAGGCAGTCTAATACAAGGACACCACACTCCCTGATTCAGGCAGTCTGCTCTACAAGGACACCACACTCCCTGATTCCGGCAGTCTGCTCTACAAGGACACCACACTCCCTGATTCAGACAGTCTGCTATACAAGGACACCACACTCCCTGATTCTGACAGTCTGCAATTCAAGGACACCACATTCCCTGATTCAGAAAGTCTGCTCTACAAGGACACCACACTCCCTGATTCAGGCAGTCTGCTTTACAAGGACACCGCACCCCCTGATCCAAGCAGTCTGCTCTACAAGGACACCAAACTCCCTGATTCAGGCAGTCTGCTCTACAAGGACACTACACTCCCTGATTCAGCCAGTCTGCTCTACAAGGACACCACACTCCCTGATTCAGCCAGTCTGCTCTACAAGGACACCACACTCCCTGATTCCGGCAGTCTGCTCTACAAGGACACCACACTCCCTGATTCAGGCAGTCTGCTCAACAAGGACACCACACTCCCTGGTTCAGGCAGTCTAATACAAGGACACCACACTCCCTGATTCAGGCAGTCCAATACAAGGACACCACACTCCCTGATTCAGGCAGTCTGCTCAACAAGGACACCACACTCCCTGATTCAGCCAGTCTAATACAAGGACACCACACTCCCTGATTCCGGCAGTCTGCTCTACAAGGACACCACACTCCCTGATTCAGGCAGTCTAATACAAGGACACCACACTCCCTGATTCAGGCAGTCTGCTCTACAAGGACACCACACTCACTGATTCCGGCAGTCTGCTCTACAAGGACACCACACTCCCTGATTCAGACAGTCTGCTATACAAGGACACCACACTCCCTGATTCTGACAGTCTGCTCTTCAAGGACACCACATTCCCCGATTCAGAAAGTCTGCTCTACAAGGACACCACACTCCCTGATTCAGGCTGTCTGCTCTACAAGGACACCACACTCCCTGATTCCGGCAGTCTGCTCTACAAGGACACCACACTCCCTGATTCAGGCAGTCCAATACAAGGACACCACACTCCCTGATTCAGGCAGTCTGCTCTACAAGGACACCACACTCACTGATTCCGGCAGTCTGCTCTACAAGGACACCACACTCCCTGATTCAGACAGTCTGCTATACAAGGACACCACACTCCCTGATTCTGACAGTCTGCTCTTCAAGGACACCACATTCCCCGATTCAGAAAGTCTGCTCTACAAGGACACCACACTCCCTGATTCAGGCTGTCTGCTCTACAAGGACACCACACTCCCTGATTCCGGCAGTCTGCTCTACAAGGACACCACACTCCCTGATTCAGGCAGTCTGCTCAACAAGGACACCACACTCCCTGGTTCAGGCAGTCTAATACAAGGACACCACACTCCCTGATTCAGGCAGTCCAATACAAGGACACCACACTCCCTGATTCAGGCAGTCTGCTCAACAAGGACACCACACTCCCTGATTCAGCCAGTCTAATACAAGGACACCACACTCCCTGATTCCGGCAGTCTGCTCTACAAGGACACCACACTCCCTGATTCAGGCAGTCTAATACAAGGACACCACACTCCCTGATTCAGGCAGTCCAATACAAGGACACCACACTCCCTGATTCAGGCAGTCTGCTCTACAAGGACACCACACTCACTGATTCCGGCAGTCTGCTCTACAAGGACACCACACTCCCTGATTCAGACAGTCTGCTATACAAGGACACCACACTCCCTGATTCCGGCAGTCTGCTCTACAAGGACACCACACTCCCTGATTCCGGCAATCTGCTCTACAAGGACACCACACTCCCTGATTCCGGCAGTCTGCTCTTCAAGGACACGACATTCCCCGATTCAGAAAGTCTGCTCTACAAGGACACCACACTCCCTGATTCAGGCTGTCTGCTTTACAAGGACAATACACTGCCTGATTCAGGCAGTCTGCTCTACAAGGACACCACACTCCCTGATTCCGGCAGTCTGCTCTACAAGGACACCACACTCCCTGATTCAGGTAGTCTGCTCAACAAGGACACCACACTCCCTGGTTCAGGCAGTCTAATACAAGGACACCACATTCCCTGATTCAGGCAGTCTGCTCTACAAGGACACCACACTCCCTGATTCCGGCAATCTGCTCTACAAGGACACCACACTCCCTGATTCCGGCAGTCTGCTCTACAAGGACACCACACTCCCTGATTCAGACAGTCTGCTCTTCAAGGACACCACACTCCCTGATTCAGGAAGTCTGCTCTACAAGGACACCACGCTCCCTGATTCAGGCAGTCTGCTCTACAAGGACACCACTCTCCCTGATTCAGGAAGTCTGCTCTACAAGGACACCACACTCCCTGATTCCGGCAGTCTGCTCTATAAGGACACCACACTCCCTGATTCAGGCAGTCTGCTCAACAAGGACACCACACTCCCTGATTCAGGCAGTCTAATACAAGGACACCACACTCCCTGATTCAGGCAGTCCAATACAAGGGCACCACACTCCCAGATTCAGGCAGTCTGCTCTACAAGGACACCACACTCCCTGATTCCGCCAGTCTGCTCTACAAGGACACCACACTCCCTGATTCAGACATTCTGCTCTTCAAGGACACCACACTCCATGATTCAGGATGTCTGCTCTACAAGGACACCACGCTCCCTGATTCAGGCAGCCTGCTCTACAAGGACACCACACTCCCTGATTCAGGAAGGCTGCTCTACAAGGACACCACACTCCCTGATTCAGGCTGTCTGTTCTCACAAGGACACAACACTCCCTTAATTCAAGCAGTCTGCTCCACAAGGACACACCACTCCCTGATTCAGGCAGTCTGCTCTACAAGGACACAACACTCCCTGATTCAGGTTGTCTGCTCTACAAGGACACCACACTCCCTGATTCAGGCAGTCTGCTCTACAAGGACACAACACTGCCTGATTCAGGCAGTCTGCTCTACAAGGACACCACACTCCCTGATTCAGGCAGTCTGCTCTACAAGGACACAACACTCCCTGATTCAGGCAGTCTGCTCTACAAGGACACAACACTCCCTGATTCAGCCAGTCTGCTCTACAAGGACACAACACTCCCTGATTCAGGCAGTTTGCTCCACAAGGACACCACACTCCCTGAACCAGGCAGTCTGCTCTACAAGGACACCACACTCCCTGAGGCAGGCTGTCTGCTTTACAAGGACACTACACTCCCTGATTCAGGCAGTCTGCTCTACAAGGACACAACACTCCCTGATTCAGGCAGTCTGCTCTACAAGGACACAACACTCCCTGATTCAGGCAGTCTGCTCTACAAGGACACAACACTACCTGATTCAGGCAGTCTAATACAAGGACACCACACTCCCTGATTCAGGCAGTCTGCTCTACAAGGACACCACACTCCCTGATTCCGGCAGTCTGCTCTACAAGGACACCACACTCCCTGATTCAGACAGTCTGCTATACAAGGACACCACACTCCCTGATTCTGACAGTCTGCAATTCAAGGACACCACATTCCCTGATTCAGAAAGTCTGCTCTACAAGGACACCACACTCCCTGATTCAGGCAGTCTGCTTTACAAGGACAGCGCACCCCCTGATTCAAGCAGTCTGCTACAAGGACACCACACTCCCTGATTCAGGCAGTCTGCTCTACAAGGACACCACACTCCCTGATTCAGCCAGTCTGCTCTACAAGGACACCACACTCCCTGATTCCGGCAGTCTGCTCTACAAGGACACCACACTCCCTGATTCAGGCAGTCTGCTGAACAAGGACACCACACTCCCTGGTTCAGGCAGTCTAATACAAGGACACCACACTCCCTGATTCAGGTTGTCTGCTCTACAAGGACACCACACTCCCTGATTCAGGCAGTCTGCTCTACAAGGACACAACACTGCCTGATTCAGGCAGTCTGCTCTACAAGGACACCACACTCTCTGATTCAGGCAGTCTGCTCTACAAGGACACAACAGTCCCTGATTCAGGCAGTCTGCTCTACAAGGACACAACACTCCCTGATTCAGCCAGTCTGCTCTACAAGGACACAACACTCCCTGATTCAGGCAGTTTGCTCCACAAGGACACCACACTCCCTGAACCAGGCAGTCTGCTCTACAAGGACACCACACTCCCTGAGGCAGGCTGTCTGCTTTACAAGGACACTACACTCCCTGATTCAGGCAGTCTGCTCTACAAGGACACAACACTCCCTGATTCAGCCAGTCTGCTCTACAAGGACACCACACTCCCTGATTCAGGCAGTCTGCTCAACAAGGACACCACACTCCCTGGTTCAGGCAGTCTAATACAAGGACACCACACTCCCTGATTCAGGCAGTCCAATACAAGGACACCACACTCCCTGATTCAGGCAGTCTGCTCTACAAGGACACCACACTCCCTGATTCAGCCAGTCTGCTCTACAAGGACACCACACTCCCTGATTCCGGCAGTCTGCTCTACAAGGACACCACACTCCCTGATTCAGGCAGTCTAATACAAGGACACCACACTCCCTGATTCAGGCATTCCAATACAAGGACACCACACTCCCTGATGCAGGCAGTCTGCTCTACAAGGACACCACACTCCCTGATTCCGGCAGTCTGCTCTACAAGGACACCACACTCCCTGATTCAGACAGTCTGCTATACAAGGACACCACACTCCCTGATTCTGACAGTCTGCTCTTCAAGGACACCACATTCCCTGATTCAGAAAGTCTGCTCCACAAGGACACCACACTCCCTGATTCAGGAAGTCTGCTCTACAAGGACACCACACTCCCTGATTCCGGCAGTCTGCTCTACAAGGACACCACACTCCCTGATTCAGGCAGTCTAATACAAGGACACCACACTCCCTGATTCAGGCAGTCCAATACAAGGACACCACACTCCCTGATTCAGGCAGTCCAATACAAGGACACCACACTCCCTGATTCAGGCACTCTGCTCTACAAGGACACCACACTCCCTGATTCCGGCAGTCTGCTATACAAGGACACCACACTCCCTGATTCTGACAGTCTGCTCTTCAAGGACACCACACTCCCTGATTCAGAAAGTCTGCTCTACAAGGACACCACACTCCCTGATTCAGGCAGTCTGCTTTACAAGGACACCGCACTCCCTGATTCAGGAAGTCTGCTCTACAAGGACACCACGCTCCCTGATTCAGGCAGTCTGCTCTACAAGGACACCACTCTCCCTGATTCAGGAAGTCTGCTCTACAAGGACACCACACTCCCTGATTCCGGCAGTCTGCTCTATAAGGACACCACACTCCCTGATTCAGGCAGTCTGCTCAACAAGGACACCACACTCCCTGATTCAGGCAGTCTAATACAAGGACACCACACTCCCTGATTCAGGCAGTCCAATACAAGGGCACCACACTCCCAGATTCAGGCAGTCTGCTCTACAAGGACACCACACTCCCTGATTCCGCCAGTCTGCTCTACAAGGACACCACACTCCCTGATTCAGACATTCTGCTCTTCAAGGACACCACACTCCCTGATTCAGGATGTCTGCTCTACAAGGACACCACGCTCCCTGATTCAGGCAGCCTGCTCTACAAGGACACCACACTCCCTGATTCAGGAAGGCTGCTCTACAAGGACACCACACTCCCTGATTCAGGCTGTCTGTTCTCACAAGGACACAACACTCCCTGATTCAAGCAGTCTGCTCTACAAGGACACACCACTCCCTGATTCAGGCAGTCTGCTCTACAAGGACACAACACTCCCTGATTCAGGTTGTCTGCTCTACAAGGACACCACACTCCCTGATTCAGGCAGTCTGCTCTACAAGGACACAACACTGCCTGATTCAGGCAGTCTGCTCTACAAGGACACCACACTCCCTGATTCAGGCAGTCTGCTCTACAAGGACACAACAGTCCCTGATTCAGGCAGTCTGCTCTACAAGGACACAACACTCCCTGATTCAGCCAGTCTGCTCTACAAGGACACAACACTCCCTGATTCAGGCAGTTTGCTCCACAAGGACACCACACTCCCTGAACCAGGCAGTCTGCTCTACAAGGACACCACACTCCCTGAGGCAGGCTGTCTGCTTTACAAGGACACTACACTCCCTGATTCAGGCAGTCTGCTCTACAAGGACACAACACTCCCTGATTCAGGCAGTCTGCTCTACAAGGACACAACACTCCCTGATTCAGCCAGTCTGCTCTACAAGGACACCACACTCCCTGATTCCGGCAGTCTGCTCTACAAGGACACCACACTCCCTTATTCAGGCAGTCTTCTCTACAAGGACACCACACTCCCTGATTCAGCCCGTCTGCGTCTGCTCTACACGGACACAACACTCCCTGATTCAGGCAGTCTGCTCCACAAGGACATCACACCCATGATTCAGGCGGTCTGCTCTACAAGGACACCACACTCCCTGATTCAGGCAGTCTGCTCAAAAAGGGCACCACCCTCCCTGAGTCAGGCTGTCTGCCTTACAAGGACAATAAACTCCGTGATTCAGGCAGTCTGCTCTACAAGGACACCACACTCACTGATTCAGGTAGTCTGCTCTACAAGGACACCACACTCACTGATTCAGGCAGTCTGCTCTACAAGGACACCACACTCCCTGATTCAGGCAGTCTAATACAAGGTCACCACAGTCTCTGATTCAGGCAGTCCAAAACAAGGACAATACACTCCCTGATTCAGGCAGTCTGCTCTACAAGGACACCACACTCCCTAATTCCGGCAGTCTGCTCTACAAGGACACCACACTCCTTGATTCAGACAGTCTGCTCTTCAAGGACACCACACTCCCTGACTGAGGAAGTCTGCTCTGCAAGGACACCACACTCCCTGATTCAGCCTGTCTGCTTTACAAGGACACTACACTCCCTGATTCAGGCAGTCTGCTCTACAAGGACACAACACTCCCTGATTCAGGCAGTTTGCTCCACAAGGACATCACACCCATGATTCAGGCAGTCTGCTCCACAAGGACACCACACTCCCTGATTCAGGCAGTCTGCTCTACAAGGACACCACACTCCCTGATTCAGCCAGTCTGCTCTACAAGGACACCACACTCCCTGATTCAGGAAGTCTGCTCTACAAGGACACCACACTCCCTGATTCCGGCAGTCTGCTCTACAAGGACACCACACTCCCTGATTCAGGCAGTCTAATACAAGGACACCACACTCCCTGATTCAGGCAGTCCAATACAAGGACACCACACTCCCTGATTCAGGCAGTCCAATACAAGGACACCACACTCCCTGATTCAGGCAGTCTGCTCTACAAGGACACAACACTCCCTGATTCAGGCAGTCTGCTCTACAAGGACACAACACTCCCTGATTCAGGCAGTCTGCTCTACAAGGACACAACACTCCCTGATTCAGGCAGTCTAATACAAGGACACCACACTCCCTGATTCAGGCAGTCTGCTCTACAAGGACACCACACTCCCTGATTCCGGCAGTCTGCTCTACAAGGACACCACACTCCCTGATTCAGACAGTCTGCTATACAAGGACACCACACTCCCTGATTCTGACAGTCTGCAATTCAAGGACACCACATTCCCTGATTCAGAAAGTCTGCTCTACAAGGACACCACACTCCCTGATTCAGGCAGTCTGCTTTACAAGGACACCGCACCCCCTGATTCAAGCAGTCTGCTACAAGGACACCACACTCCCTGATTCAGGCAGTCTGCTCTACAAGGACACCACACTCCCTGATTCAGCCAGTCTGCTCTACAAGGACACCACACTCCCTGATTCCGGCAGTCTGCTCTACAAGGACACCACACTCCCTGATTCAGGCAGTCTGCTGAACAAGGACACCACACTCCCTGGTTCAGGCAGTCTAATACAAGGACACCACACTCCCTGATTCAGGTTGTCTGCTCTACAAGGACACCACACTCCCTGATTCAGGCAGTCTGCTCTACAAGGACACAACACTGCCTGATTCAGGCAGTCTGCTCTACAAGGACACCACACTCCCTGATTCAGGCAGTCTGCTCTACAAGGACACAACAGTCCCTGATTCAGGCAGTCTGCTCTACAAGGACACAACACTCCCTGATTCAGCCAGTCTGCTCTACAAGGACACAACACTCCCTGATTCAGGCAGTTTGCTCCACAAGGACACCATACTCCCTGAACCAGGCAGTCTGCTCTACAAGGACACCACACTCCCTGAGGCAGGCTGTCTGCTTTACAAGGACACTACACTCCCTGATTCAGGCAGTCTGCTCTACAAGGACACAACACTCCCTGATTCAGGCAGTCTGCTCTACAAGGACACAACACTCCCTGATTCAGCCAGTCTGCTCTACAAGGACACCACACTCCCTGATTCAGGCAGTCTGCTCAACAAGGACACCACACTCCCTGGTTCAGGCAGTCTAATACAAGGACACCACACTCTCTGATTCAGGCAGTCCAATACAAGGACACCACACTCCCTGATTCAGGCAGTCTGCTCTACAAGGACACCACACTCCCTGATTCAGCCAGTCTGCTCTACAAGGACACCACACTCCCTGATTCCGGCAGTCTGCTCTACAAGGACACCACACTCCCTGATTCAGGCAGTCTAATACAAGGACACCACACTCCCTGATTCAGGCATTCCAATACAAGGACACCACACTCCCTGATGCAGGCAGTCTGCTCTACAAGGACACCACACTCCCTGATTCCGGCAGTCTGCTCTACAAGGACACCACACTCCCTGATTCAGACAGTCTGCTATACAAGGACACCACACTCCCTGATTCTGACAGTCTGCAATTCAAGGACACCACTTTCCCTTATTCAGAAAGTCTGCTCTACAAGGACACCACACTCCCTGATTCAGGCAGTCTGCTTTACAAGGACACCGCACCCCCTGATTCAAGCAGTCTGCTCTACAAGGACACCACACTCCCTGATTCAGGCTGTCTGCTTTACAAGGACACTACACTCCCTGATTCAGGCAGTCTGCTCTACAAGGACACCACACTCCCTGATTCCGGCAGTCTGCTCTACAAGGACACCACACTCCCTGATTCAGGCAGTCTGCTCAACAAGGACACCACACTCCCTGGTTCAGGCAGTCTAATACAAGGACACCACATTCCCTGATTCAGGCAGTGTGCTCTACAAGGACACCACACTCCCTGATTCCGGCAGTCTGCTCTACAAGGACACCACACTCCCTGATTCCGGCAGTCTGCTCTACAAGGACACCACACTCCCTGATTCAGACAGTCTGCTCTTCAAGGACACCACACTCCCTGATTCAGGAAGTCTGCTCTACAAGGACACCACGCTCCCTGATTCAGGCAGTCTGCTCTACAAGGACACCACTCTCCCTGATTCAGGAAGTCTGCTCTACAAGGACACCACACTCCCTGATTCCGGCAGTCTGCTCTATAAGGACACCACACTCCCTGATTCAGGCAGTCTGCTCAACAAGGACACCACACTCCCTGATTCAGGCAGTCTAATACAAGGACACCACACTCCCTGATTCAGGCAGTCCAATACAAGGGCACCACACTCCCAGATTCAGGCAGTCTGCTCTACAAGGACACCACACTCCCTGATTCCGCCAGTCTGCTCTACAAGGACACCACACTCCCTGATTCAGACATTCTGCTCTTCAAGGACACCACACTCCCTGATTCAGGATGTCTGCTCTACAAGGACACCACGCTCCCTGATTCAGGCAGCCTGCTCTACAAGGACACCACACTCCCTGATTCAGGAAGGCTACTCTACAAGGACACCACACTCCCTGATTCAGGCTGTCTGTTCTCACAAGGACACAACACTCCCTGATTCAAGCAGTCTGCTCTACAAGGACACACCACTCCCTGATTCAGGCAGTCTGCTCTACAAGGACACAACACTCCCTGATTCAGGTTGTCTGCTCTACAAGGACACCACACTCCCTGATTCAGGCAGTCTGCTCTACAAGGACACAACACTGCCTGATTCAGGCAGTCTGCTCTACAAGGACACCACACTCCCTGATTCAGGCAGTCTGCTCTACAAGGACACAACAGTCCCTGATTCAGGCAGTCTGCTCTACAAGGACACAACACTGCCTGATTCAGGCAGTCTGCTCTACAAGGACACCACACTCCCTGATTCAGGCAGTCTGCTCTACAAGGACACAACAGTCCCTGATTCAGGCAGTCTGCTCTACAAGGACACAACACTCCCTGATTCAGCCAGTCTGCTCTACAAGGACACAACACTCCCTGATTCAGGCAGTTTGCTCCACAAGGACACCACACTCCCTGAACCAGGCAGTCTGCTCTACAAGGACACCACACTCCCTGAGGCAGGCTGTCTGCTTTACAAGGACACTACACTCCCTGATTCAGGCAGTCTGCTCTACAAGGACACAACACTCCATGATTCAGGCAGTCTGCTCTACAAGGACACAACACTCCCTGATTCAGCCAGTCTGCTCTACAAGGACACCACACTCCCTGATTCCGGCAGTCTGCTCTACAAGGACACCACACTCCCTGATTCAGGCAGTCTGCTCAACAAGGACACCACACTCCCTGGTTCAGGCAGTCTAATACAAGGACACCACACTCCCTGATTCAGGCAGTCCAATACAAGGACACCACACTCCCTGATTCAGGCAGTCTGCTCTACAAGGACACCACACTCCCTGATTCAGCCAGTCTGCTCTACAAGGACACCACACTCCCTGATTCCGGCAGTCTGCTCTACAAGGACACCACACTCCCTGATTCAGGCATTCCAATACAAGGACACCACACTCCCTGATTCAGGCAGTCTGCTCTACAAGGACACCACACTCCCTGATTCCGGCAGTCTGCTCTACAAGGACACCACACTCCCTGATTCAGACAGTCTGCTATACAAGGACACCACACTCCCTGATTCTGACAGTCTGCTCTTGAAGGACACCACATTCCCTGATTCAGAAAGTCTGCTCTACAAGGACACCACACTCCCTGATTCAGGCAGTCTGCTTTACAAGGACACCGCACTCCCTGATTCAAGCAGTCTGCTCTACAAGGACACCACACTCCCTGATTCAGGCTGTCTGCTTTACAAGGACACTACACTCCCTGATTCAGGCAGTCTGCTCTGCAAGGACACCACACTCCCTGATTCAGCCTGTCTGCTCTACAAGGACACTACACTCCCTGATTCAGGCAGTCTGCTCTACAAGGACACAACACTCCCTGATTCAGGCAGTTTGCTCCACAAGGACATCACACCCATGATTCAGGCAGTCTGCTCCACAAGGATACCACACTCGCTGATTCAGGCAGTCTGGTCTACAAGGACACCACACTCCCTGATTCAGCCAGTCTGCTCTACAAGGACACCACACTCCCTGATTCAGGCAGTCTGCTCTACAAGGACACAACACTCCCTGATTCAGGCAGTTTGCGCCACAAGGACATCACACCAATGATTCAGGCAGTCTGCTCCACAAGGACCCCACACTCCCTGATTCAGGCAGTCTGCTCTACAAGGACAGCACACTCCCTGATTCAGCCAGTCTGCTCTACAAGGACACAACACTCCCTGATTCAGGCAGTTTGCTCCACAAGGACACCACACTCCCTGATTCAGGCAGTCTGCTCTGCAAGGACACCACACTCCCTGAGGCAGGCTGTCTGCTTTACAAGGACACTACACTCCCTGATTCAGGCAGTCTGCTCTACAAGGACACAACACTCCCTGATTCAGCCAGTCTGCTCTACAAGGACACCACACTCCCTGATTCAGCCAGTCTGCTCTACAAGGACACCACACTCCCTGATTCCGGCAGTCTGCTCTACAAGGACACCACACTCCCTGATTCAGGCAGTCTGCTCAACAAGGACACCACACTCCCTGGTTCAGGCAGTCTAATACAAGGACACCACACTCCCTGATTCAGGCAGTCCAATACAAGGACACCACACTCCCTGATTCAGGCAGTCTGCTCAACAAGGACACCACACTCCCTGATTCAGCCAGTCTAATACAAGGACACCACACTCCCTGATTCCGGCAGTCTGCTCTACAAGGACACCACACTCCCTGATTCAGGCAGTCTAATACAAGGACACCACACTCCCTGATTCAGGCAGTCCAATACAAGGACACCACACTCCCTGATTCAGGCAGTCTGCTCTACAAGGACACCACACTCACTGATTCCGGCAGTCTGCTCTACAAGGACACCACACTCCCTGATTCAGACAGTCTGCTATACAAGGACACCACACTCCCTGATTCTGACAGTCTGCTCTTCAAGGACACCACATTCCCCGATTCAGAAAGTCTGCTCTACAAGGACACCACACTCCCTGATTCAGGCTGTCTGCTTTACAAGGACAATACACTCCCTGATTCAGGCAGTCTGCTCTACAAGGACACCACACTCCCTGATTCCGGCAGTCTGCTCTACAAGGACACCACACTCCCTGATTCAGACATTCTGCTCTTCAAGGACACCACACTCCCTGATTCAGGATGTCTGCTCTACAAGGACACCACGCTCCCTGATTCAGGCAGCCTGCTCTACAAGGACACCACACTCCCTGATTCAGGAAGGCTGCTCTACAAGGACACCACACTCCCTGATTCAGGCTGTCTGTTCTCACAAGGACACAACACTCCCTGATTCAAGCAGTCTGCTCTACAAGGACACACCACTCCCTGATTCAGGCAGTCTGCTCTACAAGGACACCACATTCCCTGATTCAGAAAGTCTGCTCTACAAGGACACCACACTCCCTGATTCAGGCAGTCTGCTTTACAAGGACACCGCACCCCCTGATTCAAGCAGTCTGCTCTACAAGGACACTACACTCCCTGATTCAGGCAGTCTGCTCTACAAGGACACCACACTCCCTGATTCCGGCAGTCTGCTCTACAAGGACACCACACTCCCTGATTCAGGCAGTCTGCTCAACAAGGACACCACACTCCCTGGTTCAGGCAGTCTAATACAAGGACACCACATTCCCTGATTCAGGCAGTCTGCTCTACAAGGACACCACACTCCCTGATTCCGGCAGTCTGCTCTACAAGGACACCACACTCCCTGATTCCGGCAGTCTGCTCTACAAGGACACCACACTCCCTGATTCAGACAGTCTGCTCTTCAAGGACACCACACTCCCTGATTCAGGAAGTCTGCTCTACAAGGACACCACGCTCCCTGATTCAGGCAGTCTGCTCTACAAGGACACCACTCTCCCTGATTCAGGAAGTCTGCTCTACAAGGACACCACACTCCCTGATTCCGGCAGTCTGCTCTATAAGGACACCACACTCCCTGATTCAGGCAGTCTGCTCAACAAGGACACCACACTCCCTGATTCAGGCAGTCTAATACAAGGACACCACACTCCCTGATTCAGGCAGTCCAATACAAGGGCACCACACTCCCAGATTCAGGCAGTCTGGTCTACAAGGACACCACACTCCCTGATTCCGCCAGTCTGCTCTACAAGGACACCACACTCCCTGATTCAGACATTCTGCTCTTCAAGGACACCACACTCCCTGATTCAGGATGTCTGCTCTACAAGGACACCACGCTCCCTGATTCAGGCAGCCTGCTCTACAAGGACACCACACTCCCTGATTCAGGAAGGCTGCTCTACAAGGACACCACACTCCCTGATTCAGGCTGTCTGTTCTCACAAGGACACAACACTCCCTGATTCAAGCAGTCTGCTCCACAAGGACACACCACTCCCTGATTCAGGCAGTCTGCTCTACAAGGACACAACACTCCCTGATTCAGGTTGTCTGCTCTACAAGGACACCACACTCCCTGATTCAGGCAGTCTGCTCTACAAGGACACAACACTGCCTGATTCAGGCAGTCTGCTCTACAAGGACACCACACTCCCTGATTCAGGCAGTCTGCTCTACAAGGACACAACACTCCCTGATTCAGGCAGTCTGCTCTACAAGGACACAACACTCCCTGATTCAGCCAGTCTGCTCTACAAGGACACAACACTCCCTGATTCAGGCAGTTTGCTCCACAAGGACACCACACTCCCTGAACCAGGCAGTCTGCTCTACAAGGACACCACACTCCCTGAGGCAGGCTGTCTGCTTTACAAGGACACTACACTCCCTGATTCAGGCAGTCTGCTCTACAAGGACACAACACTCCCTGATTCAGGCAGTCTGCTCTACAAGGACACAACACTCCCTGATTCAGGCAGTCTAATACAAGGACACCACACTCCCTGATTCAGGCAGTCTGCTCTACAAGGACACCACACTCCCTGATTCCGGCAGTCTGCTCTACAAGGACACCACACTCCCTGATTCAGAAAGTCTGCTATACAAGGACACCACACTCCCTGATTCTGACAGTCTGCAATTCAAGGACACCACATTCCCTGATTCAGAAAGTCTGCTCTACAAGGACACCACACTCCCTGATTCAGGCAGTCTGCTTTACAAGGACACCGCACCCCCTGATTCAAGCAGTCTGCTCTACAAGGACACCACACTCCCTGATTCAGGCAGTCTGCTCTACAAGGACACCACACTCCCTGATTCAGCCAGTCTGCTCTACAAGGACACCACACTCCCTGATTCCGGCAGTCTGCTCTACAAGGACACCACACTCCCTGATTCAGGCAGTCTGCTCAACAAGGACACCACACTCCCTGGTTCAGGCAGTCTAATACAAGGACACCACACTCCCTGATTCAGGTTGTCTGCTCTACAAGGACACCACACTCCCTGATTCAGGCAGTCTGCTCTACAAGGACACAACACTCCCTGATTCAGGCAGTTTGCTCCACAAGGACACCACACTCCCTGAACCAGGCAGTCTGCTCTACAAGGACACCACACTCCCTGAGGCAGGCTGTCTGCTTTACAAGGACACTACACTCCCTGATTCAGGCAGTCTGCTCTACAAGGACACAACACTCCCTGATTCAGGCAGTCTGCTCTACAAGGACACAACACTCCCTGATTCAGCCAGTCTGCTCTACAAGGACACCACACTCCCTGATTCAGGCAGTCTGCTCAACAAGGACACCACACTCCCTGGTTCAGGCAGTCTAATACAAGGACACCACACTCCCTGATTCAGGCAGTCCAATACAAGGACACCACACTCCCTGATTCAGGCAGTCTGCTCTACAAGGACACCACACTCCCTGATTTAGTCAGTCTGCTCTACAAGGACACCACACTCCCTGATTCCGGCAGTCTGCTCTACAAGGACACCACACTCCCTGATTCAGGCAGTCTAATACAAGGACACCACACTCCCTGATTCAGGCATTCCAATACAAGGACACCACACTCCCTGATGCAGGCAGTCTGCTCTACAAGGACACCACACTCCCTGATTCCGGCAGTCTGCTCTACAAGGACACCACACTCCCTGATTCAGACAGTCTGCTATACAAGGACACCACACTCCCTGATTCTGACAGTCTGCAATTCAAGGACACCACATTCCCTGATTCAGAAAGTCTGCTCTACAAGGACACCACACTCCCTGATTCAGGCAGTCTGCTTTACAAGGACACCGCACCCCCTGATTCAAGCAGTCTGCTCTACAAGGACACCACACTCCCTGATTCAGGCTGTCTGCTTTACAAGGACACTACACTCCCTGATTCAGGCAGTCTGCTCTACAAGGACACCACACTCCCTGATTCCGGCAGTCTGCTCTACAAGGACACCACACTCCCTGATTCAGGCAGTCTGCTCAACAAGGACACCACACTCCCTGGTTCAGGCAGTCTAATACAAGGACACCACATTCCCTGATTCAGGCAGTGTGCTCTACAAGGACACCACACTCCCTGATTCCGGCAGTCTGCTCTACAAGGACACCACACTCCCTGATTCCGGCAGTCTGCTCTACAAGGACACCACACTCCCTGATTCAGACAGTCTGCTCTTCAAGGACACCACACTCCCTGATTCAGGAAGTCTGCTCTACAAGGACACCACGCTCCCTGATTCAGGCAGTCTGCTCTACAAGGACACCACTCTCCCTGATTCAGGAAGTCTGCTCTACAAGGACACCACACTCCCTGATCAGGCAGTCTGCTCAACAAGGACACCACACTCCCTGATTCAGGCAGTCTAATACAAGGACACCACACTCCCTGATTCAGGCAGTCCAATACAAGGGCACCACACTCCCAGATTCAGGCAGTCTGCTCTACAAGGACACCACACTCCCTGATTCCGCCAGTCTGCTCTACAAGGACACCACACTCCCTGATTCAGACATTCTGCTCTTCAAGGACACCACACTCCCTGATTCAGGATGTCTGCTCTACAAGGACACCACGCTCCCTGATTCAGGAAGGCTACTCTACAAGGACACCACACTCCCTGATTCAGGCTGTCTGTTCTCACAAGGACACAACACTCCCTGATTCAAGCAGTCTGCTCTACAAGGACACACCACTCCCTGATTCAGGCAGTCTGCTCTACAAGGACACAACACTCCCTGATTCAGGTTGTCTGCTCTACAAGGACACCACACTCCCTGATTCAGGCAGTCTGCTCTACAAGGACACAACACTGCCTGATTCAGGCAGTCTGCTCTACAAGGACACCACACTCCCTGATTCAGGCAGTCTGCTCTACAAGGACACAACACTGTCTGATTCAGGCAGTCTGCTCTACAAGGACACCACACTCCCTGATTCAGGCAGTCTGCTCTACAAGGACACAACAGTCCCTGATTCAGGCAGTTTGCTCCACAAGGACACAACACTCCCTGAACCAGGCAGTCTGCTGTACAAGGACACCACACTCCCTGAGGCAGGCTGTCTGCTTTACAAGGACACTACACTCCCTGATTCAGGCAGTCTGCTCTACAAGGACACAACACTCCCTGATTCAGGCAGTCTGCTCTACAAGGACACAACACTCCCTGATTCAGCCAGTATGCTCTACAAGGACACCACACTCCCTGATTCCGGCAGTCTGCTCTACAAGGACACCACACTCCCTGATTCAGGCAGTCTGCTCAACAAGGACACCACACTCCCTGGTTCAGGCAGTCTAATACAAGGACACCACACTCCCTGATTCAGGCAGTCCAATACAAGGACACCACACTCCCTGATTCAGGCAGTCTGCTCTACAAGGACACCACACTCCCTGATTCAGCCAGTCTGCTCTACAAGGACACCACACTCCCTGATTCCGGCAGTCTGCTCTACAAGGACACCACACTCCCTGATTCAGGCAGTCTAATACAAGGACACCACACTCCCTGATTCAGGCATTCCAATACAAGGACACCACACTCCCTGATTCAGGCAGTCTGCTCTACAAGGACACCACACTCCCTGATTCCGGCAGTCTGCTCTACAAGGACACCACACTCCCTGATTCAGACAGTCTGCTATACAAGGACACCACACTCCCTGATTCTGACAGTCTGCTCTTCAAGGACACCACATTCCCTGATTCAGAAAGTCTGCTCTGCAAGGACACCACACTCTCTGATTCAGCCTGTCTGCTCTACAAGGACACTACACTCCCTGATTCAGGCAGTCTGCTCTACAAGGACACAACACTCCCTGATTCAGGCAGTTTGCTCCACAAGGACATCACACCCATGATTCAGGCAGTCTGCTCCACAAGGATACCACACTCCCTGATTCAGGCAGTCTGGTCTACAAGGACACCACACTCCCTGATTCAGCCAGTCTGCTCTACAAGGACACCACACTCCCTGATTCAGGCAGTCTGCTCTACAAGGACACAACACTCCCTGATTCAGGCAGTTTGCGCCACAAGGACATCACACCAATGATTCAGGCAGTCTGCTCCACAAGGACCCCACACTCCCTGATTCAGGCAGTCTGCTCTACAAGGACAGCACACTCCCTGATTCAGCCAGTCTGCTCTACAAGGACACAACACTCCCTGATTCAGGCAGTTTGCTCCACAAGGACACCACACTCCCTGATTCAGGCAGTCTGCTCTGCAAGGACACCACACTCCCTGAGGCAGGCTGTCTGCTTTACAAGGACACTACACTCCCTGATTCAGGCAGTCTGCTCTACAAGGACACAACACTCCCTGATTCAGCCAGTCTGCTCTACAAGGACACCACACTCCCTGATTCCGGCAGTCTGCTCTACAAGGACACCACACTCCCTGATTCAGGCAGTCTGCTCAACAAGGACACCACACTCCCTGGTTCAGGCAGTCTAATACAAGGACACCACACTCCCTGATTCAGGCAGTCTGCTCTACAAGGACACCACACTCCCTGATTCCGGCAGTCTGCTCTACAAGGACACCACACTCCCTGATTCCGGCAGTCTGCTCTATAAGGACACCACACTCCCTGATTCAGGCAGTCTGCTCAACAAGGACACCACACTCCCTGATTCAGGCAGTCTAATACAAGGACACCACACTCCCTGATTCAGGCAGTCCAATACAAGGGCACCACACTCCCAGATTCAGGCAGTCTGCTCTACAAGGACACCACACTCCCTGATTCAGACATTCTGCTCTTCAAGGACACCACACTCCCTGATTCAGGATGTCTGCTCTACAAGGACACCACGCTCCCTGATTCAGGCAGCCTGCTCTACAAGGACACCACACTCCCTGATTCAGGAAGGCTGCTCTACAAGGACACCACACTCCCTGATTCAGGCTGTCTGTTCTCACAAGGACACAACACTCCCTGATTCAAGCAGTCTGCTCTACAAGGACACACCACTCTCTGATCAAGGCAGTCTGCTCTACAAGGACACAACACTCCCTGATTCAGGTTGTCTGCTCTACAAGGACACCACACTCCCTGATTCAGGCAGTCTGCTCTACAAGGACACAACACTGCCTGATTCAGGCAGTCTGCTCTACAAGGACACCACACTCCCTGATTCAGGCAGTCTGCTCTACAAGGACACAACACTCCCTGATTCAGGCAGTCTGCTACACAAGGACACAACACTCCCTGATTCAGCCAGTCTGCTCTACAAGGACACAACACTCCCTGATTCAGGCAGTTTGCTCAACAAGGACACCACACTCCCTGAACCAGGCAGTCTGCTCTACAAGGACACCACACTCCCTGAGGCAGGCTGTCTGCTTTACAAGGACACTACACTCCCTGATTCAGGCAGTCTGCTCTACAAGGACACAACACTCCCTGATTCAGGCAGTCTGCTCTACAAGGACACAACACTCCCTGATTCAGCCAGTCTGCTCTACAAGGACACCACACTCCCTGATTCCGGCAGTCTGCTCTACAAGGACACCACACTCCCTGATTCAGGCAGTCTGCTCAACAAGGACACCACACTCCTTGATTCAGGCAGTCCAATACAAGGACACCACACTCCCTGATTCAGGCAGTCTGCTCTACAAGGACACCACACTCTCTGATTCAGCAAGTCTGCTCTACAAGGACACCACACACCCTGATTCCGGCAGTCTGCTCTACAAGGACACCACACTCCCTGATTCAGGCAGTCTAATACAAGGACACCACACTCCCTGATTCAGGCATTCCAATACAAGGACACCACACTCCCTGATTCAGGCAGTCTGCTCTACAAGGACACCACACTCCCTGATTCCGGCAGTCTGCTCTACAAGCACACCACACTCCCTGATTCAGACAGTCTGCTATACAAGGACACCGCACTCCCTGATTCTGACAGTCTGCTCTTCAAGGACACCACATTCCCTGATTCAGAAAGTCTGCTCTACAAGGACACCACACTCCCTGATTCAGGCAGTCTGCTTTACAAGGACACCGCACTCCCTGATTCAAGCAGTCTGCTCTACAAGGACACCACACTCCCTGATTCAGGCTGTCTGCTTTACAAGGACACTACACTCCCTGATTCAGGCAGTCTGCTCTGCAAGGACACCACACTCCCTGATTCAGCCTGTCTGCTCTACAAGGACACTACACTTCCTGATTCAGGCAGTCTGCTCTACAAGGACACAACACTCCCTGATTCAGGCAGTTTGCTCCACAAGGACATCACACCCATGATTCAGGCAGTCTGCTCCACAAGGATACCACACTCCCTGATTCAGGCAGTCTGCTCTACAAGGACACCACACTCCCTGATTCAGCCAGTCTGCTCTACAAGGACACCACACTCCCTGATTCAGGCAGTCTGCTCTACAAGGACACTACACTCCCTGATTCAGGCAGTTTGCGCCACAAGGACATCACACCCATGATTCAGGCAGTCTGCTCCACAAGGACACCACACTCCCTGATTCAGGCAGTCTGCTCTACAAGGACAGCACACTCCCTGATTCAGCCAGTCTGCTCTACAAGGACACAACACTCCCTGATTCAGGCAGTTTGCTCCACAAGGACACCACACTCCCTGATTCAGGCAGTCTGCTCTGCAAGGACACCACACTCCCTGAGGCAGGCTGTCTGCTTTACAAGGACACTACACTCCCTGATTCAGGCAGTCTGCTCTACAAGGACACAACACTCCCTGATTCAGCGAGTCTGCTCTACAAGGACACCACACTCCCTGATTCCGGCAGTCTGCTCTACAAGGACACCACACTCCCTGATTCAGGCAGTCTGCTCAACAAGGACACCACACTCCCTGGTTCAGGCAGTCTAATACAAGGACACCACACCCCCTGATTCAGGCAGTCTGCTCTACAAGGACACCACACTCCCTGATTCCGGCAGTCTGCTCTACAAGGACACCACACTCCCTGATTCCGGCAGTCTGCTCTACAAGGACACCACACTCCCTGATTCAGACAGTCTGCTCTTCAAGGACACCACACTCCCTGATTCAGGAAGTCTGCTCTACAAGGACACCACGCTCCCTGATTCAGGCAGTCTGCTCTACAAGGACACCACTCTCCCTGATTCAGGAAGTCTGCTCTACAAGGACACCACACTCCCTGATTCCGGCAGTCTGCTCTATAAGGACACCACACTCCCTGATTCAGGCAGTCTGCTCAACAAGGACACCACACTCCCTGATTCAGGCAGTCTAATACAAGGACACCACACTCCCTGATTCAGGCAGTCCAATACAAGGACACCACACTCCCAGATTCAGGCAGTCTGCTCTACAAGGACACCACACTCCCTGATTCCGCCAGTCTGCTCTACAAGGACAGAACACTCCCTGATTCAGACATTCTGCTCTTCAAGGACACCACACTCCCTGATTCAGGATGTCTGCTCTACAAGGACACCACGCTCCCTGATTCAGGCAGCCTGCTCTACAAGGACACCACACTCCCTGATTCAGGAAGGCTGCTCTACAAGGACACCACACTCCCTGATTCAGGCTGTCTGTTCTCACAAGGACACAACACTCCCTGATTCAAGCAGTCTGCTCTACAAGGACACCACGCTCCCTGATTCAGGCAGTCTGCTCTACAAGGACACCACTCTCCCTGATTCAGGAAGTCTGCTCTACAAGGACACCACACTCCCTGATTCCGGCAGTCTGCTCAACAAGGACACCACACTCCCTGATTCAGGCAGTCTGCTCAACAAGGACACCACACTCCCTGATTCAGGCAGTCTAATACAAGGACACCACACTCCCTGATTCAGGCAGTCCAATACAAGGACACCACACTCCCAGATTCAGAGAGTCTGCTCTACAAGGACACCACACTCCCTGATTCCGCCAGTCTGCTCTACAAGGACACCACACTCCCTGATTCAGACATTCTGCTCTTCAAGGACACAACACTCCCTGATTCAGGCAGTCTGCTCTACAAGGACACAACACTCCCTGATTCAGCCAGTCTGCTCTACAAGGACACAACACTCCCTGATTCAGGCAGTTTGCTCCACAAGGACACCACACTCCCTGAACCAGGCAGTCTGCTCTACAAGGACACCACACTCCCTGAGGCAGGCTGTCTGCTCTACAAGGACACTACACTCCCTGATTCAGGCAGTCTGCTCTACAAGGACACAACACTCCCTGATTCAGGCAGCCTGCTCTACAAGGACACAACACTCCCTGATTCAGCCAGTCTGCTCTACAAGGACACCACACTCCCTGATTCAGGCAGTCTGCTCTACAAGGACACCACACTCCCTGATTCAGGCAGTCTGCTCTACAAGGACACCACACTCCCTGATTCAGGCAGTCTGCTCTACAAGGACACCACTCTCCCTGATTCAGGAAGTCTGCTCCACAAGGACACCACTCTCCCTGATTCAGGAAGTCTGTTCCACAAGGACACCCCACTCCCTGATTCCGGCAGTCTGCTCTATAAGGACACCACACTCCCTGATTCAGGCAGTCTGCTCAACAAGGACACCACACTCCCTGATTCAGGCAGTCTAATACAAGGACACCACACTCCCTGATTCAGGCAGCCCAATACAAGGACACCACACTCCCTGATTCAGGATGTCTGCTCTACAAGGACACCACGCTCCCTGATTCAGGCAGCCTGCTCTACAAGGACACCACACTCCCTGATTCAGGAAAGCTGCTCTACAAGGACACCACACTCCCTGATTCAGGCTGTCTGTTCTCACAAGGACACAACACTCCCTGATTCAAGCAGTCTGCTCTACAAGGACACACCACTCCCTGATTCAGGCAGTCTGCTCTACAAGGACACACCACTCCCTGATTCAGGCAGTCTGCTCTACAAGGACACACCACTCCCTGATTCAGGCAGTCTGCTCTACAAGGGCACCACACTCCCTGATTCAGGCAGTCTGCTCTACAAGGACACAACACTGCCTGAGTCAGGCTGTCTGCTCTACAAGGACACCACACTCCCTGATTCAGGCAGTCTGCTCTACAAGGACACAACACTCCCTGATTCAGGCAGTCTGCTCTACAAGGACACAACACTCCCTGATTCAGGCAGTCTGCTCTACAAGGACACAACACTCCCTGATTCAGGCAGTCTAATACAAGGACACCACACTCTCTGATTCAGGCAGTCTGCTCCACAAGGACATCACACCCATGATTCAGGCAGTCTGCTCCACAAGGAAACCACACTCCCTGATTCAGGCACTCTACTCTACAAGGACACCACACTCCCTGATTCAGGCAGTCTGCTCTACAAGAACATCACACTCCCTGATTCAGGCAGTCTGCTCTACAAGGACACAACACTCCCTGATTCAAGCAGTCTGCTCTACAAGGACACCACACTCCCTGATTCCGGTAGTCTGCTCTACAAGGACACCACACTCCCTGATTCAGGAAGTCTGCTCAACAAGGACACCACACTCCCTGATTCAGGCTGTCTGCTCCACAAGGACACCACAATCCCAGATTCAAGCAGTCTGCTCTACAGGGACACCACACTCCCTGATTCAGGCAGTCTGCTCTACAAGGACACCACACTCCCTGATTCAGGCAGTCTGCTCTACAAGGACACCACTCTCCCTGATTCAGAAAGTTTGCTCTACAAGGACACCACACTCCCCGATTCAGGCAGACTACTCTACAAGGACACCACACTCCCAGATTCAAGCAGTCTGCTCTACAAGGACACCACACCCCCTGATTCCGGCAGTCTGCTCTACAAGGACACCGCACTCCCTGATTCAGGCAGTCGGCTCAACAAGGACATCACACTCCCTGATTCAGGCAGTCTAATAGAAGGACACCACACTCACTGATTTAGGCAGCCTGCTCTAGAAGGACACAACACTCCCTGCTTCCAGCAGTCTGCTCTACAACGACACCACACTCCCTGATTCTGGCAGTCTGCTCTACAAGGACACCACACTCCCCGATTCAGGCGGTCTAAAACAAAGACACCACTCCCCTGATCTAGGCAGTCTGCTCTACAAGGGCACCACACTCCCTGATTCAGGCAGTCTGCTCTACAAGGACACAACACTCCCTGATTCAGCCAGTCTACTCTACAAGGACACCACACTCCCTGATTCTGGCAGTCTGCTCTACAAGGACACCACACTCCCGGATACTGGCAGTCTGCTCTACAAGGACACCACACTCCCTGATTCAGGCAGTCTAATACAAAGACACCACTCCCCTGATCCAGGCAGTCTGCTCTACAAGGACACCACACTCCCTGATTCCGGCAGTCTGCTCTACAAGGACACCACACTCCCTGATTCAGGAAGTCTGCTCAACAAGGACACCACACTCCCTGATTCAGGCAGTCTGCTCTACAAGGACACAACACTCCCTGATTCAGGCAGTCTGCTCTACAAGGACACCACACTCCCTGATTCAGGCAGTCTAATACAAGGACACCACACTCACTGATTCAGGCAGCCTGCTCTAGAAGGACACAACACTCCATGCTTCCAGCAGTCTGCTCTACAAAGACACCACACTCCCTGATTCTGGCAGTCTGCTCTACAAGGACACCACACTCCCCGATTCAGGCAGTCTAAAACAAAGACACCACTCCCCTGATCTAGGCAGTCTGCTCTACAAGGGCACCACACTCCCTGATTCAGGCAGTCTGCTCCACAAGGACACCACACTCCCTGATTCAGGCAGTGTAATACAAGGACACCACACTCCCTGATTCTGGCAGTCTGCTCTACAAGGACACCACACTCCCGGATACTGGCAGTCTGCTCTACAAGGACACCACACTCCCTGATTCAGGCAGTCTAATACAAAGACACCACTCCCCTGATCCAGGCAGTCTGCTCTACAAGGACACCACACTCCCTGATTCAGGCAGTCAGCTCTACAAGGACACCACACTCCCTGATTCAAACAGTCTGCTCTATAAGGACACCACACTCCATGATTCAGGCAGTCTGCTCTACAAGGACACCACACGCCGTGATTCGGGCAGTCTGCTCTACAAGGACACCACACTTCATGATTCAGGCAGTCTGCTCAAAAAGGACACCACACTCCCTGATTCAGGCAGTATAATACAAGGACACCACAATCCCCGATTCAGGAAGTCTGCTCCACAACGACACCACACTCCCTGATTCCGGCAGTCTAATACAAGGACACCACACCCCTGATTCAGGCAGTCTGCTCTACAGGGACACCACACTCCCTGATTCAGGCAGTCTAACACAAGGACACCACAATCCGTGATCCAGGCAGTCTGCTCTTCAAGGACACCACGCTCCCTGATTCAGGCAGTCTGCTCTACAAGGACACCACACTCCCTGATTCAGGTAGTCTGCTCTACAAGGACACAACACTGCCTGATTCAGGCAGTCTAATACAAGGACACCACACTCCCTGATTCAGGCAGTCTGCTTCACAAGGACACCACACTCCATGATTCAGGCAGTCTGCTCCACAAGGACACCACACTCCCTGATTCAGGCAGTCTACTCTACAAGGACACCACACTCCCTGATTCAGGCAGTCTGCTCTACAAGGACACCACACTCCCTGATTCAGACAGTCTGCTCTACAAGGACACCACACCCCCTGATTCCGGCAGTCTGCTCTACAAGGACACCGCACTCCCTGATTCAGGCAGTCGGCTCAACAAGGACATCACACTCCCTGATTCAGGCAGTCTAATAGAAGGACACCACACTCACTGATTCAGGCAGCCTGCTCTAGAAGGACACAACACTCCCTGCTTCCAGCAGTCTGCTCTACAACGACACCACACTCCCTGATTCTGGCAGTCTTCTCTACAAGGACACCACACTCCCCGATTCAGGCGGTCTAAAACAAAGACACCACTCCCCTGATCTAGGCAGTCTGCTCTACAAGGGCACCACACTCCCTGATTCAGGCAGTCTGCTCTACAAGGACACAACACTCCCTGATTCAGCCAGTCTACTCTACAAGGACACCACACTCCCTGATTCTGGCAGTCTGCTCTACAAGGACACCACACTCCCGGATACTGGCAGTCTGCTCTACAAGGACACCACACTCCCTGATTCAGGCAGTCTAATACAAAGACACCACTCCCCTGATCCAGGCAGTCTGCTCTACAAGGACACCACACTCCCTGATTCCGGCAGTCTGCTCTACAAGGACACCACACTCCCTGATTCAGGAAGTCTGCTCAACAAGGACACCACACTCCCTGATTCAGGCAGTCTGCTCTACAAGGACACAACACTCCCTGATTCAGGCAGTCTGCTCTACAAGGACACCACACTCCCTGATTCAGGCAGTCTAATACAAGGACACCACACTCACTGATTCAGGCAGCCTGCTCTAGAAGGACACAACACTCCATGCTTCCAGCAGTCTGCTCTACAAAGACACCACACTCCCTGATTCTGGCAGTCTGCTCTACAAGGACACCACACTCCCTGATTCAGGCAGTCTAAAACAAAGACACCACTCCCCTGATCTAGGCAGTCTGCTCTACAAGGGCACCACACTCCCTGATTCAGGCAGTCTGCTCCACAAGGACACCACACTCCCTGATTCAGGCAGTGTAATACAAGGACACCACACTCCCTGATTCTGGCAGTCTGCTCTACAAGGACACCACACTCCCGGATACTGGCAGTCTGCTCTACAAGGACACCACACTCCCTGATTCAGGCAGTCTAATACAAAGACACCACTCCCCTGATCCAGGCAGTCTGCTCTACAAGGACACCACACTCCCTGATTCAGGCAGTCAGCTCTACAAGGACACCACACTCCCTGATTCAAACAGTCTGCTCTATAAGGACACCACACTCCATGATTCAGGCAGTCTGCTCTACAAGGACACCACACGCCGTGATTCGGGCAGTCTGCTCTACAAGGACACCACACTTCATGATTCAGGCAGTCTGCTCAAAAAGGACACCACACTCCCTGATTCAGGCAGTATAATACAAGGACACCACAATCCCCGATTCAGGAAGTCTGCTCCACAACGACACCACACTCCCTGATTCCGGCAGTCTAATACAAGGACACCACACCCCTGATTCAGGCAGTCTGCTCTACAGGGACACCACACTCCCTGATTCAGGCAGTCTAATACAAGGACACCACAATCCGTGATCCAGGCAGTCTGCTCTTCAAGGACACCACGCTCCCTGATTCAGGCAGTCTGCTCTACAAGGACACCACACTCCCTGATTCAGGTAGTCTGCTCTACAAGGACACAACACTGCCTGATTCAGGCAGTCTAATACAAGGACACCACACTCCCTGATTCAGGCAGTCTGCTTCACAAGGACACCACACTCCATGATTCAGGCAGTCTGCTCCACAAGGACACCACACTCCCTGATTCAGGCAGTCTACTCTACAAGGACACCACACTCCCTGATTCAGGCAGTCTGCTCTACAAGGACACCACACTTCCTGATTCAGACAGTCTGCTCTACAAGGACACCGCACTCCCTGATTCAGGCAGTCTGCTCTACAAGGACACCGCACTCCCTGATTAAGACAGTTTGCTCTGCAAGGACACCACACTCCCTAATTCAGGCAGTCTGCTCTACATGGACACCACACTCCCAGATTCAAGCAGTCTGCTCTACAAGGACACAACACTCCCTGATTCAGGCAGTTTGCTCTACAAGGACACCACACTCCCTGATTCGGGCAGTCTGCTCTACAAGGACACCACACTCCCTGATTCCGGCAGTCTGCTCTACAAGTACACCGCACTCCCTGATTCAGGCAGTCTGCTCAACAAGGACACCACACTCCCTGATTCAGGCAGTCTGCTCTAGAAGGACACAACACTCCCTGATTCAGGCAGTCTGCTCCACAAGGACACCACACTCCATGATTCAGGCAGTATGCTCTACAAGGACACCACACTCCCTGATTCCGGCAGTCTAATACAAGGACACAACACTCCCTGATTCAGGCAGTCTGCTCTACAGGGACACCACACTCCATGATTCAGGCAGTCTGCTCTACAGGGACACCACACTCCCTGATTCCGGCAGTCTAATACAAGGACACCACACCCCTGATTCAGGCAGTATGCTCTACAGGGACACCACACTCCCTGATTCAGGCACTCTAATACAAGGACACCACACTCCCTGATTCAGGCAGTCTAATACATGGACACCACACTCCCTGATCCAGGCAGTCTGCTCTACAAGGATGTAGTACTCCTGGAGATGGGAAACTTGCTGTACAACTTGAATAGAGACCCACCAAGGAGCTGGTGCCCTTTCCGAGGAGAAGAATGCCCCTGGGCTCGGCAAGGAACTCACCTCTGCCACGTAATCGGGCCCTCCAAACAGATCGATGAGCTCGTCCAGGGTGTTGAGAGGAAGCTCTTTGCCCAGCTCTTTCACCTTCATAATCAGATCTTGCTTCATCCGCTCCACGTGCTCCAACGTGCCAGGCAAGGAGTGGAAGTCCTTCTGAAAATTTGGCAGTGGCAGTCTGGCTGTCGGGTAGAAGAAACATGTCACGTTAGGAGTACAGAAAGCAGCTGTGTAATCCATGTACCCTTCACCCCAGCCATTCCTCAGAGTAGAAAAGACCCCCTAGCAGCCATGGTTAAGGGGGCGCACTCCCCATATGTACAATATATCTCTACTCCAACTACAGTAGGTGTTCTATAATCCCTAGCTTGTAGAAATGAGGTACCAAATTCTATTTCTAGATAAAGCTGTAGACCCTCAACCCCCAACTTAAGACAGCCACCCGGGTGCAGGTATTACCTGGCTTCTCCAGGCCATGCTGTTAACAGTGTGATCCACTGCACAGTTGTCTCCTCCCTCATCTTCATACACACCTACATCACTAGCAGTGTTCACTACCTGGCTCCTCCAGAGTGTATCCGTTCACAGTGTGAGCCACCTCACAGCTCTCTCCCTTCACACACCCCTACGGCAATCACTAGCAGTGTTCACTACCTGGCTCCTCCAGAGTGTATCCGTTCACAGTGTGAGCCACCTCACAGCTCTCTCCCTTCACACACCCCTACGGCAATCACTAGCAGTGTTCATTACCTGGCTCCTCCAGAGTGTACCCGTTCACAGTGTGATCCACCTCCCAGCTCTCTCCCTTCACACACCCCTACGGCAATCACTAGCAGTGTTCACTACCTGGCTCCTCCAGAGTGTATCCGTTCACAGTGTGATCCACCTCACAGCTCTCTCCCTTCACACACCCCTACGGCAATCACTAGCAGTGTTCACTACCTGGCTCCTCCAGAGTGTATCCGTTCACAGTGTGATCCACCTCACAGCTCTCTCCCTTCACACACCCCTACGGCAATCACTAGCAGTGTTCACTACCTGGCTCCTCCAGAGTGTATCCGTTCACAGTGTGATCCACCTCACAGCTCTCTCCCTTCACACACCCCTACGGCAATCACTAGCAGTGTTCACTACCTGGCTCCTCCAGAGTGTATCCGTTCACAGTGTGATCCACCTCACAGCTCTCTCCCTTCACACACCCCTACGGCAATCACTAGCAGTGTTCACTACCTGGCTCCTCCAGAGTGTATCCGTTCACAGTGTGATCCACCTCACAGCTCTCTCCCTTCACACACCCCTACGGCAATCACTAGCAGTGTTCACTACCTGGCTCCTCCAGAGTGTACCCATTCACAGTGTGAGCCACCTCACAGCTCTCTCCCTTCACACACCCCTACGGCAATCACTAGCAGTGTTCACTACCTGGCTCCTCCAGAGTGTATCCGTTCACAGTGTGAGCCACCTCCTAGCTCTCTCCCTTCACACACCCTTACGGCAATCACTAACAGTGTTCATTACCTGGCTCCTCCAGAGTGTATCCGTTCACAGTGTGATCCACCTCACAGCTCTCTCCCTTCACACACCCCTACGGCAATCACTAGCAGTGTTCACTACCTGGCTCGTCCAGGCTGTACCCGTTCACAGTGTGATCCACTTCACAGCTCTCTCCCTTCACACACCCCTACGGCAATCACTAGCAGTGTTCACTACCTGGCTCGTCCAGGCTGTACCCGTTCACAGTGTGATCCACTTCACAGCTCTCTCCCTTCACACACCCCTACGGCAATCACTAGCAGTGTTCACTACCTGGCTCCTCCAGAGTGTATCCGTTCACAGTGTGATCCACCTCCCAGCTCTCTCCCTTCACACACCCCTACGGCAATCACTAGCAGTGTTCACTACCTGGCTCCTCCAGAGTGTATCCGTTCACAGTGTGATCCACCTCACAGCTCTCTCCCTTCACACACCCCTACGGCAATCACTAGCAGTGTTCATTACCTGGCTCCTCCAGAGTGTATCCGTTCACAGTGTGATCCACAAAGATGACATCGTCGTTGTCGAAGAGCGACTCTGGCGAGGAATTGAAATCACTGTCGATCCCCAGCTCGGAGTCGCTGCTGCTATCGTCACTGATTTTTATCACCCCAGAGCTCAGCTCGAAACCACCTTTGGGAACCTTCGCACATCGCACCTTCTGTCGCCCTGGAAAAAAGGAGCCTGGTAAGCCAAGAAGTCCTTAGGGGCACTGGGACTGCTTCAGTCATGACTCGCATTTTAGGGATGCCGTCCCCTATAAGGGCACCCTGAGTAACCAGAAAATGGACCTAAATGGACTCCTGACATAAGAAGACACAACTTCAACACACAAGTGTGAAGGAGAGCTTCCATAAACACAACAATCCCGCCAAGGTGAGGGGCAAGGAAAGCAATAAGCATTTCTTTTAGAGGGCTATCCTTAAAAAGCTCATCAGGTTTAGACACAGAGGGGACAGAAGGAACCCCAAAGGGATTAACAGGAAGGACAGAAACAGAAGCCCAAGTGTGCAAGGACAACAGAGGCTGTTGACTGATGATAAACAACAAACTGCGCCAAAGGGCACCTCAGAACCTGAGTGAGCAAGAGATCACTTACGTTTCCGTTTTGTTGCCGCGCCTTTCTCTCGCTTTTTCTTCGACAGTGGAAAGTGCTTCTGAATTAATGACAGAAAGACGCCCCTGAAACGAAGTCACAAATTTTAGTTCTGTAGCCTATAGAATATGAACCATTGCAATCGATAGGAAATCCCCGCTGTTCAGTGTGCCCAAAGCTGCAAAAAGAAGAACCCTGGGGCAACAATTTGTTGATCACAGTGTGGATGAACATGGCACAGGAGCACCACTGCAGACCCAGCCTTAGCTTGCCCCAAAGCCCACCACCTTTACACAGCGCAAGTGAGTGTACGTACTCCGCAGCAGACACGAAGCAGTTGAGCTGCCCGTCGTTCTCGTCCAGGACTTCACGGGTGCGCGCCTCTCCTGTGGACTGAAGACCAATGACGATGCACTGCGAGGGAGGAGAAAGACAAAGTACCTGGTGAGTACCGGAGGGAGGTTCCCTCTGAGCACTCACGAGTCCGCTGAACCAGACTAGATATCGACTGTTAACTGGGCATAAATGTAAGCACATTTCTCTTTAGTGGAGAGAAATTATCACACAATGTTGTTAAAGATCTTTCTGTCCATCTGCTGTCAGTAGTAACAGCACAAGGGCCACAGGACATTTACCATCAGCGTGAAACAACAGGCAGATTCTGCTCCCAAATAACTCAGAAGGTGGCATTTTACAATCACAGAATAAAAGATCCCACCAATTACTTTCTGAAATATGCACTACTATGAAGTATGAGACCTGAAACCAGCCCAGAGGAGGGGTGCACATACAGAGCTCTAGGTCCAAAATAGTCACACTAAGCTATGAAAGTCAATTTAAAGTATTTACTCTTTCCTTCACAATTTGTGTTCAACAAATGTGAAAAACTAAGTCAAAGGCTGCAGCAACATATTGATACACAATGCTGTCTCTAAGAGAAGCACAGAAAAGATGGACCTAAAGTCGACCCCACAGTAATATGGTGGATTCAAAACCTGCTCTCCAGTATTTTTTAAAAATTGGTAACAATAAGTTAACAAAAACATGCACTATCAAGCCAGCCGTTAAGTTGATGGCACTCTGCAGTGCAACGGGCTACTGGGCAGTCTTTTACCTTGTCCTTGGCGAGCTGTTGCTTAGCCAGGGCCACCAGACGTCTTACTTTGGCAGCGATGCAGAGGTACTTGAAGAAGCGTTGATGGGCAGACCAGAACTGGCCCCACAGGGACTTGCGGGACTCCAGGCCAATGAGGTCTGCTGCCTGCTGGAAAACTGTGAGTGCCTCTGCCCACTGCAACAACAGAGGGAGCAAGTTAGAAAACTCCATTAATAATGCCATCACCAGCTCTGTAATGTCTGCCACAACCCTCAGAGTGCGGTATACATCCGTGCACCACTGACACCCATCACAACACACAGCACGCGGCAATAATGCCATCACCAGGTCTGTAATGTCTGCCACAACTCTCAGAGTGCGGTATACATCCGTGCACCACTGACACCCATCACAACACACAGCACGCGGCAATAATGCCATCACCAGGTCTGTAATGTCTGCCAAAACTCTCAGAGTGCGGTATACATCCGTGCACCACTGACACCCATCACAACACACAGCACGCGGCAATAATGCCATCACCAGGTCTGTAATGTCTGCCACAACTCTCAGAGTGCGGTATACATCCGTGCACCACTGACACCCATCACAACACACAGCACGCGGCAATAATGCCATCACCAGGTCTGTAATGTCTGCCAAAACTCTCAGAGTGCGGTATACATCCGTGCACCACTGACACCCATCACAACACACAGCACGCGGCAATAATGCCATCACCAGGTCTGTAATGTCTGCCACAACTCTCAGAGTGCGGTATACATCCGTGCACCACTGACAAACATCACAACACACAGCACGCGGCAATAATGCCATCACCAGGTCTGTAATGTCTGCCACAACTCTCAGAGTGCGGTATACATCCGTGCACCACTGACACCCATCACAACACACAGCACGCGGCAATAATGCCATCACCAGGTCTGTAATGTCTGCCACAACTCTCAGAGTGCGGTATACATCCGTGCACCACTGACACCCATCACAACACACAGCACGCGGCAATAATGCCATCACCAGGTCTGTAATGTCTGCCACAACTCTCAGAGTGCGGTATACATCCGTGCACCACTGACACCCATCACAACACACAGCACGCGGCAATAATGCCATCACCAGGTCTGTAATGTCTGCCAAAACTCTCAGAGTGCGGTATACATCTGTTCACCACTGACACCCATCACAACACACAGCACGCGGCAATAATGTCATCACCAGGTTTGTAATGTCTGCCAAAACTCTCAGAGTGCGGTATACATCCGTGCACCACTGACACCCATCACAACACACAGCACGCGGCAATAATGCCATCACCAGGTCTGTAATGTCTGCCAAAACTCTCAGAGTGCGGTATACATCCGTGCACCACTGACACCCATCACAACACACAGCACGCGGCAATAATGCCATCACCAGGTCTGTAATGTCTGCCAAAACTCTCAGAGTGCGGTATACATCCGTGCACCACTGACACCCATCACAACACACAGCACGCGGCAATAATGCCATCACCAGGTCTGTAATGTCTGCCAAAACTCTCAGAGTGCGGTATACATCCGTGCACCACTGACACCCATCACAACACACAGCACGCGGCAATAATGCCATCACCAGGTCTGTAATGTCTGCCACAACTCTCAGAGTGCGGTATACATCCGTGCACCACTGACACCCATCACAACACACAGCACGCGGCAATAATGCCATCACCAGGTCTGTAATGTCTGCCAAAACTCTCAGAGTGCGGTATACATCCGTGCACCACTGACACCCATCACAACACACAGCACGCGGCAATAATGCCATCACCAGGTCTGTAATGTCTGCCACAACTCTCAGAGTGCGGTATACATCCGTGCACCACTGACACCCATCACAACACACAGCACGCGGCAATAATGCCATCACCAGGTCTGTAATGTCTGCCAAAACTCTCAGAGTGCGGTATACATCCGTGCACCACTGACACCCATCACAACACACAGCACGCGGCAATAATGCCATCACCAGGTCTGTAATGTCTGCCACAACTCTCAGAGTGCGGTATACATCCGTGCACCACTGACAAACATCACAACACACAGCACGCGGCAATAATGCCATCACCAGGTCTGTAATGTCTGCCACAACTCTCAGAGTGCGGTATACATCCGTGCACCACTGACACCCATCACAACACACAGCACGCGGCAATAATGCCATCACCAGGTCTGTAATGTCTGCCACAACTCTCAGAGTGCGGTATACATCCGTGCACCACTGACACCCATCACAACACACAGCACGCGGCAATAATGCCATCACCAGGTCTGTAATGTCTGCCACAACTCTCAGAGTGCGGTATACATCCGTGCACCACTGACACCCATCACAACACACAGCACGCGGCAATAATGCCATCACCAGGTCTGTAATGTCTGCCAAAACTCTCAGAGTGCGGTATACATCCGTGCACCACTGACACCCATCACAACACACAGCACGCGGCAATAATGCCATCACCAGGTCTGTAATGTCTGCCAAAACTCTCAGAGTGCGGTATACATCCGTGCACCACTGACACCCATCACAACACACAGCACGCGGCAATAATGCCATCACCAGGTCTGTAATGTCTGCCAAAACTCTCAGAGTGCGGTATACATCCGTGCACCACTGACACCCATCACAACACACAGCACGCGGCAATAATGCCATCACCAGGTCTGTAATGTCTGCCAAAACTCTCAGAGTGCGGTATACATCCGTGCACCACTGACACCCATCACAACACACAGCACGCGGCAATAATGCCATCACCAGGTCTGTAATGTCTGCCAAAACTCTCAGAGTGCGGTATACATCCGTGCACCACTGACACCCATCACAACACACAGCACGCGGCAATAATGCCATCACCAGGTCTGTAATGTCTGCCACAACTCTCAGAGTGCGGTATACATCCGTGCACCACTGACACCCATCACAACACACAGCACGCGGCAATAATGCCATCACCAGGTCTGTAATGTCTGCCAAAACTCTCAGAGTGCGGTATACATCCGTGCACCACTGACACCCATCACAACACACAGCACGCGGCAATAATGCCATCACCAGGTCTGTAATGTCTGCCAAAACTCTCAGAGTGCGGTATACATCCGTGCACCACTGACACCCATCACAACACACAGCACGCGGCAATAATGCCATCACCAGGTCTGTAATGTCTGCCACAACTCTCAGAGTGCGGTATACATCCGTGCACCACTGACACCCATCACAACACACAGCACGCGGCAATAATGCCATCACCAGGTCTGTAATGTCTGCCAAAACTCTCAGAGTGCGGTATACATCCGTGCACCACTGACACCCATCACAACACACAGCACGCGGCAATAATGCCATCACCAGGTCTGTAATGTCTGCCAAAACTCTCAGAGTGCGGTATACATCCGTGCACCACTGACACCCATCACAACACACAGCACGCGGCAATAATGCCATCACCAGGTCTGTAATGTCTGCCACAACTCTCAGAGTGCGGTATACATCCGTGCACATCACCAGGTCTGTAATGTCTGCCACAACTCTCAGAGTGCGGTATACATCCGTGCACCACTGACACCCATCACAACACACAGCACGCGGCAATAATGCCATCACCAGGTCTGTAATGTCTGCCACAACTCTCAGAGTGCGGTATACATCCGTGCACCACTGACACCCATCACAACACACAGCACGCGTGTAGGAAAGTACCATCTTGCCTGGCATGTTACCCCCACTTTTCACTGTATATATGTTGTTTTAGTTGTATGTGTCACTGGGACCCTGGTAACCCAGGGCCCCAGTGCTCATAAGTGTGCCTGTATGTGTTACCTGTGTAGTGACTAACTGTCTCACTGAGGCTCTGCTAATCAGAACCTCAGTGGTTATGCTCTCTCATTTCTTTCCAAATTGTCACTGACAGGCTAGTGACCATTTTTACCAATTTACATTGGCTTACTGGAACACCCTTATAATCCCCTAGTATATGGTACTGAGGTACCCAGGGTATTGGGGTTCCAGGAGATCCCTATGGGCTGCAGCATTTCTTTTGCCACCCATAGGGAGCTCTGACAATTCTTACACAGGCCTGCCACTGCAGCCTGAGTGAAATAACGTCCACATTATTTCACAGCCATTTTACACTGCACTTAAGTAACTTATAAGTCACCTATATGTCTAACCTTTACCTGGTAAAGGTTAGGTGCAAAGTTACTTAGTGTGAGGGCACCCTGGCACTAGCCAAGGTGCCCCCACATTGTTCAGAGCCAATTCACTGAACTTTGTGAGTGCGGGGACACCATTACACGCGTGCACTACATATAGGTCACTACCTATATGTAGCTTCACCATGGTAACTCCGAATATGGCCATGTAACATGTCTATGATCATGGAATTGCCCCCTCTATGCCATCCTGGCATTGTTAGTACAATTCCATGATCCCAGTGGTCTGTAGCACAGACCCTGGTACTGCCAGACTGCCCTTCCTGGGGTTTCTCTGCAGCTGCTGCTGCTGCCAACCCCTCAGACAGGCATCTGCCCTCCTGGGGTCCAGCCAGGCCTGGCCCAGGATGGCAGAACAAAGAACTTCCTCTGAGAGAGGGTGTAACACCCTCTCCCTTTGGAAAATGGTGTGAAGGCAGGGGAGGAGTAGCCTCCCCCAGCCTCTGGAAATGCTTTGTTGGGCACAGAGGTGCCCAATTCTGCATAAGCCAGTCTACACCGGTTCAGGGACCCCTTAGCCCCTGCTCTGGCGCGAAACTGGACAAAGGAAAGGGGAGTGACCACTCCCCTGACCTGCACCTCCCCTGGGAGGTGTCCAGAGCTCCTCCAGTGTGCTCCAGACCTCTGCCATCTTGGAAACAGAGGTGCTGCTGGCACACTGGACTGCTCTGAGTGGCCAGTGCCACCAGGTGACGTCAGAGACTCCTTGTGATAGGCTCCTTCAGGTGTTAGTAGCCTTTCCTCTCTCCTAGGTAGCCAAACCCTCTTTTCTGGCTATTTAGGGTCTCTGTCTCTGGGGAAACTTTAGATAACGAATGCATGAGCTCAGCCGAGTTCCTCTGCATCTCCCTCTTCACCTTCTGATAAGGAATCGACCGCTGACCGCGCTGGAAGCCTGCAAACCTGCAACATAGTAGCAAAGACGACTACTGCAACTCTGTAACGCTGATCCTGCCGCCTTCTCGACTGTTTTCCTGCTTGTGCATGCTGTGGGGGTAGTCTGCCTCCTCTCTGCACCAGAAGCTCCGAAGAAATCTCCCGTGGGTCGACGGAATCTTCCCCCTGCAACCGCAGGCACCAAAAAGCTGCATCTCCGGTCCCTTGGGTCTCCTCTCAGCACGACGAGCGAGGTCCCTCGAATCCAGCGACACCGTCCAAGTGACCCCCACAGTCCAGTGACTCTTCAGCCCAAGTTTGGTGGAGGTAAGTCCTTGCCTCACCTCGCTGGGCTGCATTGCTGGGAACCGCGACTTTGCAAGCTTCTCCGGCCCCTGTGCACTTCCGGCGGAAATCCTGTGTGCACAGCCAAGCCTGGGTCCACGGCACTCTAACCTGCATTGCACGACTTTCTAAGTTGGTCTCCGGCGACGTGGGACTCCTTTGTGCAACTTCGGCGAGCACCGTTTCACGCATCCTCGTAGTGCCTGTTTCTGGCACTTCTCCGGGTGCTACCTGCTTCAGTGAGGGCTCTTTGTCTTGCTCGACGTCCCCTCTCTCTGCAGGTCCAATTTGCGACCTCCTGGTCCCTCCTGGGCCCCAGCAGCGTCCAAAAACGCCAAACGCACGATTTGCGTGTAGCAAGGCTTGTTGGCGTCCATCCGGCGGGAAAACACTTCTGCACGACTCTCCAAGGCGTGGGGGATCCATCCTCCAAAGGGGAAGTCTCTAGCCCTTGTCGTTCCTGCAGTATTCACAGTTCTTCAGCCTAGTAAGAGCTTCTTTGCACCAACCGCTGGCATTTCTTGGGCATCTGCCCATCTCCGAGCTGCTTGTGACTTTTGGACTTGGTCCCCTTGTTCCACAGGTACCTTCAGACAGGAATCCATCGTTGTTGCATTGCTGATTTGTGTTTTCCTTGCATTCTCCCTCTAACACGACTATTTTGTCCTTAGGGGAACTTTGGTGCACTTTGCACTCACTTTTCAGGGTCTTGGGGTGGGTTATTTTTCTAACTCTCACTATTTTCTAATAGTCCCAGCGACCCTCTACAAGGTCACATAGGTTTGGGGTCCATTCGTGGTTCGCATTCCACTTTTGGAGTATATGGTTTGTGTTGCCCCTATCCCTATGTTTCCCCATTGCATCCTATTGTAACTATACATTGTTTGCACTGTTTTCTAAGACTATACTGCATATTTTTGCTATTGTGTATATATATCTTGTGTATATTTCCTATCCTCTCACTGAGGGTACACTCTAAGATACTTTGGCATATTGTCATAAAAATAAAGTACCTTTATTTTTAGTATAACTGTGTATTGTGTTTTCTTATGATATTGTGCATATGACACTAAGTGGTACTGTAGTAGCTTCACACGTCTCCTAGTTCAGCCTGAGCTGCTTTGCTAAGCTACCATTATCTATCAGCCTAAGCTGCTAGACACCCTATACACTAATAAGGGATAACTGGGCCTGGTGCAAGGTGCAAGTACCCCTTGGTACTCACTACAAGCCAGTCCAGCCTCCTACATTGGTTGTGCAGTGGTGGGATAAGTGCTTTGAGACTACTTACCACTCTTGTCATTGTACTTTTCATAAGAGAAAAATATACAAAACAAGGTCAGTGTATATACACATAGCCAAAAAGTTTTGCATTTCCTCTTTTCACTCTTTTCTAAGTGCTGAAAAGTACTTCTAAACTTTCAAAAAGTTCTTAGAAGTTTAAAAAGTTTTTTTCTGTCTTTCCAAAAAGTTCTGAAAACTTTTTTTTCTCTTTGTCTATCACTTTAACTCTCTCTAAAAATGTCTGGCACAGGCCAAAAAGTTGAACTGTCCAAACTTGCATATGATCACCTTAGCTGGAAAGCAGCAAGGAGTCTCTGCATAGAGAGAGGTTTGAGTGTAGGGAAGAATCCTTCCTTAGAACTGTTAATTAATATGCTTAGAGTACAGGATAAGGCCATAAGTGCCCAATCTGTAGAAAAAGTAGCTAATGGTTCTCAATCTGATCCAGGGACTCCTCCAGGAAAAGGTTCAGGAAAGAAACTTCTCAGCCTGCCCATTACTAGACAGTCTAGCATAGTTGGTACAGAGGTTGAATCACATCATACTGATGATGTGCTCTCACATTATACTGGTAGCCAAGCTGTTAGGGTGCCCTCTGTAAGGGACAGGTCTCCTTCTGTTCATTCCCATCATACCTCTGTATCTAGAAATGTCCCTCCCACCCACCCTGATGACAGATTGTTGGAAAGGGAGCTCAATAGATTGAGAGTGGAGCAAACCAGACTGAAGCTCAAAAAACAACAGCTGGATTTGGATAGACAGTCTTTAGAAATAGAGAGGGAAAGACAGAAAATGGGTTTAGATACCCATGGTGGCAGCAGCAGTATTCCCCATAGTCATCCTGCAAAAGAGCATGATTCCAGGAATCTGCATAAGATAGTTCCCCCTTACAAGGAGGGGGATGACATTAACAAGTGGTTTGCTGCACTTGAGAGGGCCTGTGCTGTACAGGATGTCCCTCAAAGACAGTGGGCTGCTATCCTATGGCTATCATTTACTGCAAAAGGTAGGGATAGGCTCCTTACTGTAAAAGAAAATGATGCTAACAATTTCCAAGTTCTTAAGAATGCACTCCTGGATGGTTATGGCTTAACCACTGAACAGTACAGGATAAAGTTCAGAGATACCAAAAAGGAGTCTTCACAAGACTGGGTTGATTTCATTGACCAGGCAGTGAAGGCCTTGGAGGGGTGGTTACATGGCAGTAAAGTTACTGATTATGACAGCCTGTATAACTTGATCCTGAGAGAGCATATTCTTAATAATTGTGTGTCTGATTTGTTGCACCAGTACTTGGTGGACTCTGATCTGACCTCTCCCCAAGAATTGGGAAAGAAGGCAGACAAATGGGTCAGAACAAGAGTGAACAGAAAAGTTCATACAGGGGGTGACAAAGATGGCAACAAAAAGAAGGATGGTAAGTCTTCTGACAAGGGTGGGGACAAATCTAAAAATGAGTCTTCATCAGGCCCACAAAAACACTCTGGTGGGGGTGGTGGGCCCAAATCCTCCTTTAATCAGAACAAGGAAAAGAAACCATGGTGCTATTTATGTAAGATAAAAGGCCATTGGACAACAGATCCCAGTTGTCCAAAGAAAGGCACCACAGCTCCTACCACTACAACCCCTACTGCTACACCTAGTGTCCCTACTAATAGCAGTAGTGGTGGGAGCAAACCTACTAATAGCCAATCCAAGGGAGTAGCTGGGCTCACTTTTGGTAATTTAGTTGGGGTTGGTCTGATTAGGGAGACCACAGAGGCTACTTTAGTCTCTGAAGGGGCTATTGACTTAGCCACTTTGGTTGCTTGCCCCCATAACTTGGAGAAGTACAAGCAACTAACCCTAATAAATGGTGTTGAGGTCCAGGCCTACAGGGACACAGGTGCCAGTGTCACAATGGTGATTGAGAAACTGGTGCACCCTGAACAACACATACTTGGACACCAGTACCAAGTAACCGATGCTCACAACATAACACAAAGCCACCCCATGGCTGTTGTAAATCTCAACTGGGGGGGGGTATCTGGTCCAAAGAAAGTTGTGGTAGCTTCAGATTTACCTGTAGACTGTCTATTAGGGAACGATTTGGAGACATCAGCTTGGTCAGATGTGGAGTTGGAGGCCCATGCAGCAATGCTGGGCATCCCAGGGCATATTTTTGCTTTGACAAGGGCTCAGGCCAAAAAGCAAAAAGGACAGGGAAGCTTGGATCCTGGAACAATGGACCAAGTGCTCCCTAAAGCTAGGGCTAGTAGAAGCAAACCACTTCCTACTATCCCTCCCTCTACAGTGGATTCAACTTCTGAGGAAGAAGAATTCCCTCCCTGTGCAGAACCTACACCAGAGGAGCTGGAAGCAGACACTGCTGAGCTTTTGGGTGAAGGGGGGCCTGCCAGAGAGGAGCTGAGTGTGGCACAGCAAACCTGTCCCACATTAGAGGGTCTCAGACAGCAAGCTGTCAAACAGGCTAATGGGGATGTCAGTGACTCACACAGAGTTTACTGGGAGGACAACCTCTTGTACACTGAGAATAGGGATCCTAAACCTGGAGCTGCCAGGAGATTAGTGATTCCTCAGGAGTACAGAAAGTTCCTCCTAACACTGGCACATGACATTCCCTTAGCTGGGCACCTGGGTCAAATGAAAACTTGGGACAGATTGGTACCACTGTTTCATTGGCCTAGGATGTCTGAGGACACAAAAGAATTTTGTAAGTCCTGTGAAACCTGTCAAGCCAGTGGCAAGACAGGTGGCACTCCAAAGGCACCCCTTATCCCACTGCCTGTGGTTGGGGTTCCCTTTGAAAGGGTAGGGGTTGACATAGTTGGCCCCCTTGACCCTCCTACTGCTTCAGGCAATAGATTTATCTTGGTGGTAGTGGACCATGCCACAAGATATCCTGAAGCTATTCCTTTAAGGACCACTACAGCTCCTGCAGTGGCAAAGGCCCTCCTGGGAATAGTTTCCAGGGTGGGCTTCCCAAAGGAAGTAGTATCAGACAGAGGAAGCAATTTCATGTCTGCATACTTAAAGGCCATGTGGAAGGAGTGTGGTGTAACTTACAAGTTCACAACACCCTATCATCCACAAACAAATGGACTGGTGGAGAGATTTAATAAAACTCTCAAAGGCATGATTATGGGACTCCCTGAAAAACTCCGCAGGAGATGGGATATCCTTCTACCATGCCTCCTTTTTGCCTACAGGGAGGTACCCCAGAAAGGAGTGGGCTTCAGCCCCTTTGAACTTCTTTTTGGACACCCTGTTAGGGGTCCACTCACACTTGTAAAGGAGGGTTGGGAACAACCTTTAAAAGCTCCTAAGCAGGATATTGTGGATTATGTACTTGGCCTCAGATCAAGGATGGCTGAGTACATGAAAAAGGCCAGTAAAAACCTTCAGGCCAGCCAAGAGCTCCAGAAGCAATGGCATGATCAGAAGGCTGTTTTGGTTCAGTACCAACCAGGGCAGAAAGTGTGGGTCTTGGAGCCTGTGGCCCCAAGAGCACTCCAAGATAAATGGAGTGGTCCACACACAATTGTTGAAAAGAAGGGTGAAGTCACCTACTTGGTTGACTTAGGCACTGCCAGGAGTCCCCTTAGGGTGCTCCATGTCAACCGCCTGAAACCCTACTATGACAGGGCTGATCTCACCCTGCTCATGGCAACAGATGAGGGACAGGAAGAAGACAGTGATCCTCTACCTGATCTCTTCTCTTCCACAGAACAAGATGCTCTTGTGGAAGGGGTAGTTTTGGCTGATTGTCTTACTGCTGAGCAGAAAGATAATTGCATAAATCTCCTAGGACAATTTTCAGAACTCTTCTCCATTGTGCCAGGCACCACTTCTTGGTGTGAGCACACTATAGATACTGGAGACAGTTTACCTGTCAAAAGTAAGATCTATAGGCAGCCTGACCATGTCAGGGACTGCATAAAGCAAGAAGTTCAGAAGATGTTGGAACTAGGAGTGGTTGAGCACTCTGACAGTCCATGGGCTTCTCCTGTGGTACTGGTACCAAAACCCAATTCTAAAGATGGAAAGAAGGAAATGAGGTTTTGTGTAGACTATAGAGGTCTCAACTTGGTAACCAAAACAGATGCTCACCCTATACCCAGGGCAGATGAGCTAATAGATACACTGGCATCTGCCAAGTATCTAAGCACTTTTGATTTGACTGCAGGGTATTGGCAGATCAAAATGTCAGAAGATGCTAAACCTAAGACTGCATTTTCTACCATTGGAGGACATTACCAGTTTACTGTAATGCCTTTTGGTTTGAAAAATGCACCTGCCACTTTTCAGAGGTTGGTGAACACAGTCCTGCAAGGGCTGGAAGCTTTCAGTGCAGCATATTTGGATGATATAGCTGTCTTTAGCTCCAGCTGGGATGATCACCTGGTCCACCTTTGGAAAGTTTTGGAGGCCCTGCAAAAGGCAGGCCTCACTATCAAGGCTTCAAAGTGCCAGATTGGGCAGGGTAAGGTGGTTTATCTGGGACACCTTGTTGGTGGGGAACAGATTGCACCACTTCAGGGGAAAATCCAAACTATTATTGATTGGATTCCCCCTACCACTCAGACTCAGGTGAGAGCCTTCCTAGGCCTCACTGGGTATTACAGGAGGTTCATTAAGAACTATGGCTCCATTGCAGCCCCTCTTAATGACCTCACATCCAAGAAAATGCCTAAAAATGTATTATGGACAGCAAACTGTCAGAAAGCTTTTGAGGAGCTGAAGCAGGCCATGTGCTCTGCACCTGTCCTGAAAAGCCCTTGTTACTCTAAAAAATTCTATGTCCAAACTGATGCATCTGAATTAGGAGTAGGGGCAGTCCTATCACAACTTAATTCTGAGGGCCAGGATCAACCTGTTGCTTTTATTAGTAGAAGGTTGACCCCTAGAGAAAAGCGTTGGTCTGCCATTGAGAGGGAGGCCTTTGCTGTGGTCTGGGCTCTGAAGAAGTTGAGGCCATACCTGTTTGGCACTCACTTCATTGTTCAGACAGACCACAAACCTCTACTTTGGCTAAAACAAATGAAAGGTGAAAATCCTAAATTGTTGAGGTGGTCCATATCCCTACAGGGAATGGACTATACAGTGGAACATAGACCTGGGAGTAGCCACTCCAATGCAGATGGACTCTCCAGATATTTCCACTTAGACAATGAAGACTCATCAGGTAATGGCTAGTCTTATTGTCCTTCGTTTGGGGGGGGGTTGTGTAGGAAAGTACCATCTTGCCTGGCATGTTACCCCCACTTTTCACTGTATATATGTTGTTTTAGTTGTATGTGTCACTGGGACCCTGGTAACCCAGGGCCCCAGTGCTCATAAGTGTGCCTGTATGTGTTACCTGTGTAGTGACTAACTGTCTCACTGAGGCTCTGCTAATCAGAACCTCAGTGGTTATGCTCTCTCATTTCTTTCCAAATTGTCACTGACAGGCTAGTGACCATTTTTACCAATTTACATTGGCTTACTGGAACACCCTTATAATCCCCTAGTATATGGTACTGAGGTACCCAGGGTATTGGGGTTCCAGGAGATCCCTATGGGCTGCAGCATTTCTTTTGCCACCCATAGGGAGCTCTGACAATTCTTACACAGGCCTGCCACTGCAGCCTGAGTGAAATAACGTCCACATTATTTCACAGCCATTTTACACTGCACTTAAGTAACTTATAAGTCACCTATATGTCTAACCTTTACCTGGTAAAGGTTAGGTGCAAAGTTACTTAGTGTGAGGGCACCCTGGCACTAGCCAAGGTGCCCCCACATTGTTCAGAGCCAATTCACTGAACTTTGTGAGTGCGGGGACACCATTACACGCGTGCACTACATATAGGTCACTACCTATATGTAGCTTCACCATGGTAACTCCGAATATGGCCATGTAACATGTCTATGATCATGGAATTGCCCCCTCTATGCCATCCTGGCATTGTTAGTACAATTCCATGATCCCAGTGGTCTGTAGCACAGACCCTGGTACTGCCAGACTGCCCTTCCTGGGGTTTCTCTGCAGCTGCTGCTGCTGCCAACCCCTCAGACAGGCATCTGCCCTCCTGGGGTCCAGCCAGGCCTGGCCCAGGATGGCAGAACAAAGAACTTCCTCTGAGAGAGGGTGTAACACCCTCTCCCTTTGGAAAATGGTGTGAAGGCAGGGGAGGAGTAGCCTCCCCCAGCCTCTGGAAATGCTTTGTTGGGCACAGAGGTGCCCAATTCTGCATAAGCCAGTCTACACCGGTTCAGGGACCCCTTAGCCCCTGCTCTGGCGCGAAACTGGACAAAGGAAAGGGGAGTGACCACTCCCCTGACCTGCACCTCCCCTGGGAGGTGTCCAGAGCTCCTCCAGTGTGCTCCAGACCTCTGCCATCTTGGAAACAGAGGTGCTGCTGGCACACTGGACTGCTCTGAGTGGCCAGTGCCACCAGGTGACGTCAGAGACTCCTTGTGATAGGCTCCTTCAGGTGTTAGTAGCCTTTCCTCTCTCCTAGGTAGCCAAACCCTCTTTTCTGGCTATTTAGGGTCTCTGTCTCTGGGGAAACTTTAGATAACGAATGCATGAGCTCAGCCGAGTTCCTCTGCATCTCCCTCTTCACCTTCTGATAAGGAATCGACCGCTGACCGCGCTGGAAGCCTGCAAACCTGCAACATAGTAGCAAAGACGACTACTGCAACTCTGTAACGCTGATCCTGCCGCCTTCTCGACTGTTTTCCTGCTTGTGCATGCTGTGGGGGTAGTCTGCCTCCTCTCTGCACCAGAAGCTCCGAAGAAATCTCCCGTGGGTCGACGGAATCTTCCCCCTGCAACCGCAGGCACCAAAAAGCTGCATCTCCGGTCCCTTGGGTCTCCTCTCAGCACGACGAGCGAGGTCCCTCGAATCCAGCGACACCGTCCAAGTGACCCCCACAGTCCAGTGACTCTTCAGCCCAAGTTTGGTGGAGGTAAGTCCTTGCCTCACCTCGCTGGGCTGCATTGCTGGGAACCGCGACTTTGCAAGCTTCTCCGGCCCCTGTGCACTTCCGGCGGAAATCCTGTGTGCACAGCCAAGCCTGGGTCCACGGCACTCTAACCTGCATTGCACGACTTTCTAAGTTGGTCTCCGGCGACGTGGGACTCCTTTGTGCAATTTCGGCGAGCACCGTTTCACGCATCCTCGTAGTGCCTGTTTCTGGCACTTCTCCGGGTGCTACCTGCTTCAGTGAGGGCTCTTTGTCTTGCTCGACGTCCCCTCTCTCTGCAGGTCCAATTTGCGACCTCCTGGTCCCTCCTGGGCCCCAGCAGCGTCCAAAAACGCCAAACGCACGATTTGCGTGTAGCAAGGCTTGTTGGCGTCCATCCGGCGGGAAAACACTTCTGCACGACTCTCCAAGGCGTGGGGGATCCATCCTCCAAAGGGGAAGTCTCTAGCCCTTGTCGTTCCTGCAGTATTCACAGTTCTTCAGCCTAGTAAGAGCTTCTTTGCACCAACCGCTGGCATTTCTTGGGCATCTGCCCATCTCCGAGCTGCTTGTGACTTTTGGACTTGGTCCCCTTGTTCCACAGGTACCTTCAGACAGGAATCCATCGTTGTTGCATTGCTGATTTGTGTTTTCCTTGCATTCTCCCTCTAACACGACTATTTTGTCCTTAGGGGAACTTTGGTGCACTTTGCACTCACTTTTCAGGGTCTTGGGGTGGGTTATTTTTCTAACTCTCACTATTTTCTAATAGTCCCAGCGACCCTCTACAAGGTCACATAGGTTTGGGGTCCATTCGTGGTTCGCATTCCACTTTTGGAGTATATGGTTTGTGTTGCCCCTATCCCTATGTTTCCCCATTGCATCCTATTGTAACTATACATTGTTTGCACTGTTTTCTAAGACTATACTGCATATTTTTGCTATTGTGTATATATATCTTGTGTATATTTCCTATCCTCTCACTGAGGGTACACTCTAAGATACTTTGGCATATTGTCATAAAAATAAAGTACCTTTATTTTTAGTATAACTGTGTATTGTGTTTTCTTATGATATTGTGCATATGACACTAAGTGGTACTGTAGTAGCTTCACACGTCTCCTAGTTCAGCCTGAGCTGCTTTGCTAAGCTACCATTATCTATCAGCCTAAGCTGCTAGACACCCTATACACTAATAAGGGATAACTGGGCCTGGTGCAAGGTGCAAGTACCCCTTGGTACTCACTACAAGCCAGTCCAGCCTCCTACAACGCGGCAATAATGCCATCACCAGGTCTGTAATGTCTGCCAAAACTCTCAGAGTGCGGTATACATCCGTGCACCACTGACACCCATCACAACACACAGCACGCGGCAATAATGCCATCACCAGGTCTGTAATGTCTGCCAAAACTCTCAGAGTGCGGTATACATCCGTGCACCACTGACACCCATCACAACACACAGCACGCGGCAATAATGCCATCACCAGGTCTGTAATGTCTGCCAAAACTCTCAGAGTGCGGTATACATCCGTGCACCACTGACACCCATCACAACACACAGCACGCGGCAATAATGCCATCACCAGGTCTGTAATGTCTGCCAAAACTCTCAGAGTGCGGTATACATCCGTGCACCACTGACACCCATCACAACACACAGCACGCGGCAATAATGCCATCACCAGGTCTGTAATGTCTGCCAAAACTCTCAGAGTGCGGTATACATCCGTGCACCACTGACACCCATCACAACACACAGCACGCGGCAATAATGCCATCACCAGGTCTGTAATGTCTGCCAAAACTCTCAGAGTGCGGTATACATCCGTGCACCACTGACACCCATCACAACACACAGCACGCGGCAATAATGCCATCACCAGGTCTGTAATGTCTGCCAAAACTCTCATAGTGCGGTATACATCCGTGCACCACTGACACCCATCACAACACACAGCACGCGGCAATAATGCCATCACCAGGTCTGTAATGTCTGCCACAACTCTCAGAGTGCGGTATACATCCGTGCACCACTGACACCCATCACAACACACAGCACGCGGCAATAATGCCATCACCAGGTCTGTAATGTCTGCCACAACTCTCAGAGTGCGGTATACATCCGTGCACCACTGACACCCATCACAACACACAGCACGCGGCAATAATGCCATCACCAGGTCTGTAATGTCTGCCACAACTCTCAGAGTGCGGTATACATCCGTGCACCACTGACACCCATCACAACACACAGCACGCGGCAATAATGCCATCACCAGGTCTGTAATGTCTGCCACAACTCTCAGAGTGCGGTATACATCCGTGCACCACTGACACCCATCACAACACACAGCACGCGGCAATAATGCCATCACCAGGTCTGTAATGTCTGCCACAACTCTCAGAGTGCGGTATACATCCGTGCACCACTGACACCCATCACAACACACAGCACGCGGCAATAATGCCATCACCAGGTCTGTAATGTCTGCGACAACTCTCAGAGTGCGGTATACATCCGTGCACCACTGACACCCATCACAACACACAGCACGCGGCAATAATGCCATCACCAGGTCTGTAATGTCTGCCACAACTCTCAGAGTGCGGTATACATCCGTGCACCACTGACACCCATCACAACACACAGCACGCGGCAATAATGCCATCACCAGGTCTGTAATGTCTGCCACAACTCTCAGAGTGCGGTATACATCCGTGCACCACTGACACCCATCACAACACACAGCACGCGGCAATAATGCCATCACCAGGTCTGTAATGTCTGCCACAACTCTCAGAGTGCGGTATACATCCGTGCACCACTGACACCCATCACAACACACAGCACGCGGCAATAATGCCATCACCAGGTCTGTAATGTCTGCCACAACTCTCAGAGTGCGGTATACATCCGTGCACCACTGACACCCACACAACACACAGCACGCGGCAATAATGCCATCACCAGGTCTGTAATGTCTGCCACAACTCTCAGAGTGCGGTATACATCCGTGCACCACTGACACCCATCACAACACACAGCACGCGGCAATAATGCCATCACCAGGTCTGTAATGTCTGCCAAAACTCTCAGAGTGCGGTATACATCCGTGCACCACTGACACCCATCACAACACACAGCACGCGGCAATAATGCCATCACCAGGTCTGTAATGTCTGCCAAAACTCTCAGAGTGCGGTATACATCCGTGCACCACTGACACCCATCACAACACACAGCACGCGGCAATAATGCCATCACCAGGTCTGTAATGTCTGCCAAAACTCTCAGAGTGCGGTATACATCCGTGCACCACTGACACCCATCACAACACACAGCACGCGGCAATAATGCCATCACCAGGTCTGTAATGTCTGCCAAAACTCTCAGAGTGCGGTATACATCCGTGCACCACTGACACCCATCACAACACACAGCACGCGGCAATAATGCCATCACCAGGTCTGTAATGTCTGCCAAAACTCTCAGAGTGCGGTATACATCCGTGCACCACTGACACCCATCACAACACACAGCACGCGGCAATAATGCCATCACCAGGTCTGTAATGTCTGCCAAAACTCTCAGAGTGCGGTATACATCCGTGCAACACTGACACCCATCACAACACACAGCACGCGGCAATAATGCCATCACCAGGTCTGTAATGTCTGCCAAAACTCTCAGAGTGCGGTATACATCCGTGCACCACTGACACCCATCACAACACACAGCACGCGGCAATAATGCCATCACCAGGTCTGTAATGTCTGCCAAAACTCTCAGAGTGCGGTATACATCCGTGCACCACTGACACCCATCACAACACACAGCACGCGGCAATAATGCCATCACCAGGTCTGTAATGTCTGCCAAAACTCTCAGAGTGCGGTATACATCCGTGCACCACTGACACCCATCACAACACACAGCACGCGGCAATAATGCCATCACCAGGTCTGTAATGTCTGCCAAAACTCTCAGAGTGCGGTATACATCCGTGCACCACTGACACCCATCACAACACACAGCACGCGGCAATAATGCCATCACCAGGTCTGTAATGTCTGCCAAAACTCTCAGAGTGCGGTATACATCCGTGCACCACTGACACCCATCACAACACACAGCACGCGGCAATAATGCCATCACCAGGTCTGTAATGTCTGCCACAACTCTCAGAGTGCGGTATACATCCGTGCACCACTGACACCCATCACAACACACAGCACGCGGCAATAATGCCATCACCAGGTCTGTAATGTCTGCCACAACTCTCAGAGTGCGGTATACATCCGTGCACCACTGACACCCATCACAACACACAGCACGCGGCAATAATGCCATCACCAGGTCTGTAATGTCTGCCACAACTCTCAGAGTGCGGTATACATCCGTGCACCACTGACACCCATCACAACACACAGCACGCGGCAATAATGCCATCACCAGGTCTGTAATGTCTGCCACAACTCTCAGAGTGCGGTATACATCCGTGCACCACTGACACCCATCACAACACACAGCACGCGGCAATAATGCCATCACCAGGTCTGTAATGTCTGCCACAACTCTCAGAGTGCGGTATACATCCGTGCACCACTGACACCCATCACAACACACAGCACGCGGCAATAATGCCATCACCAGGTCTGTAATGTCTGCCACAACTCTCAGAGTGCGGTATACATCCGTGCACCACTGACACCCATCACAACACACAGCACGCGGCAATAATGCCATCACCAGGTCTGTAATGTCTGCCACAACTCTCAGAGTGCGGTATACATCCGTGCACCACTGACACCCATCACAACACACAGCACGCGGCAATAATGCCATCACCAGGTCTGTAATGTCTGCCACAACTCTCAGAGTGCGGTATACATCCGTGCACCACTGACACCCATCACAACACACAGCACGCGGCAATAATGCCATCACCAGGTCTGTAATGTCTGCCACAACTCTCAGAGTGCGGTATACATCCGTGCACCACTGACACCCATCACAACACACAGCACGCGGCAATAATGCCATCACCAGGTCTGTAATGTCTGCCACAACTCTCAGAGTGCGGTATACATCCGTGCACCACTGACACCCATCACAACACACAGCACGCGGCAATAATGCCATCACCAGGTCTGTAATGTCTGCCACAACTCTCAGAGTGCGGTATACATCCGTGCACCACTGACACCCATCACAACACACAGCACGCGGCAATAATGCCATCACCAGGTCTGTAATGTCTGCCAAAACTCTCAGAGTGCGGTATACATCCGTGCACCACTGACACCCATCACAACACACAGCACGCGGCAATAATGCCATCACCAGGTCTGTAATGTCTGCCAAAACTCTCAGAGTGCGGTATACATCCGTGCACCACTGACACCCATCACAACACACAGCACGCGGCAATAATGCCATCACCAGGTCTGTAATGTCTGCCAAAACTCTCAGAGTGCGGTATACATCCGTGCACCACTGACACCCATCACAACACACAGCACGCGGCAATAATGCCATCACCAGGTCTGTAATGTCTGCCACAACTCTCAGAGTGCGGTATACATCCGTGCACCACTGACACCCATCACAACACACAGCACGCGGCAATAATGCCATCACCAGGTCTGTAATGTCTGCCACAACTCTCATAGTGCGGTATACATCCGTGCACCACTGACACCCATCACAACACACAGCACGCGGCAATAATGCCATCACCAGGTCTGTAATGTCTGCCACAACTCTCAGAGTGCGGTATACATCCGTGCACCACTGACACCCATCACAACACACAGCACGCGGCAATAATGCCATCACCAGGTCTGTAATGTCTGCCACAACTCTCAGAGTGCGGTATACATCCGTGCACCACTGACACCCATCACAACACACAGCACGCGGCAATAATGCCATCACCAGGTCTGTAATGTCTGCCACAACTCTCAGAGTGCGGTATACATCCGTGCACCACTGACACCCATCACAACACACAGCACGCGGCAATAATGCCATCACCAGGTCTGTAATGTCTGCCACAACTCTCAGAGTGCGGTATACATCCGTGCACCACTGACACCCATCACAACACACGGCAATAATGCCATCACCAGGTCTGTAATGTCTGCCACAACTCTCAGAGTGCGGTATACATCCGTGCACCACTGACACCCATCACAACACACAGCACGCGGCAATAATGCCATCACCAGGTCTGTAATGTCTGCCACAACTCTCAGAGTGCGGTATACATCCGTGCACCACTGACACCCATCACAACACACAGCACGCGGCAATAATGCCATCACCAGGTCTGTAATGTCTGCCACAACTCTCAGAGTGCGGTATACATCCGTGCACCACTGACACCCATCACAACACACAGCACGCGGCAATAATGCCATCACCAGGTCTGTAATGTCTGCCACAACTCTCAGAGTGCGGTATACATCCGTGCACCACTGACACCCATCACAACACACAGCACGCGGCAATAATGCCATCACCAGGTCTGTAATGTCTGCCAAAACTCTCAGAGTGCGGTATACATCCGTGCACCACTGACACCCATCACAACACACAGCACGCGGCAATAATGCCATCACCAGGTCTGTAGTGTCTGCCAAAACTCTCAGAGTGCGGTATACATCCGTGCACCACTGACACCCATCACAACACACAGCTCACCCTGGCAATGTCCACAACACCTCCGCAATCACCATGTCAGTAGTACCTGCCACAACTCTCAGAGTGCGGTATACATCAGTGCACCACTAACACCCATCACAACACACAGCACGTCAGCGCAATGTCCACAACACCTCCGCAATCACCATGTCAGTAGTACCTGCCACAACTCTCAGAGTGCGGTATACATCAGTGCACCACTAACACCCATCACAACACACAGCACGTCCTGGCAATGTCCACAACACCTCCGCAATCACCATGTCAGTAGTATCTGCCACAACTCTCACAGTGCGGTATACATCAGTGCACCACTAACACCCATCACAACACACAGCACGTCCGCGCAATGTCCACAACACCTCTGCAGTCACCATGTCAGTAGTACCTGCCACAACTCTTATTGTGCGGCAGACATCAGTGCACCACTAACACCCATCACAACACACAGCTCATCCTGGCAATGTCCACAACAACTCTGCAGTCACCATGTCAGTAGTATCTGCCACAACTATCAGTGTGCGGCAGACATCAGTGCACCACTAATACCCATCACAACACACAGCACGTCCGCGCAATGTCCACAACACTCCTGCAATCACCATGTCAGTAGTACCTGCCACCACTCTCACTGTGCGGCAGACATCAGTGCACCACTAACACCCATCACAACACACAGCTCATCCTGGCAATGTCCACAACACCTCGGCAGTCACCATGTCAGTAGTACCTGCCACAACTCTCAGAGTGCGGTATACATCAGTGCACCACTAACACCCATCACAACACACAGCACGTCCGCGCAATGTCCACAACACCTCCGCAATCACCATGTCGCCGATGTCTGCCACAACTCTCAATGTGCGGCATACATCAGTGCACCACTAACACCCATCACAACACACAGCTCACCCTGGCAATGTCAACAACACCTCCGCAATCACCATGTCAGTAGTACCTGCCACAACTCTCAATGTGCGGCAGACATCAGTGCACCACTAATACCCATCACAACACACAGCTCACCCTGGCAATGTCCACAACACCTCCGCAATCACCATGTCAGTAGTAACTGCCACAACTCTCAGAATGCGGTATACATCAGTGCACCACTAACACCCATCACAACACACAGCACGTCTGCGCAATGTCCACAACACTCCTGCAATCACCATGTCAGTAGTACCTGCCACAACTCTCACTGTGCGGCAGACATCAGTGCACCACTAACACCCATTACAACACACAGCCTATCCTGGCAATGTCCACAACACCTCCGCAGTCACCATGTCAGTAGTAACTGCCACAACTCTCAGAATGCGGTATACATCAGTGCACCACTAACACCCATCACAACACACAGCACGTCCGCGCAATGTCCACAACACCTCCGCAGTCACCATGTCAGTAGTATCTGCCACAACTATCAGTGTGTGCAGACATTAGTACACCACTAATACCCATCACAACACACAGCTCATCCTGACAATGTCCACAACACCTCTGCAGTCACCATGTCAGTAGAATAATGCCACAACTGTTATTGTGCGGCAGACATTAGTACATCACTAACACCCATCACAACACACAGCACGTCCTGGCAATGTCCACAACACCTCTGCAATCACCATGTCAGTAGTACCTGCCACAACTCTCAATGTGCGGCAGACATCAGTGCACCACTAACACCCATCACAACACACAGCTCATCCTGCCAATGTCCACAACACGCCTGCAATCACCATGTCAGTAGTACCTGCCACAACTCTTATTGTGCGGCAGACATCAGTGCACCACTAACACCCATCACAACACACAGCACGTCCTGGCAATGTCCACAACACCTCTGCAATCACCATGTCAGTAGTACCTGCCACAACTCTCAGAGTGCGGTTTACATCAGTGCACCACTAACACCCATCACAACACACAGCTCACCCTGGCAATGTCCACAACACTGTTGCAATGACCATGTCAGTAGAATAATGCCACAACTCTCACTGTACGGCAGAGATTAGTACACCACTAATACCCATCACAACACACAGCTCATCCTGCCAATGTCCACAACACTCCTGCAGTCACCATGTCAGTAGTACCTGCCACAACTCTCACTGTGCTGCAGACATCAGTGCACCACTAACACCCATCACAACACACAGCTCATCCTGCCAATGTCCACAACACCTCCGCAGTCACCATGTCAGTAGTACCTGCCACAACTCTCACTGTGCGGCAGACATCAGTGCATCACTAACACCCATCACAACACACAGCACGTCCTGGCAATGTCCACAACACCTCCGCAATCACCATGTCGCCGATGTCTGCCACACCTCTCAATGTGCGGCATACATCAGTGGACCACTAACACCCATCACAACACACAGCTCATCCTGGCAATGTCCACAACACCTCCGCAGTCACCATGTCAGTAGTACCTGCCACAACTCTCAATGTGCGACAGACATCAGTGCACCACTAACACCCATCACAACACACAGCACGTCCTGGCAATGTCCACAACACCTCCGCAATCACCATGTCGCCGATGTCTGCCACACCTCTCAATGTGCGGCATACATCAGTGGACCACTAACACCCATCACAACACACAGCTCATCCTGGCAATGTCCACAACACCTCCGCAGTCACCATGTCAGTAGTACCTGCTACAACTCTCAATGTGCGACAGACATCAGTGCACCACTAACACCCATCACAACACACAGCACGTCCTGGCAATGTCCACAACACCTCCGCAATCACCATGTCGCCGATGTCTGCCGCACCTCTCAATGTGCGGCATACATCAGTGCACCACTAACACCCATCACAACACACAGCTCATCCTGGCAATGTCCACAACACTGTTGCAATGAACATGTCGCCGATGTCTGCCACAACTCTTGGTGCGCAGCAGTTATACTCACTAAAACGAGTGTACAACAGTAATGACCACAACAACACACAGGACACGGCACTAGTAGTGTAGAGCCTCTCCCAGAATGCAGAACAGAGTAAGCGGTACAAAGCCATGAAAAGGGCAGGGTTCCTATCTAGTGCTTAGCGAAGCACACAGGTCACGTGCAGCAGTCAGAGAATGAAAAGGAACTGAAATGCGGGCAGGCGGTTGGGGAAGTGAAAGGCACATACTCACCAGCAGTGCAGCCTTGTTGTATGCCTGTTTGTACTCCTCCTCAAGAGGGATCTCTTCTATCTGGAAGGTGACTCCAGAGAAGCTGAGCTGTCGAGCAATGTACATACCGTTGACCTTCATGTCCATTGCAACAATCTCCATTGCGCCAACACCCCTGAGGAGAGAAGGGCAAGAAACAAGCAAACTATCATTAAGCTGTGAAAAACCTCATGCAATAAGAGAACTGAATTCCTCACAATGTAAACTTGAGTGGGAGGGGGTTGAGAAAGCTCAGACCGACCTACAAGTGCTGCCATTCAGGCCACATATGGGCTCACCTCCTTGAGTGCTGGGCTCTCAGAAGCGTTGCACCGAGTCAGGCTCCTCCGTGCAGATATTGAAAGAAGAGTGGCCAGGGCACACCAGTAGCATGAATCCTGAACCTGATAATGTTCAGGAATAAATAGAAAGTTCGTTCTTGGAAGATGATGTGTAGATATTTATTATAAGTGCAGGTAGAAAGTAGAAATCTCAATCAAAAGACTGCGTTGAACAAAATGACCATGTGTCCAGAGCAGCCCGATGGTGATAAATGGTCAAAGTTACAATAGGACGTATGGACTTCATACATCCTATTGTAACTCTGTAACTCTGACCATTTACCACCATCTGGCTGCTCTGGACACATGGTCATTTTGTACAACGCAGTCTTTTGATTGAGATTTCTACTTTCTACCTGCACTTATAATAAATATCTACACATCATCTTCCAAGAACGAACTTTCTACTTATTCTTGAACATTATCAGGATCAGGATTCATGCTATTGGTGTGCCCTGGCCACTCTTCTTTCAATATTTAGGCAACCACCCACTCTTCAGTGTGTGGCCCTCCGACACCTGTGGTGGCAGGTGTTAGGGCTAGCCTGGCACCCAACACCATATTGTTAAACTTTTATGACTTCGCTCGGATTTCACTATTGACATACGCTTTGCAGATGTGCAAGCACTCTCTGGCATCCGCCACCTTCTTCGCCTGACTCCTCCATGCAGATAGTTACCGTTGGTTGATGAATAGTTGTGGGCAAAATGACTGAGCCAACGGGATGGCAGAAAACCCACAGGGCGACATACAATAGCAGACTCACCTCTTCTCGATGGCGTGCAGGAACTCATCGAATGTCCTAAACGGAGTGCCCTCACCCCAAATCCCCAAACGGCTCATGTAAATCATGTTTTTTGGTTCAGAGGCACCTAGAACGTGAGACAAAGGTAAGAAATCAGCTGCAGGCCAGAGAGCACTGACCTTATCAAACACAAAAATACAAAATCTAGACAACTAAAGAGATGAACTCAATGAACTGAAAGAAGGAGGATTCGATCCAACTCTTGTTAACTCAATGACATCGCTGGGTTTTATACACAAACTTTCTTCCTTCACATAAAAAAATCATAAAACCCCATCAAAGCATCCTTCACTATGATTAACCTCCTTTCCAACAATACAAAATTTGACAACATTGATCCTTCGAGAGCTCCTCTGGCTTTGGAGAGAAGCTAAGATATAGAAGGTGCACGATGTACCCAGAGACTGTCCTCTTTACTCCACCAACGGTCTCACACTACCAGGATGTTAGAAACGTTTGAAAAGCAAGAGCCCTCTAATCCTGGAAGGTGCGAGGTACGTAACAACTCAAACCTTTAAACCAGCCCTTCCTTGGATCAGCCTCGATACTATGTCTCACTCCACCTACAGCCATCAGAACCTCTCACACACGTGACTTCTAGGAACATCAAAAAATCATCTGTTTCTTCAAAATCTAAATAGCTAATGATCTATTTCTCCACCATGAAGTTATCGCACAAGCATCTGCATGTTCAGTGCTGTTATCCAGCCACGTACAGTATAACTCCCTATTCCATGTAATGTGCCTCGATGCCTCACGGAGAGGCAGGGCTGTGTGAAACTGAGACACATAAACAGAAGAGAAATAAGAAGATGTCCCAGGGTGAACTGTAAACAGTCATCTTTCAGAGGGGCACTGAGCCAGTAAGACGTCCTGACACAAAGAAAGGGTACTCAGTGACGTGGCAGCCAGGCAGGGCTCCTTGGGTGAGGCCACCCCAAGTGTCAGAGGATTTACTTCAATATCAAGATGCGACTATGACTGGGTCTGAAGAAGCCACTGCTTTACCGAGGAGGTTCCCCCTGAAGCTCCTAAAATGCCAGAATGGAGCAGCTGTAAATGAAGGAGAATAAGGGGAAAAACTCAAGACGGCCTGCGACAAGAGCTCTGCTCCTCTGGGTGTTCTGGATGTTAGTGTGGGACTGCTGTCTCCCTGTGAGTGTTGTGTTCAGAGTGCTGCAGGAAAGTGCCATCTTTTTGGCATGGTTACCTCCATTTGCCTGATGTCAGTGTGTTTAGACTGTTCACTGGGATCTTGCTAACCAGGACCCCAGTGACAGTGCTCTCGCCCCTAAATTTAGTTGTTTATTACTTTTTACACCCACAATTGGCCTACTGGTGCACCCCTGTAAGTTCCTAGTATATGGTACCTAGGTACCCAGGGCATTGGTACACCAGGGGTCTCCCATGGGCTGTAGCATATATTGTGTCATCCAGGGGGGCCAATGCAAACTGTGTCTGCAGGCCTGCCATTGCACTTGAAACATTATAAGTCACCCCTCTAGTGAGACCTTCAGCCCAAGGGCAGGGTGCATGTCTCTAAGTTTGAGGGGGCCCCTGCATCAGCAAGGTACCTCTACAGACCCCAGGCCAATTCCTTCGGGGAAGTCATCTTAAGGTATGTAGTGTACAGTGGTCAGTACAAGTGGTCCAACTACATGACAGCTACTCCGTACCTAGGCATGTTTGCTATCAAACCATGCAATGGAACCATGCAACTACACTAATTCCAGTGATAGTTGCAAGATCCCCTGTACTCTGGGGGTTCCCTAGGTGATCCCCCAGTTCTGCCTGTGCAGCGTTACAGGGTCCAGCTGCCAGCCCACGCTGCTACTGACCCCAGACACTGTTCTGCCCTCCTGCTGATGAGCCACACCCAGGCCGGAGGAGCACAACAAAGGATTTCCTGCAAGGGAGGGATGTGACCACCTCCACCTGTGTATTATGGGTCTAAGGGCTGGGGTGGGGTGGACTCTGAGCGCCACCAGACTGCTTCGAAGGGCACTCTTGGTGCCCCCCCTGCATAATCCAGTTTGCACCAGTTCAGGAGCCCCTGGTTCCCACTCCGGAGTGAAACTGCACAGAGGACAGAGGAGTGACCACCCCCCAGGGCAGCACTTCCCCTAGAGAGGTGCCCCGAGCCCTGCCAGGTGGCCACTTGATTCTGCCATCTTGAAAACAAGAAGTGCAGACGCCCCTGGGAGCATCTGGTTGGTTAGGCCAGGCATGTGAGGTCCCTGACCCCCTGATAGGTAGGTCACTGCAGAGAGTGAACAACCACCTGTCAGAGTTATTTAAGGGCTCCCTCGCGGATGAGTCCTTAGATTTGGCGAGCAAGACTGAACACTCTGCAAAACATCTTCTGCTCCTGGCCTCTATAACTCCTGCTGGTCTGCTTTTGAACCAAAACATGCCTGCTTCTGGTGGGAAGGCTCTCACTGTAACATTTGTTTCTCCGGATCCTGCAAGAATTCTGCAACATCCGTGGCTGTGCATCCTCCAGGGTCACAAGGACTCCGTTTGCACCAGGAAGCAAGAGGGAATCTTCCTTGGAGTGAAGGAGTCACTCCCCTGCACCCCCAGAGTGCTGCCTCACTCTGGGGGTGTGGGTGTAGGCCGCTGGCTCAGTTTATGGTGTACACCTATGGTGTGGCACCCTATACTGAGTCCACCTTATACTGGGAGCCTTCCCACCAGAAGCAGTCTTGTTTGGTTCCCAAGCAGACCAGCAGCAGTTCCAGAGGCCAGGAGCAGATTATGTTTTGCAGAGTTCCTTGGACGAATCTGAGGACCCACCTGTGAGGGAGCCACTAAGTAACCCTAAAAGAGGGGGTGGTCACTCTCTGAAGTGACCCACCTATCAGAGGGGGTCAGGGATATAATCAACCTGGCCTACCAGTCAGATGCTCCCAGGGGCCTCTGCCCATCTTGTTTCCATGATGGCAGAATGAGGTGGCCACCTGGTAGAGCTTTGTGCACCTTCGTAGTGGAGTGGTCACTCCCCTGTCCTTTGTGTAGTTTTGCACCAGAGTGGGAACCAGGGGTTCCTGAACCATTGCAAACCGAATTATGCAAGAAGGGCACCACATGTGCCCTTCAAAGCAGTCTGGTGGTGCTCCTAGGCTACCCCACCCCAGGGCACCTCATACACAGGGGAAGGCGGTCACACCTCTCCCTTGCAGGAAATCCTTTGTTCTGCCTTCCTCTGCCTGCGCCTGGCTCACAAGCAGGAGGGCAGAGCAGTGTGTGGGGGTCAGCATCAGCGCAGGCTGGCAGCTATACCCTGTAAGGTAGCACAGGCAGAACTGGGGGATCCTCTAAGGAACCTCTAAAGTACATGGTATCATGCAACTAACACTGGAATCGGTGCAGTTGCATGATTCCAACATGTTTGATACCAAACATGCCTAGGTACTAAGAAGCCATTATTTAGTGGGAGCCCTTGTGTTGACCAGTGTCCACTACATACCTTAAGATGGCTTTGGTGTACCAATGCCCTGGGTACCTAAATACCATTTACTAGGGACTTACATAGGTGAACCAGTATGGCAATTGTGGGGTGTAAGGACAACCAAATTGCGATGAGAGAGCACAGTCACTGGGGACTGGTTAGCAGGATCCTAGTGAACTAGTCTAAACATAGTGACATCAGGCAAAAAGTGGGGATAACTATGCTAGAAAGATGGCACCTTCCTACAGCTCTTGGGAGTTGTGTGGCTGCTGCCTCACTCTGGGAGTGTTGGGAGTTGGTGTTTGGCTGCTGCCTCACTCTGGGAGTGTTGGGAGTTGGTGTTTGGCTGCTACCTCACTCTGGGATTGTTGGGAGTTGGTGTTTGGCTGCTACCTCACTCTGGGTGCAATGGGTGTGTGGGTGCTGCCTCACCTTGGGGGTGTTGGTGTTTGCTACTGCCTCACTTTGGGGGTGTGGCTGTTGTATCTCTATGAGAGTTGTTGTAGGGGCACTACCTCACTCGTGAAGTGGTGCGTAGGTGCTCCCTCCTTCAGAGAGTGAGGAGAGTCTGCATGCAATATTCTGTAACTGTGGAAGCTTGGTGGGAGGTGTGTTACTGTCATGCCACTCTGGGTATGTGGCTGCTGTCTGATCCTGGAGGGTTGCAGATCTGAGCGCTACATCCTTTGTTGTAGAATCAAAGAGTGGGCTTTGTATGACTGGGAGAGTTGGTTTGTATCCGCTAGCATCTGTGCGTAAAAGCACTGTGCTCCTGATGTCTCACATGTGGAATGCTGCAGGTCTGTAAGGGATACACATTATGTAGCGGTGGGCTGGGGCTCTGTGTAGGACTGCCTCTCTGTATGAATGCACTCTGTGAATGTTAGTAGTCTGTGTAGAACCTTCTCACACTGTGGAAGCGTTTGAGGGGTCTCCCTGCTCCCACTTTGTCTCTCTGGATGTACTGGGCATCTATGGACAGCTGCCTCTACTTTGAGGTCACCAGAATCACAAAGTGTGTTGCACCGCTTACCTGTGGCACTAGCGTACACCACCCTTGCCAGGGGCAGCTTGTTCTGAAGATCAAGCACCGCTTTACCCATTTTTGTAGAACTGGCATTTTTGGCTTTGTGGCATTCATCAAATACAATCTAGGAAAAGAAGGTTAAGGAGAACAAGGCACAGAGCAAAGGAGAAACAATGAAAACAATGGACCACAAAATGAAGGAGAACCCTGAATACAAAAAAGGGTAGAAATATTGAAAACACTGAAAACTCTATTAATGTGACAAACAATACACTCGTACTGCTGCACAAAAAAGTACATTTTCATCCGAAGGGAAGAGCACAGTTCTACGAGCGGGAGTGGACTGTTCATGTTGTAATTTAGTGTTCTTCAAAGTGGTGCATCTTCAGCTCTTATCTAAACTGGGGCAGGGTTGTGGAGTTAGTGCAGCTTTTCTGAACCAGACTGTCGTCTCTGTGCTGAGGTGCTACGGGTCTGAGGCTGGCCGGCCTCCCAGTGCTCCATAGAGATGCAGTAATGTCCAGACAGCTACTCCTACGCCTGCACCTCCCCTCTACAATTTGTAACCCAACATGCACAACGCCACTCTCCACACCCTCACCACGAGTGAAACATCTCAGAGCCACACAAGGCCAAGGGTCCCAAAGGATACAACTCCATTGAAGTTTTCCCCACACCAGTCCAAGATCTGCTTAATACGGGTCCGGTGCTGCCCTCCAGCCTGGCTCTCGCCGATCAGGGCTGAATAGGTGGCGAAGAGGGCTCCCTCTGAGGTAGCTGTGTTGCCATATTTTATCTACAGATAAAAATAAAGAAGATATGATCAAAGCTCACCCTGCAGAGGTGATGAATTGTTCTGCCAAAACCCATGAATTCCTTACCCTACAGCAGCACTTGCCTGCATCAGTCACTGAGGCAGCCTTCCCCTGCCAAACCTCTCCCTAGAGACCGTGTCACCCGCAGTGGCACTAACAGAGCCATATCCAGCGCACAAGAGTCCTGGTCCGCAACAGCCCCCCTCTACTGACCCCTTCAGACCAGCTTCACTCACCCACTGCTGCCCTATTATAGGGCAGCCCCTCTCTGCCCCCACTCCTGGCAGCTCCCCCTAGGACATCAGTTACCCAACAAGTTCACTTCCTGGCACCGTGGTCCACAGAAGGGTGTGCAGGGTAAGCACAAAATCAAACTTTATCCCTTCAACAACCACAGACACAGCCGGCTGGGTTTAGCCTTCGGGCGCTTCCTTCTTCCATCCCAGTCTGTAGTCTACGGACAGGAGGAGACAAGAGACAGCATCCCAGGTAGACTAATGGGGAAGTCAGTAACCTTCATATAAAGATATCTTGCTAAGTCCGTTGAGTTGTCAAAAAGGGCACAACATGTCACCCCTACAGAGTAGATTATGCACCCAGAGGTGTCATCGATGAACCCAGGATTAGCACGTGCCCCAGAAGTGGAGCCAGTTCACTCCAGGATTCGTTTCTATGCCCAGGGGTGCTGTCCGAGCACCCTAGGTGGCACCAATGCACTCCAAGACTACTCTGTCCCAGAAGTTCCACCGCTGGCCCCAGGAGTAGACTCTCCAACCAGGAATCCAGTAGTGCCTCTCAGGATTAGTTTACACCCCAGAAGTATCACCAGTGCAAACCAGGATTAGTTTACACCCCAGAAGTGTCACCAGTGCAAACCAGGATTAGTTTACACCCCAGAGCTGCCACCAGTGCAAAGCAGGATTAGTTTACACCCCAGAGCTGCCACCAGTGCAAACCAGGATTAGTTTACACCCCAGAGCTGCCACCAGTGCAAAGCAGGATTAGGTTACGCCGCAGAGCTGCCACCAGTGCAAAGAAGGATTAGTTTACGCACCAGAGCTGCCACCAGTGCAAAGCAGGATTAGTTTACGGCCCAGAGCTGCCATCAGTGCAAAGAAGGATTAGTTTACGCACCAGGGCTGCCACCAGTGCAAACTAGGATTAGTTCTTGGCCCAGAAGAGCCACCAGTGCAAACCAGGATTAGTTTACGCACCAGAGCTGCCACCAGTGCGAAGCAGGATTAGTTTATGCACCAGAGCGGCCACCAGTGCAAACCAGGATTAGGTTACGTCCAGAGCTGCCACCAGTGCAAACCAGGATTAGTTTACGCACCAGGGCTGCCACCAGTGCAAACCAGGATTAGGTTACGGCCCAGAAGAGCCACCAGTGCAAACCAGGATTAGTTTACACCCCACAGCTGCCACCAGTGCAAAGCAGGATTAGTTTATGCCACAGAGCTGACACCAGGTCAAACTAGGATTGGTTTACGTCCCAGAGCTGCCACCAGTGCAAACCAGGATTAGGTTACGCCCCAGAGCTGCCACCAGTGCAAAGCAGGATTAGGTTACGCCCCAGAGCTGCCACCAGTGCAAACCAGGATTAGGTTACGCCCCAGAGCTGCCACCAGTGCAAAGCAGGATTAGTTTACAGAGCTGCCACCAGTGCAAAGCAGAATTAGTTTACGGCCCACAGCTGCCACCAGTGCAAACCAGGATTCGTTTACGCCTCAGATGTGCCTCCAGTGCAAACCAGGATTACTCTACATTGGTGGCCCTCAGGATTAGTGCATGTACCAGAAGGTGCTTCCAGTTCACCCCAGGGCGAGTCTGTGCGCCAGGAATGCTGTTGGTGTCCCCAGAATTAGTCCATGTGCTCAGAGGTGCAGTCAATGCACCAAGGATTTATCTGCACCCAAAGTTCTGCCAGTGCTCCACAGAAGGAGTTGATGCCCCTCATTATTAGTCTATGCGCCCAAAGGTGGCACTAATGCACTCAAAGATTATTCTATACCCAGCGATCCCACCAGTGCCCCCAAGAGTAGACTATGAACCCACAGGAGGAGTTAGTGCCCCTCATGACTGGTCTATGCGCCCAAAGGTGGCACCAATGCACTCCAAGATTATTCTGTACCCAGAGATCCCACCAGTGCCCCCAGGAGTAGTCTATGAACCCACAGGAGGAGTTAGTGCCCCTCATGACTGGTCTGTGCGCCCAAAGGTGGCACCAATGCACTCCAAGATTATTCTGTACCCAGAGATCCCACCAGTGCCCCCAGGAGTAGTCTATGCATCCAGAGATCCCACCAGTGCCCCCAGGAGTAGTCTATGCATCCAGAGATCCCACCAGTGTCCCCAGGAGTAGTCTATGCATCCAGAGATCCCACCAGTGCCCCCAGGAGTAGTCTATGCATCCAGAGATCCCACCAGTGCCCCCAGGAGTAGTCTATGCATCCAGAGATCCCACCAGTGCCCCCAGGAGTAGTCTATGAACCCACAGGAGGAGTTAGTGCCCCTCATGACTGGTCTATGCGCCCAAAGGTGGCACCAATGCACTACAAGATTATTCTGTACCCAGAGATCCCACCAGTGCCCCCAGGAGTAATCTATGCATCCAGAGATCCCACCATTGCCCCCAGGAGTAGTCTATGCATCCAGAGATCCCACCAGTGTCCCCAGGAGTAGTCTATGCATCCAGAGATCCCACCAGTGCCCCCAGGAGTAGTCTATGCATCCAGAGATCCCACCAGTGCCCCCAGGAGTAGTCTATGCATCCAGAGATCCCACCAGTGCCCCCAGGAGTAGTCTATGAACCCACAGGAGGAGTTAGTGCCCCTCATGACTGGTCTATGCGCCCAAAGGTGGCACCAATGCACTACAAGATTATTCTGTACCCAGAGATCCCACCAGTGCCCCCAGGAGTAGTCTATGCATCCAGAGATCCCACCAGTGTCCCCAGGAGTAGTCTATGCATCCAGAGATCCCACCAGTGCCCCCAGGAGTAGTCTATGCATCCAGAGATCCCACCAGTGCCCCCAGGAGTAGTCTATGAACCCACAGGAGGAGTTAGTGCCCCTCATGACTGGTCTATGCGCCCAAAGGTGGCACCAATGCACTACAAGATTATTCTGTACCCAGAGATCCCACCAGTGCCCCCAGGAGTAATCTATGCATCCAGAGATCCCACCAGTGCCCCCAGGAGTAGTCTATGCATCCAGAGATCCCACCAGTGTCCCCAGGAGTAGTCTATGCATCCAGAGATCCCACCAGTGCCCCCAGGAGTAGTCTATGCATCCAGAGATCCCACCAGTGCCCCCAGGAGTAGTCTATGCATCCAGAGATCCCACCAGTGCCCCCAGGAGTAGTCTATGAACCCACAGGAGGAGTTAGTGCCCCTCATGACTGGTCTATGCGCCCAAAGGTGGCACCAATGCACTACAAGATTATTCTGTACCCAGAGATCCCACCAGTGCCCCCAGGAGTAATCTATGCATCCAGAGATCCCACCAGTGCCCCCAGGAGAAGTCTATGCATCCAGAGATCCCACCAGTGTCCCCAGGAGTAGTCTATGCATCCAGAGATCCCACCAGTGTCCCCAGGAGTAGTCTATGCATCCAGAGATCCCACCAGTGCCCCCAGGAGTAATCTATGCACCCAGAGATCCCACCAGTGCCCCCAGGAGTAGTCTATGAACCCACAGGAGGAGTTGGTGCCCCTCATGATTAGTCTATGCTGCCAAACGTCCTGTCAGCCGCCCCCACCCCCCAAGTCTATAGTCCAGAGATGCCACCACTGCTTCTCAGAATCACTCAATGCCTCCAGAGGCGCCGCTAGTGCACCCCAGAATAATTTTATATGCCAAGAAGTGGTGCCGGGCCCTTCAAATTACTCCACGCACCCAGAGATCCTGACAGTGCCCCCTAGAATTAAGTCTATATCCCATTGGTGCCTTCAGTGCCCTTAGCATTTGTTTAAAAGTCAAAAGGTGTTTCTAGTGCACCCCAGGATTGGCCCGCACTCAGACATTCTGAAAGAGCAGCGAGATGTGCCATGAGTGCCCCTTATGAATAGCCCATGTGCCCAGGGTGGCACCAGTTCCCTGGTCCCCGAGGATTAGTCAATGAGCAGTGAGGTGCCACCAGTGTACCCCAAGAGTGCCACCAGTGACTCCCAGGATTAGGTGTGAGCCCTGAGGTGCCACCAGTGTACCCCAAGTGCCGCCAGCGCCTCCCAGGATTAGACTATGTACCCAGAGGTGCCACCAGTGTACCCCAAGTGCCGCCAGCGCCTCCCAGGATTACTCTATGTACCCAGAGGTGCCACCAGTGTACCCCAAGTGCTGCTAGCGCCTCCCAGGATTACTCTATGTACCCAGAGGTGCCACCAGTGTACCCCAAGTGCCGCCAGCGCCTCCCAGGATTAGTCTATGTACCCCAAGTGCCGCCAGCGCCTCCCACGATTACTCTATGTACCCCAAGTGCCTCCAGTGCCTCCCAGGATTACTCTATGTACCCAGAGGTGCCACCAGTGTACCCCAAGTGCCGCCAGCGCCTCCCAGGATTAGTCTATGTACCCCAAGTGCCGCCAGCGCCTCCCAGGATTACTCTATGTACCCCAAGTGCCTCCAGCGCCACCCAGGATTAGACCATGTACCCAGAGGTGCCACCAGTGTACCCCAAGTGCCGCCAGCGCCTCCCAGGATTACTCTATGTACCCAGAGGTGCCACCAGTGTACCCCAAGTGCCGCCAGCGCCTCCCAGGATTAGACTATGTACCCAGAGGTGCCACCAGTGTACCCCAAGTGCCGCCAGCGCCTCCCAGGATTACTCTATGTACCCAGAGGTGCCACCAGTGTACCCCAAGTGCCTCCAGCGCCTCCCAGGATTAGACTATGTACCCAGAGGTGCCACCAGTGTACCCCAAGTGCCGCCAGCGCCTCCCAGGATTAGACTATGTACCCAGAGGTGCCACCAGCGTACCCCAAGTGCCTCCAGCGCCTCCCAGGATTACTCTATGTACCCAGAGGTGCCACCTTTGTACCCCAAGTGCCGCCAGCGCCTCCCAGGATTACTCTATGTACCCAGAGGTGCCACCTTTGTACCCCAAGTGCTGCCAGCGCCTCCCAGGATTACTCTATGTACCCAGAGGTGCCACTTTTGTACCCCAAGTGCTGCCAGCGCCTCCCAGGATTACTCTATGTACCCAGAGGTGCCACCAGTGTACCCCAAGTGCCTCCAGCGCCTCCCAGGATTACTCTATGTACCCAGAGGTGCCACCTTTGTACCCCAAGAGTGCCACCAGTGACGCCCAGGATTAGGTGTGAGCCCTGAGGTGCCATCTGCTCTGCCTGGGATTAGTTTACGTGTCATGAGGATGCACAGGATTAGTCTATGCCACCAGACTTCTTGGATTACCTTATTTAGAGCATGGACAGGGATTCCGGCTGCATTAATGTCTTTAAGGTCTCGCTCTGCGTCGTACTTCAGATCATTGGAGACACTGAACCTGCAAAAAAGAGGCATGGCGAAATGAGAGGGGTGCAGAAAGAGAGAGGATCGAGGTGTCCGGGACCCTTGGCATCACTCAATACGCATTGGCATGGTGCTCCCTGGACACAGCAATATGAGAGAGAAGGCACTGAAGCAACCAGTGCCCAGGTTATCACTTAGTGTGCAATCTTTACATGGTGCCTGTAAGGAAATGCCTCCTTGGCATGGTTACCCCTGACTTTTTGCCTTTTGTTGATGCTAAGTTATGATTGAAAGTGTGCTGAGGCCTGCTAACCAGGCCCCAGCACCAGTGTTCTTTCACTAACCTGTACTTTGTCTCCACAATTGGCACACCCTGGCATCCAGGTAAGTCCCATGTAACTGGTACCTCTGGTACCAAGGGCCCTGATGCCAGGGAAGGTCTCTAAGGGCTGCAGCATATCTTATGCCACCCTGGGGACCCTCACTCAGCACAGACACACTGCTTGCCAGCTTGTGTGTGCGAGTGAGGACAAAACGACTAAGTCGACATGGCACTCCCCTCAGAGTGCCATGCCCACCTCACACTGCCTATAGGTATAGATACGTCACCCCTCTAGCAGGCCTTACAGCCCTAAGGCAGGGTGCACTATACCACAGGTGAGGGCATAAGTGCATGAGCACTATGCCCCTACAGTGTCTAAGCAAAACCTTAGACATTGTAAGTGTAGGGTAGCCATAAGTTTGTCAAACATGAACTCCACAGCACCATAATGGCTACACTGAAAACTAGGAAGTTTGGTATCAAATTTCTCAGCACAATAAATGCACACTGATGCCAGTGTACATTTTATTGTAACATACACCCCAGAGGGCACCTTAGAGGTGCCCCCTGAAACCTTAACTGACTACCAGTGTAGGCTGACTAGTTTTAGCAGCCTGCCACACACCAGACATGTTGCTGGCCACATTGGGAGAGTGCCTATGTCACTCTGTGGCTACTAACACAGCCTGTACTGGATGGTGGTGCGTCTCACCTCCCCCTGCAGGAACTGTAACACCTGGCGGTCACCCCCTTTGTTACAGCACCCCAGGGCACTCCAGCTAGTGGAGTTGCCCGCCCCCTCCGGCCACGGCCCCACTTTTGGCGGCAAGGCCGGAGGAGATAATGAGAAAAACAAGGAGGAGTCACTGGCCAGTCAGGACAGCCCCTAAGGTGTCCTGAGCTGAGGTGACTCTGACTTTTAGAAATCCTCCATCATGCAGATGGAGGATTCCCCCAATAGGATTAGGGATGTGCCCCCCTCCCCTCAGGGAGGAGGCACAAAGAGGGTGTAGCCACCCTCAGGGCTAGTAGCCATTGGCTACTAACCCCCCAGACCTAAACACACCCCTAAATCAAGTATTTAGGGGCTCCCAGAACACAGCAAGATAGATTCCTGCAACCTAAGACGAAGAAGGACTGCTGAGCTGAAAAACCTGCAGAGAAGATGGAGACACCAACTGCTTTGGCCCCAGCTCTACCGGCCTGTCTCCCCAATTCTAAAGACACTGCTCCAGCGACGTGTTCCACAGGGTCCAGCAACCTCTGAAGCCTCAGAGGACTACCCTGCATCTAGAAGGACCAAGATCTCCCGAGGACAGCGGCCCTGCTCCACAAAGACTGCAACTTTGCAACAAAGAAGCAACTTTGAAACAACACACGTTTCCCGCCGGACGCGTGAGACTTTGCACTCTGCACCCGACGCCCCCGGCTCGACTTGTGGAGAACTAACACCACAGGGAGGACTCCCCGGCAACTACGAGACCGTGAGTAGCCTGAGTTGACCCCCCTTGTGTAGGAGGCTGGACTGGCTTGTAGTGAGTACCAAGGGGTACTTGCACCTTGCACCAGGCCCAGTTATCCCTTATTAGTGTATAGGGTGTCTAGCAGCTTAGGCTGATAGATAATGGTAGCTTAGCGAAGCAGCTCAGGCTGAACTAGGAGACGTGTGAAGCTACTACAGTACCACTTAGTGTCATATGCACAATATCATAAGAAAACACAATACACAGTTATACTAAAAATAAAGGTACTTTATTTTTATGACAATATGCCAAAGTATCTTAGAGTGTACCCTCAGTAAGAGGATAGGAAATATACACAAGATATATATACACAATAGCAAAAATATGCAGTATAGTCTTAGAAAACAGTGCAAACAATGTATAATTACAATAGGATGCAATGGGGAAACATAGGGATAGGGGCAACACAAACCATATACTCCAAAAGTGGAATGTGAACCACGAATGGACCCCAAACCTATGTGACCTTGTAGAGGGTCGCTGGGACTATTAGAAAATAGTGAGAGTTAGAAAAATAACCCTCCCCAAGACCCTGAAAAGTGAGTGCAAAGTGCACCAAAGTTCCCCTAAGGACAAAATAGTCGTGTTAGAGGGAGAATGCAAGGAAAACACAAATCACCAATGCAACAACGATGGATTCCTGTCTGAAGGTACCTGTGGAACAAGGGGACCAAGTCCAAAAGTCACAAGCAGCTCGGAGATGGGCAGATGCCCAAGAAATGCCAGCGGTTGGTGCAAAGAAGCTCTTACTAGGCTGAAGAACTGTGAATACTGCAGGAACGACAAGGGCTAGAGACTTCCCCTTTGGAGGATGGATCCCCCACGCCTTGGAGAGTCGTGCAGAAGTGTTTTCCCGCCGGATGGACGCCAACAAGCCTTGCTACACGCAAATCGTGCGTTTGGCGTTTTTGGACGCTGCTGGGGCCCAGGAGGGACCAGGAGGTCGCAAATTGGACCTGCAGAGAGAGGGGACGTCGAGCAAGACAAGGAGCCCTCACTGAAGCAGGTAGCACCCGAAGAAGTGCCAGAAACAGGCACTACGAGGATGCGTGAAACGGTGCTCGCCGAAGTTGCACAAAGGAGTCCCACGTCGCCGGAGACCAACTTAGAAAGTCGTGCAATGCAGGTTAGAGTGCCGTGGACCCAGGCTTGGCTGTGCACGAAGGATTTCCGCCGGAAGTGCACAGGGGCCGGAGAAGCTTGCAAAGTCGCGGTTCCCAGCAATGCAGCCCAGCGAGGTGAGGCAAGGACTTACCTCCACCAAACTTGGGCTGAAGAGTCACTGGACTGTGGGGGTCACTTGGACGGTGTCGCTGGATTCGAGGGACCTCGCTCGTCGTGCTGAGAGGAGACCCAAGGGACCGGAAATGCAGCTTTTTGGTGCCTGCGGTTGCAGGGGGAAGATTCCGTCGACCCACGGGAGATTTCTTCGGAGCTTCTGGTGCAGAGAGGAGGCAGACTACTCCCACAGCATGCACAAGCAGGAAAACAGTCGAGAAGGCGGCAGGATCAGCGTTACAGAGTTGCAGTAGTCGTCTTTGCTACTATGTTGCAGGTTTGCAGGCTTCCAGCGCGGTCAGCGGTCGATTCCTTATCAGAAGGTGAAGAGGGAGATGCAGAGGAACTCGGCTGAGCTCATGCATTCGTTATCTAAAGTTTCCCCAGAGACAGAGACCCTAAATAGCCAGAAAAGAGGGTTTGGCTACCTAGGAGAGAGGAAAGGCTATTAACACCTGAAGGAGCCTATCACAAGGAGTCTCTGACGTCACCTGGTGGCACTGGCCACTCAGAGCAGTCCAGTGTGCCAGCAGCACCTCTGTTTCCAAGATGGCAGAGGTCTGGAGCACACTGGAGGAGCTCTGGACACCTCCCAGGGGAGGTGCAGGTCAGGGGAGTGGTCACTCCCCTTTCCTTTGTCCAGTTTCGCGCCAGAGCAGGGGCTAAGGGGTCCCTGAACCGGTGTAGACTGGCTTATGCAGAATTGGGCACATCTGTGCCCAACAAAGCATTTCCAGAGGCTGGGGGAGGCTACTCCTCCCCTGCCTTCACACCATTTTCCAAAGGGAGAGGGTGTCACACCCTCTCTCAGAGGAAGTTCTTTGTTCTGCCATCCTGGGCCAGGCCTGGCTGGACCCCAGGAGGGCAGATGCCTGTCTGAGGGGTTGGCAGCAGCAGCAGCTGCAGAGAAACCCCAGGAAGGGCAGTGTGGCAGTACCAGGGTCTGTGCTACAGACCACTGGGATTATGGAATTGTACCAACAATGCCAGGATGGCATAGAGGGGGCAATTCCATGATCATAGACATGTTACATGGCCATATTCGGAGTTACCATGGTGAAGCTACATATAGGTAGTGACCTATATGTAGTGCACGCGTGTAATGGTGTCCCCGCACTCACAAAGTTCAGTGAATTGGCTCTGAACAATGTGGGGGCACCTTGGCTAGTGCCAGGGTGCCCTCACACTAAGTAACTTTGCACCTAACCTTTACCAGGTAAAGGTTAGACATATAGGTGACTTATAAGTTACTTAAGTGCAGTGTAAAATGGCTGTGAAATAACGTGGACGTTATTTCACTCAGGCTGCAGTGGCAGGCCTGTGTAAGAATTGTCAGAGCTCCCTATGGGTGGCAAAAGAAATGCTGCAGCCCATAGGGATCTCCTGGAACCCCAATACCCTGGGTACCTCAGTACCATATACTAGGGAATTATAAGGGTGTTCCAGTAAGCCAATGTAAATTGGTAAAAATGGTCACTAGCCTGTTAGTGACAATTTAAAAGTAATGAGAGAGCATAACCACTGAGGTTCTGGTTAGCAGAGCCTCAGTGAGACAGTTAGGCACCACACAGGGAACATATACATGCACACCTATGAGCACTGGGGCCCTGTGTGACAGGGTCCCAGTGACACATACATATAGGCCACAAACCTATGAGCACTGGGGTCCTGACTAGCAGGATCCCAGTGACACATAACAACCATACTGAAAACATGGTGTTTTCACTATGAGCACTGAGGCCTAGCTATCAGGATCCCAGTGAGACAGTGAAAACAGTGACAAACACCCTGACATACACTCACAAACAGGCCAAAAGTGGGGGTAACAAGGCTAGAAAGAGGCTACCTTCTCACACAACCCCCCCCCAAACGAAGGACAATAAGGCTAACCTTGGCCAGTTGAGACTTTATTGTCTAAGTGGTGATAAGTAGAGAGTAGCTCTGCAATAGACTGGTTACTCCCTTTATCATCCACTATATGGTTATTTCCCTGTGGGGATGTAAACCACCCTGTTTGAAGTTTTTTAGCTAAGCAACAATGTGAAGATGTATTTTCAGAGTTTCTATCAGTAAGTTTTAGTTTAGAGCAGTGGGAATTGTCCACTGAACCTATTTGTAGTGATGGAAATGCCAGACAGGGATGCTGTCTCAGAAAAGCCATAGCTGGGCAAAAACTTTGTCCATATGGCTGGAAGAGAGAACAGGGATGCTGTTTCTCTTGGGTTGGAGCAGGGCAGGGATGCTGTCCTATCAGCTCCACACTAGGGCAGGGATGCTGTCCTAAGTGTTGTGAGGCAGTGCAGAGTTTCTGCACTAAAGTTTCTCTGGGAGGGTTGGAGGGATGCTCCATGTTAACTAAAATGGTGCTCTTTTTCTCACCAATGTTAGTTATCCCACAGAGAGGTACTTCCACCTCAGGGAGTCCAGCTTTGCCAGCTGATGATTCCCTTGGAACAGGTGCCACCCCAGGAGAGGTTTCTCCCACCACAGGAATAGTATCCTGAATGGTAGGGTGGTTAGGGGATACTGTGATACCCTTTTTACCTGTTGATGGAGAGGGATCCTGAGTTTTCAGGCCTTCTCTCCTTTGCTTTTTCATTTCACTTGAAATGAGAGGGAACAATTCCTCAGGGATGCCCAGCATGGCTGCATGGGCATAAAACTCTACATCAGCCCAACCTGAGGCCTCTAGGTCATTACCTAAGAGACAGTCTACAGGCAAGCTAGGTGATACCACCACCTGCTTAGGGCCAGTAACTCCACCCCAACTAAACTGAATTATAGCTAAGGGAAGAAACTTGGTGGAGTTATGGACATCAATAATCTTATACTGTTGTCCAATGATGTGTTGTTCAGGAGGCACTAGGTTTTCAGTCACCAAAGTGAAACTGGCACCTGTGTCCCTGTAGGCCAAGGCCTCAACACCATTTATTGAAACTGTCTGCCTGTACTTATCCATTGTAAGGGGACAAGCAGCCAGTGTGGCAAGGCCAATGCCACTAGGTGTGACAGAAACTGTCTTGGGACTGATTACATCAGTTTCCACTATGGACCCATAAGTGAACCCAACTACACCCTTTGCTTGACTGTTGCCAGCAGTCCCACCACTAGTACCACTACTGCTAGGGGCACTAGAGCTTGATGTATTAGTGGTGGTAGGCTCAGGGGGTTTACCTGGACAGGACTTATCCCCTGGCCTATGGCCTCTGTTTTTACACACAAAGCACCAAGGCTTTTTAATGTGTGCAGGTTGGGAAGAAGAGGAAAAATTTGTTTTATCCCCACCCTCTGAAGAGTGTTTAAGATTTGAAGTGGGATCTTTGGTTTTACCCTTATCCCCATGCTTATCTTGAGATTTTTCACCATCTTTCTTCTTATTGCCATCTTTGTCACCCCCTGTATGAACTTTTCTGTTCACCCTTGTTCTGACCCATTTGTCTGCCTTCTTTCCCAATTCTTGGGGAGAGGTCAGATCAGAGTCTACCAGGTACTGGTGCAACAAATCAGACACACAATTATTAAGTATATGCTCTCTCAGGATTGTGTTATACAGGCTTTCATAATCAGTAACTTTACTGCCATGTAACCACCCCTCCAAGGCCTTCACTGCCTGGTCAATGAAATCAACCCAGTCTTGTGAAGACTCCTTTTTGGTCTCTCTGAACTTTATCCTGTACTGTTCAGTGGTTAAGCCATAACCATCCAGGAGTGCATTCTTAAGAACTGTAAAATTATTAGCATCATTTTCTTTTACAGTAAGGAGCCTATCCCTACCTTTTCCAGTAAATGATAGCCATAGGATAGCAGCCCACTGCTTTTGAGGGACATCCTGTACAGCACAGGCCCTCTCAAGTGCAGCAAACCACTTGTTAATGTCATCCCCCTCCTTATAAGGGGGAACTATCTTGTGCAGATTCCTGGAATCATGCTCTTTTGCAGGATGACTATGGGGAATACTGCTGCTGCCACCATGGGTATCTAAACCCATCTTCTGTCTTTCCCTCTCTATTTCTAAAGACTGTCTATCCAAATCCAGCTGTTGCTTCTTGAGCTTCAGTCTGGTTTGCTCCACTCTCAATCTATTGAGCTCCCTTTCTAACAATCTGTCATCAGGGTGGGTGGGAGGGACATTTCTAGATACAGAGGTATGATGGGAATGAACAGAAGGAGACCTGTCCCTTACAGAGGGCACCCTAACAGCTTGGCTACCAGTATAATGTGAGAGCACATCATCAGTATGATGTGATTCAACCTCTGTACCAACTATGCTAGACTGTCTAGTAATGGGCAGGCTGAGGAGTTTCTTTCCTGAACCTTTTCCTGGGGGAGTCCCTGGATCAGATTGAGAACCATTAGCTACTTTTTCTACAGATTGGGCACTTATGGCCTTATCTTGTACTCTAAGCATATTAATTAACAGTTCTAAAGAAGGATTCTTCCCTACACTCAAACCTCTCTCTATGCAGAGACTCCTTGCTCCTTTCCAGCTAAGGTGATCATATGCAAGTTTGGACAGTTCAACTTTTTGGCCTGTGCCAGACATTTTTTAGAGAGAGTAAAAGTGATAGACAAAGAGAAAAAAAAAAAAAGTTTTCAGAACTTTTTGGAAAGACAGAAAAAAAAACTTTTTAAACTTTTAAGAACTTTTTGAAAGTTTAGAAGTACTTTTCAGCACTTAGAAAAGAGTGAAAAGAGGAAATGCAAAACTTTTTGGCTATGTGTATATACACTGACCTTGTTTTGTATATTTTTCTCTTATGAAAAGTACAATGACAAGAGTGGTAAGTAGTCTCAAAGCACTTATCCCACCACTGCACAACCAATGTAGGAGGCTGGACTGGCTTGTAGTGAGTACCAAGGGGTACTTGCACCTTGCACCAGGCCCAGTTATCCCTTATTAGTGTATAGGGTGTCTAGCAGCTTAGGCTGATAGATAATGGTAGCTTAGCGAAGCAGCTCAGGCTGAACTAGGAGACGTGTGAAGCTACTACAGTACCACTTAGTGTCATATGCACAATATCATAAGAAAACACAATACACAGTTATACTAAAAATAAAGGTACTTTATTTTTATGACAATATGCCAAAGTATCTTAGAGTGTACCCTCAGTAAGAGGATAGGAAATATACACAAGATATATATACACAATAGCAAAAATATGCAGTATAGTCTTAGAAAACAGTGCAAACAATGTATAATTACAATAGGATGCAATGGGGAAACATAGGGATAGGGGCAACACAAACCATATACTCCAAAAGTGGAATGTGAACCACGAATGGACCCCAAACCTATGTGACCTTGTAGAGGGTCGCTGGGACTATTAGAAAATAGTGAGAGTTAGAAAAATAACCCTCCCCAAGACCCTGAAAAGTGAGTGCAAAGTGCACCAAAGTTCCCCTAAGGACAAAATAGTCGTGTTAGAGGGAGAACGCAAGGAAAACACAAATCAGCAATGCAACAACGATGGATTCCTGTCTGAAGGTACCTGTGGAACAAGGGGACCAAGTCCAAAAGTCACAAGCAGCTCGGAGATGGGCAGATGCCCAAGAAATGCCAGCGGTTGGTGCAAAGAAGCTCTTACTAGGCTGAAGAACTGTGAATACTGCAGGAACGACAAGGGCTAGAGACTTCCCCTTTGGAGGATGGATCCCCCACGCCTTGGAGAGTCGTGCAGAAGTGTTTTCCCGCCGGATGGACGCCAACAAGCCTTGCTACACGCAAATCGTGCGTTTGGCGTTTTTGGACGCTGCTGGGGCCCAGGAGGGACCAGGAGGTCGCAAATTGGACCTGCAGAGAGAGGGGACGTCGAGCAAGACAAGGAGCCCTCACTGAAGCAGGTAGCACCCGAAGAAGTGCCAGAAACAGGCACTACGAGGATGCGTGAAACGGTGCTCGCCGAAGTTGCACAAAGGAGTCCCACGTCGCCGGAGACCAACTTAGAAAGTCGTGCAATGCAGGTTAGAGTGCCGTGGACCCAGGCTTGGCTGTGCACGAAGGATTTCCGCCGGAAGTGCACAGGGGCCGGAGAAGCTTGCAAAGTCGCGGTTCCCAGCAATGCAGCCCAGCGAGGTGAGGCAAGGACTTACCTCCACCAAACTTGGGCTGAAGAGTCACTGGACTGTGGGGGTCACTTGGACGGTGTCGCTGGATTCGAGGGACCTCGCTCGTCGTGCTGAGAGGAGACCCAAGGGACCGGAAATGCAGCTTTTTGGTGCCTGCGGTTGCAGGGGGAAGATTCCGTCGACCCACGGGAGATTTCTTCGGAGCTTCTGGTGCAGAGAGGAGGCAGACTACTCCCACAGCATGCACAAGCAGGAAAACAGTCGAGAAGGCGGCAGGATCAGCGTTACAGAGTTGCAGTAGTCGTCTTTGCTACTATGTTGCAGGTTTGCAGGCTTCCAGCGCGGTCAGCGGTCGATTCCTTATCAGAAGGTGAAGAGGGAGATGCAGAGGAACTCGGCTGAGCTCATGCATTCGTTATCTAAAGTTTCCCCAGAGACAGAGACCCTAAATAGCCAGAAAAGAGGGTTTGGCTACCTAGGAGAGAGGAAAGGCTACTAACACCTGAAGGAGCCTATCACAAGGAGTCTCTGACGTCACCTGGTGGCACTGGCCACTCAGAGCAGTCCAGTGTGCCAGCAGCACCTCTGTTTCCAAGATGGCAGAGGTCTGGAGCACACTGGAGGAGCTCTGGACACCTCCCAGGGGAGGTGCAGGTCAGGGGAGTGGTCACTCCCCTTTCCTTTGTCCAGTTTCGCGCCAGAGCAGGGGCTAAGGGGTCCCTGAACCGGTGTAGACTGGCTTATGCAGAATTGGGCACATCTGTGCCCAACAAAGCATTTCCAGAGGCTGGGGGAGGCTACTCCTCCCCTGCCTTCACACCATTTTCCAAAGGGAGAGGGTGTCACACCCTCTCTCAGAGGAAGTTCTTTGTTCTGCCATCCTGGGCCAGGCCTGGCTGGACCCCAGGAGGGCAGATGCCTGTCTGAGGGGTTGGCAGCAGCAGCAGCTGCAGAGAAACCCCAGGAAGGGCAGTGTGGCAGTACCAGGGTCTGTGCTACAGACCACTGGGATTATGGAATTGTACCAACAATGCCAGGATGGCATAGAGGGGGCAATTCCATGATCATAGACATGTTACATGGCCATATTCGGAGTTACCATGGTGAAGCTACATATAGGTAGTGACCTATATGTAGTGCACGCGTGTAATGGTGTCCCCGCACTCACAAAGTTCAGTGAATTGGCTCTGAACAATGTGGGGGCACCTTGGCTAGTGCCAGGGTGCCCTCACACTAAGTAACTTTGCACCTAACCTTTACCAGGTAAAGGTTAGACATATAGGTGACTTATAAGTTACTTAAGTGCAGTGTAAAATGGCTGTGAAATAACGTGGACGTTATTTCACTCAGGCTGCAGTGGCAGGCCTGTGTAAGAATTGTCAGAGCTCCCTATGGGTGGCAAAAGAAATGCTGCAGCCCATAGGGATCTCCTGGAACCCCAATACCCTGGGTACCTCAGTACCATATACTAGGGAATTATAAGGGTGTTCCAGTAAGCCAATGTAAATTGGTAAAAATGGTCACTAGCCTGTTAGTGACAATTTAAAAGTAATGAGAGAGCATAACCACTGAGGTTCTGGTTAGCAGAGCCTCAGTGAGACAGTTAGGCACCACACAGGGAACATATACATGCACACCTATGAGCACTGGGGCCCTGTGTGACAGGGTCCCAGTGACACATACATATAGGCCACAAACCTATGAGCACTGGGGTCCTGACTAGCAGGATCCCAGTGACACATAACAACCATACTGAAAACATGGTGTTTTCACTATGAGCACTGAGGCCTAGCTATCAGGATCCCAGTGAGACAGTGAAAACAGTGACAAACACCCTGACATACACTCACAAACAGGCCAAAAGTGGGGGTAACAAGGCTAGAAAGAGGCTACCTTCTCACACCTTGCCCCCCACAGCGATGCCTGCAGAGGGGATCCCAAGGCTTCCCCTGACCGTGACTGCCTGCTTCAAAGGCTCGACGCCTGGTAAAGACACTGCACCCGCAGCCCCCAGGACCTGAAGGATCCGACCTCCAGTGCAGGAGCGACCCCCAGGTGGCCCTCTCCCTTGCCTAGGTGGTGGCTACCCCGAGAAGCCCCCCTTGCCTGCCTGCATCGCTGAGAAGACCCCTTGGTCTCCCATTAAATCCTATTGCGAACCCAACGCTTGTTTGCACACTGCACCCGGCCGCCCCCATGCCGCTGAGGGTGTACTTTCTGTGCTGACTTGTGCCCCCCCCCCCCCCCCCCGGTGCCCTACAAAACTCCTCTGGTCTGCCCTCCGAAGACGCGGGTACTTACCTGCTGGCAGACTGGAACTGGGGCACCTCCTTCTCCATTGAAGCCTATGCATTTTGGGCACCACTTTGACCTCTGCACCTGACCGGCCCTGAGCTGCTGGTGTGGTAACTTTGGGGTTGCTCTGAACCCCCAACGGTGGGCTACCTTGGACCCAATTTTGAACCCTGTAGGTGGTTTACTTACCTGCAAAACTAACAAACACTTACCTCCCCCAGGAACTGTTGAAAATTGCACTGTCTAGTTTTAAAATAGCTATTTGCCATTTGTGTGAACATTGTATATGCTATTTTGCTAATTCAAAGTTCCTAAAGTTCCTAAGTGAAGTACCTTTCATTTAAAGTATTGTTTGTAAACCTTGAACCTGTGGTTCGTAAAATAAACGAAGAAAATATATTTTTCTATATAAAAACCTATTGGCCTGGAATTGTCTTTGAGTGTGTGTTCCCCATTTATTGCCTGTGTGTACAACAAATGCTTAACACTACCCTCTAATAAGCCTACTGCTCGACCTACGGTGCGACCGCGGCGTTACCGCCGCGGTCAAAATACGCCGGGAGGCACCGCCAGCCTGTTGGCGGTGCTCCCGTCGTTTTGGCCCTGGCGGTCGTAATACCGCCAGGGTCATAATGACCACCATAATGTCTAATGCAGAAGAGAGTGTGATGGAACTCAACGTCACCCCTTACCTGCATCTTAGGATGTCAGAGTTAAGGTCTCTCTGCAAAACCAAAAAGATTAAAACTGGTTCAAACCCTACTAAAGTACAGCTCCAGGAGCTTTTGGTAGAGTTTGCAAAGAACAACCCCTCTGAGGATAACCTTCCAGAGGGGGGAGCTAGTGATGTGGAGGAATTCCCACCTCCAGTCCTAGTTAGGGAGAACAGGGTCCCTCAAACCCTGACTCCAAATGTGATAGTCAGAGATGCTGCTTCTCTCACAGGAGAGTCCAGCAACTCTGGAAGCATTGAGGGCAACCTCAGTGAAGATGACCTCCTGTTAGCCGGGATGGTCAAAAGATTGGCTTTGGAGAGACAGCTCCTAGCCATAGAAAGGGAAAGACAAGAGATGGGTTTTGGTCCCATCAATGGTGGCAGCAACATAAATAGGGTCAGAGATTCTCCTGACATGTTGAAAATCCCAAAAGGGATTGTAACTAAATATGAAGATGGTGATGACATCACCAAATGGTTCACAGCTTTTGAGAGGGCTTGTGTAACCAGAAAAGTGAACAAATCTCACTGGGGTGCTCTCCTTTGGGAAATGTTCACAGGAAAGTGTAGGGATAGACTCCTCACACTCTGGAAAAGATGCAGAATCCTATGACCTCATGAAGGGTACCCTGATTGAGGGCTTTGGATTCTCCACTGAGGAGTATAGGATTAGATTCAGGGGGGCTCAAAAATCCTCGAGCCAGACCTGGGTTGATTTTGTTGACTACTCAGTAAAAACACTGGATGGTTGGATTCAAGGCAGTGGTGTAAGTAATTATGATGGGCTGTACAATTTATTTGTGAAAGAACACCTGTTAAGTAATTGTTTTAATGATAAACTGCATCAGCATCTGGTAGACCTAGGACCAATTTCTCCCCAAGAATTGGGAAAGAAGGCTGTAGGAAGTTGGCTCTGTATGTGCTATTTCAAAGTAAGGAATAGTATGCACAGAGTCCAAGGGTTCCCCTTAGAGGTAAGATAGTGGCAAAAAGAGATAATACTAATGCTCTATTTTGTGGTAGTGTGGTCGAGCAGTAGGCTTATCAAAGGAGTAGTGTTAAGCATTTGTTGTACATACACACAGGCAATAAATGAGGAACACACACTCAGAGACAAATCCAGCCAATAGGTTTTGTTATAGAAAAATATATTTTCTTAGTTTATTTTAAGAACCACAGGTTCAAATTCTACATGTAATATCTCATTTGAAAGGTATTGCAGGTAAGTACTTTAGGAACTTTGAATCATTACATTAGCATGTATACTTTTTACATAAAACACAATAAGCTGTTTTAAAAGTGGACACAGTGCAATTTTCACAGTTCCTGGGGGAGGTAAAGTAATGTTAGTTTTAACAGGTAAGTAAGTCACTTACAGGTTTCAGTTTTGGGTCCAAGGTAGCCCACCGTTGGGGGTTCAGAGCAACCCCAAAGTTATCACACCAGCAGCTCCGGGCCGGTCAGGTGCAAAGGTCAAAGAGGTGCCCAAACCACATAGGCTTCAATGGAGAGAAGGGGGTGCCCCGGTTCCGGTCTGCCAGCAGGTAAGTACCCGCGTCTTCGGAGGGCAGACCAGGGGGGTTTTGTAGGGCACCGGGGGGGACACAAGTCAGCACAAAAAGTACACCCTCAGCAGCGCGGGGGCGGCCGGGTGCAGTGTGCAAACACGCGTCGGGTTTCCAATGGTTTTCAATGAGAGATCAAGGGATCTCTTCAGCGTTGCAGGCAGGCAAGGGGGGGGGCTCCTCGGGGTAGCCACCACCTGGGCAAGGGAGAGGGCCTCCTGGGGGGTCACTCCTGCACAGAAGTTCCGTTCCTTCAGGTGCTGGGGGCTGCGGGTGCAGGGTCTTTTCCAGCCGTCGGGACTTTAGGTTCAGGCAGTCGCGGTCAGGGGGAGCCTCGGGATTCCCTCTGCAGGCGTCGCTGTGGGGGCTCAGGGGGGACAACTTTGGTTACTCACGGACTCGGAGTCGCCGGAGGGTCCTCCCTGAGGTGTTGGTTCTCCACCAGTCGAGTCGGGGTCGCCGGGTGCAGTGTTGCAAGTCTCACGCTTCTTGCGGGGAGTTGCAGGGGTCTTTAAATCTGCTCCTTGAAACAAAGTTGCAGTTCTTTTGGAGCAGTGCCGCTGTCCTCGGGAGTTTCTTGTCTTTCTTGAAGCAGGGCAGTCCTCAGAGGATTCAGAGGTCGCTGGTCCCTTGGAAAGCGTTGCTGGAGCACGTTTCTTTGGAAGGCAGGAGACAGGCCGGTAAGTCTGGGGCCAAAGCAGTTGGTGTCTTCTGTTCTTCCTCTGCAGGGGTTTTTCAGCTCAGCAGTCGTCTTCTTCTTGTAGTTTCAGGAATCTAAATTCTTAGGTTCAGGGGAGCCCTTAAATACTCAATTTAAGGGCGTGTTTAGGTCTGGGGGGTTAGTAGCCAATGGCTACTAGCCCTGAGGGTGGGTACACCCTCTTTGTGCCTCCTCCCAAGGGGAGGGGGTCACATACCTAATCCTATTGGGGAATCCTCCATCTGCAAGATGGAGGATTTCTAAAAGTTAGAGTCACTTCAGCTCAGGACACCTTAGGGGCTGTCCTGACTGGCCAGTGACTCCTCCTTGTTATTCTCATTATTTTCTCCGGCCTTGCCGCCAAAAGTGGGGGCCGGGGCCGGAGGGGGCGGGCAACTCCACTAGCTGGAGTGTCCTGCGGTGCTGGCACAAAGGGGTGAGCCTTTGAGGCTCACCGCCAGGTGTGACAGCTCCTGCCTGGGGGAGGTGTTAGCATCTCCACCCAGTGCAGGCTTTGTTACTGGCCTCAGAGTGACAAAGGCACTCTCCCCATGGGGCCAGCAACATGTCTCGGTTGTGGCAGGCTGCTGGAACCAGTCAGCCTACACAGATAGTCGGTTAAGGTTTCAGGGGGCACCTCTAAGGTGCCCTCTGGGGTGTATTTTACAATAAAATGTACACTGGCATCAGTGTGCATTTATTGTGCTGAGAAGTTTGATACCAAACTTCCCAGTTTTCAGTGTAGCCATTATGGTGCTGTGGAGTTTGTGTAAAACAGACTCCCAGACCATATACTCTTATGGCTACCCTGCACTTACAATGTCTAAGGTATTGCTTAGACACTGTAGGGGCACAGTGCTCATGCACTGGTTCCCTCACCTATGGTATAGTGCACCCTGCCTTAGGGCTGTAAGGCCTACTAGAGGGGTGACTTATCTACACCTGCATAGGCAGTGAGAGGCTGGCATGGCACCCTGAGGGGAGTGCCATGTCGACTTACTCGTTTTGTTCTCACCAGCACACACAAGCTGGCAAGCAGTGTGTCTGTGCTGAGTGAGGGGTCTCCAGGGTGGCATAAGACATGCTGCAGCCCTTGAAGACCTTCCTTGGCATCAGGGCCCTTGGTTTCAATTCAAAACATAGCATCAGCAAAGGCAAAAAGTCAGGGGGTAACCATGCCAAGGAGGCATTTCCTTACACAACCCCCCCCTCCCCCAAACGAAGAGGATGAGACTAACCTTTCCCAAGAGAGTCTTCATTTTCTAAGTGGAAGAACCTGGAAAGGCCATCTGCATTGGCATGGGCAGTCCCAGGTCTGTGTTCCACTATAAAGTCCATTCCCTGTAGGGAGATGGACCACCTCAACAGTTTTGGATTTTCACCTTTCATTTGCATCAGCCATCTGAGAGGTCTGTGGTCAGTTTGAACTAGGAAGTGAGTACCAAAGAGGAATGGTCTCAGCTTCTTCAGGGACCAAACCACAGCAAAGGCCTCCCTCTCAATGGCACTCCAACGCTGCTCCCTGGGGAGTAACCTCCTGCTAATGAAAGCAACAGGCTGGTCAAGGCCATCATCATTTGTTTGGGACAAAACTGCCCCTATCCCATGTTCAGAGGCATCTGTTTGCACAATGAATTGCTTGGAGTAATCTGGAGCTTTTAGAACTGGTGCTGTGCACATAGCTTGTTTCAGGGTGTCAAAGGCCTGTTGGCATTCTACAGTCCAGTTTACTTTCTTGGGCATTTTCTTGGAGGTGAGTTCTGTGAGGGCTGTCACAATGGATCCATATCCCTTCACAAACCTCCTATAGTACCCAGTCAAGCCAAGGAATGCCCTGACTTGAGTCTGGGTTTTTGGAGCTGCCCAGTCCAGAATAGTCTGGATCTTAGGCTGGAGTGGCTGAACTTGGCCTCCACCCACAAGGTGTCCCAAGTAAACCACAGTTCCCTGCCCTATCTGGCATTTGGATGCCTTGATAGAGAGGCCTGCTGATTGCAGAGCCTTCAAAACCATCTTCAGGTGGACCAGGTGATCCTGCCAGGTGGAGCTGAAGACAGCAATATCATCAAGATAAGCTGCACTAAAGGATTCCAACCCAGCAAGGACTTGATTCACCAACCTTTGGAAGGTGGCAGGGGCATTCTTTAAACCAAAGGGCATAACAGTAAACTGATAATGCCCATCAGGTGTGGAGAATGCTGTTTTCTCTTTTGCTCCAGGTGCCATTTTGATTTGCCAGTACCCTGCTGTAAAGTCAAAGGTACTTAAGAATTTGGCAGCACCTAATTTATCAATCAGCTCATCAGCTCTAAGAATGGGATGGGCATCTGTCTTGGTGACAGAATTAAGACCTCTGTAGTCCACACAAAACCTCATCTCTCTCTTTCCTTCTTTGGTGTGAGGTTTGGGGACTAAGACCACTGGGCTAGCCCAGGGGCTGTCAGAGTGCTCAATTACTCCCAATTCCAGCATCTTGTGGACTTCCACCTTGATGCTTTCCTTAACTTGATCAGACTGTATGAAGATTTTGTTTTTGACAGGCATGCTGTCTCCTGTGTCCACATCATGGGTACACAGGTGTGTCTGACCAGGGGTTAGGGAAAAGAGCTCAGCAAACTGTTGTAGGACCTTCCTACAGTCAGCTTGCTGTTGGCCAGAGAGGGTGTCTGAATAGATCACTCCATCCACTGAGCCATCTTTAGGGTCTGAGGAGAGGAGATCAGGGAGAGGCTCACTCTCAGCTTCCTGCTCCTCATCTGTTACCATCAACAGATTCACATCAGCCCTATCATGGAAGAGTTTTAGGCGGTTTACATGGATCACCCTCTTGGGGCTCCTGCTTGTGCCTAGGTCCACCAGGTAGGTGACCTGACTCTTCTTTTCCAGGATTGGGTAAGGGCCACTCCATCTGTCCTGAAGTGCCCTGGGAGCCACAGGCTCCAAAACCCAGACTTTCTGCCCTGGTTGAAATTCAAACATTGCAGCCTTTTGGTCATACCAAAACTTCTGGAGCTGTTGGCTGGCCTCAAGGTTTTTACTTGCCTTTTCCATGTACTCTGCCATTCTTGAGCGAAGGCCAAGTACATAGTCCACTATGTCTTGTTTAGGCTCATGAAGAGGTCTCTCCCAGCCTTCTTTAACAAAAGCAAGTGGTCCCCTTACCGGGTGGCCAAACAGAAGTTCAAAGGGTGAGAACCCTACTCCCTTCTGAGGCACCTCTCTGTAAGCGAAAAGCAGACATGGCAGGAGGACATCCCATCTCCTTTTGAGTTTTTCTGGGAGCCCCATGATCATGCCCTTTAATGTCTTGTTGAATCTCTCAACAAGGCCATTAGTTTGTGGATGATATGGTGTAGTGAACTTATAAGTCACTCCACACTCATTCCAAATGTGTTTTAGGTATGCTGACATGAAGTTGGTACCTCTGTCAGACACCACCTCCTTAGGGAAACCCACTCTGGTAAAGATACCAATCAGGGCCTTGGCTACTGCAGGGGCAGTAGTCGACCTAAGGGGAATAGCTTCAGGATACCTAGTAGCATGATCCACTACTACTAGGATGTACATATTTCCTGAGGCTGTGGGAGGTTCAAGTGGACCCACTATGTCCACACCCACTCTTTCAAAGGGGACCCCCACCACTGGAAGTGGAATGAGGGGGGCCTTTGGATGCCCACCTGTCTTACCACTGGCTTGACAGGTGGGGCAGGAGAGGCAAAACTCCTTAACCTTCTGGGACATATTGGGCCAGTAGAAGTGGTTGACTAACCTCTCCCACGTCTTGGTTTGTCCCAAATGCCCAGCAAGGGGAATATCATGGGCTAAGGTCAGAATAAACTCTCTGAAACTCTGAGGCACTACCACTCTCCTAGTGGCACCAGGTTTGGGATCTCTTGCCTCAGTGTACAGTAGTCCATCTTCCCAATAGACCCTATGTGTTCCATTTTTCTTGCCTTTGGACTCTTCAGCAGCTTGCTGCCTAAGGGCTTCAAGAGAGGGACAGGTTTCTTGTCCCTTACACAACTCTTTCCTTGAGGGTCCCCCTGGGCCTAAGAGCTCAACCTGAGGTTCCAGCTCCATAGGCTCAGTTCCCTCAGAGGGCAGAACTTCTTCCTGAGAAGAGAGGTTCTCTTTTTCTTGTTGTGTTGCAGCTGGTTTCCCAGCTGACTTTCCTTTTCTCTTGGTAGGCTGGGCCTTTCTTCCAGACTCTAGCTCTACTTTTTCACCCTGTGCCTTGCACTGTGCCCTTGTCTTGACACACACCAGTTCAGGGATACCCAGCATGGCTGCATGGGTTTTCAGTTCTACCTCAGCCCATGCTGAGGACTCCAGGTCATTTCCAAGCAAACAGTCTACTGGGATATTTGAGGAGACCACCACCTGTTTCAGGCCATTAACCCCTCCCCACTCTAAAGTTACCATAGCCATGGGATGTACTTTAGTCTGATTGTCAGCGTTGGTGACTGGATAAGTTTGTCCAGCCAGGTATTGGCCAGGGGAAACCAGTTTCTCTGTCACCATAGTGACACTGGCACCTGTATCCCTCAAGCCCTCTACACTTGTCCCATTAATTAAGAGCTGCTGCCTGTATTTTTGCATGTTAGGGGGCCAGGCAGCCAGTGTGGCTAAATCCACCCCACCCTCAGAGACTAATGTAGCTTCAGTGTGACACCTGATTTGCTCTGGGCACACTGTTGATCCCACTTGGAGACTGGCCATTCCAGTTTTAGCTGGATTGGAGTTAGAAGTGGTATCTTTCTTGGGACAGGCCTTGTCTCCAGTTTGGTGTCCAGACTGACTACAGCTACGACACCAGGCCTTTTTGGGATCAAAGTTTTTACCCTTGTACCCAGAATTGTTTTGTGAAGAGGCTCTGGGCCCACCCTCCTGTGCAGGTTTTTGGGGGCCTGTAGAAGACTCTTTACTATTTTTGTTTTTGGCTGTCTCACCACCCTTCCCCTGGGGAGGTTTTGTGACCCCTTTCTTTTGGTCACCCCCTGTGGAAGTTTTGGACACCCTAGTCTTGACCCAATGGTCTGCCTTCTTTCCCAATTCTTGGGGAGAAATTGGTCCTAGGTCTACCAGATGCTGATGCAGTTTGTCATTGAAACAATTACTTAACAGGTGTTCTTTCACAAATAAATTGTACAGCCCATCATAATTACTTACACCACTGCCTTGAATCCAACCATCTAGTGTTTTTACTGAGTAGTCTACAAAGTCAACCCAGGTCTGGCTCGAGGATTTTTGAGCCCCCCTGAATCTAATCCTATACTCCTCAGTGGAGAATCCAAAGCCCTCTATCAGGGTACCCTTCATGAGGTCATAAGATTCTGCATCTTTTCCAGAGAGTGTGAGGAGTCTATCCCTACACTTTCCTGTGAACATTTCCCAAAGGAGAGCACCCCAGTGAGATTTGTTCACTTTTCTGGTTACACAAGCCCTCTCAAAAGCTGTGAACCATTTGGTGATGTCATCACCATCTTCATATTTAGTTACAATCCCTTTAGGGATTTTCAACATGTCAGGAGAATCTCTGACCCTATTTATGTTGCTGCCACCATTGATGGGTCCTAGGCCCATCTCTTGTCTTTCCCTTTCTATGGCTAGGATCTGTCTTTCCAAAGCCAATCTTTTGGCCATCCTGGCTAACTGGATGTCCTCTTCACTGGAGTTATCCTCAGTGATTTCAGAGAGGTTGGTCCCTCCTGTGAGGGAACCAGCATCTCTGACTATGATTTGTGGAGTCAGGGCTTGAGAGGCCCTGTCCTCCCTAGATAGGACTGGTGGGGGGGAATCACCCTCCAAGTCACTATACTCATCCTCTGTGTTGCCATCCTCAGAGGGGTTGGCTCTTTCAAACTCGGCCAACAGCTCCTGGAGCTGTAGTTTGGAAGGTCTGGAGCCCATTGCTATTTTCTTTAGTTCACAGAGTGACCTTAGCTCTCTCATCTGTAGATGGAGGTAAGGTGTGGTGTCGAGTTCCACCACATTCACATCTGTATTAGACATTATGCTTCTAAAAGTTGGAATACTTTTTAAGAAACTACAACTAGTTCTAGGATCTAATTCAAACTTTTACCAAACTTTTAAACTCTAAAAGAAATGCTAACAGGGACTAACACAAGCCCCTAGCAGGACTTTAAAGAATTTAGAAAAATTTCAAATTGCATAAAATCAAGTTCTAATGACAATTTTTGGAATTTGTCGTGTGATCAGGTATTGGCTGAGTAGTCCAGCAAATGCAAAGTCTTGTATCCCACCGCTGCCACCAATGTAGGAAGTTGGCTCTGTATGCACTATTTCAAAGTAAGGAATAGTATGCACAGAGTCCAAGGGTTCCCCTTAGAGGTAAGATAGTTGCAAAAAGAGATAATACTAATGCTCTATTTTGTGGTAGTGTGGTCGAGCAGTAGGCTTATCAAAGGAGTAGTGTTAAGCATTTGTTGTACATACACACAGGCAATAAATGAGGAACACACACTCAGAGACAAATCCAGCCAATAGGTTTTGTTATAGAAAAATATCTTTTCTTAGTTTATTTTAAGAACCACAGGTTCAAATTCTACATGTAATATCTCATTTGAAAGGTATTGCAGGTAAGTACTTTAGGAACTTTGAATCATTACATTAGCATGTATACTTTTTACATAAAACACAATAAGCTGTTTTAAAAGTGGACACAGTGCAATTTTCACAGTTCCTGGGGGAGGTAAAGTAATGTTAGTTTTAACAGGTAAGTAAGTCACTTACAGGTTTCAGTTTTGGGTCCAAGGTAGCCCACCGTTGGGGGTTCAGAGCAACCCCAAAGTTATCACACCAGCAGCTCCGGGCCGGTCAGGTGCAAAGGTCAAAGAGGTGCCCAAACCACATAGACTTCAATGGAGAGAAGGGGGTGCCCCGGTTCCGGTCTGCCAGCAGGTAAGTACCCGCGTCTTCGGAGGGCAGACCAGGGGGGTTTTGTAGGGCACCGGGGGGGACACAAGTCAGCACAAAAAGTACACCCTCAGCAGCGCGGGGGCGGCCGGGTGCAGTGTGCAAACACGCGTCGGGTTTCCAATGGTTTTCAATGAGAGATCAAGGGATCTCTTCAGCGTTGCAGGCAGGCAAGGGGGGGGGGCTCCTCGGGGTAGCCACCACCTGGGCAAGGGAGAGGGCCTCCTGGGGGTCACTCCTGCACAGAAGTTCCGTTCCTTCGGGTGCTGGGGGCTGCGGGTGCAGGGTCTTTTCCAGCCGTCGGGACTTTAGGTTCAGGCAGTCGCGGTCAGGGGGAGCCTCGGGATTCCCTCTGCAGGCGTCGCTGTGGGGGCTCAGGGGGGACAACTTTGGTTACTCACGGACTCGGAGTCGCCGGAGGGTCCTCCCTGAGGTGTTGGTTCTCCACCAGTCGAGTCGGGGTCGCCGGGTGCAGTGTTGCAAGTCTCACGCTTCTTGCGGGGAGTTGCAGGGGTCTTTAAATCTGCTCCTTGAAACAAAGTTGCAGTTCTTTTGGAGCAGTGCCGCTGTCCTCGGGAGTTTCTTGTCTTTCTTGAAGCAGGGCAGTCCTCAGAGGATTCAGAGGTCGCTGGTCCCTTGGAAAGCGTCGCTGGAGCAGGTTTCTTTGGAAGGCAGGAGACAGGCCGGTAAGTCTGGGGCCAAAGCAGTTGGTGTCTTCTGTTCTTCCTCTGCAGGGGTTTTTCAGCTCAGCAGTCTTCTTCTTCTTGTAGTTTCAGGAATCTAAATTCTTAGGTTCAGGGGAGCCCTTAAATACTCAATTTAAGGGCGTGTTTAGGTCTGGGGGGTTAGTAGCCAATGGCTACTAGTCCTGAGGGTGGGTACACCCTCTTTGTGCCTCCTCCCAAGGGGAGGGGGTCACATCCCTAATCCTATTGGGGAATCCTCCATCTGCAAGATGGAGGATTTCTAAAAGTTAGTGTCACTTCAGCTCAGGACACCTTAGGGGCTGTCCTGACTGGCCAGTGACTCCTCCTTGTTATTCTCATTATTTTCTCCGGCCTTGCCGCCAAAAGTGGGGGCCGGAGGGGGCGGGCAACTCCACTAGTTGGAGTGTCCTGCGGTGCTGGCACAAAGGGGTGAGCCTTTGAGGCTCACCGCCAGGTGTGACAGCTCCTGCCTGGGGGAGGTGTTAGCATCTCCACCCAGTGCAGGCTTTGTTACTGGCCTCAAAGTGACAAAGGCACTCTCCCCATGGGGCCAGCAACATGTCTCGGTTGTGGCAGGCTGCTGGAACCAGTCAGCCTACACAGATAGTCGGTTAAGGTTTCAGGGGGCACCTCTAAGGTGCCCTCTGGGGTGTATTTTACAATAAAATGTACACTGGCATCAGTGTGCATTTATTGTGCTGAGAAGTTTGATACCAAACTTCCCAGTTTTCAGTGTAGCCATTATGGTGCTGTGGAGTTCGTGTAAAACAGACTCCCAGACCATATACTCTTATGGCTACCCTGCACTTACAATGTCTAAGGTATTGCTTAGACACTGTAGGGGCACAGTGCTCATGCACTGGTGCCCTCACCTATGGTATAGTGCACCCTGCCTTAGGGCTGTAAGGTCTACTAGAGGGGTGACTTATCTACACCTGCATAGGCAGTGAGAGGCTGGCATGGCACCCTGAGGGGAGTGCCATGTCGACTTACTCGTTTTGTTCTCACCAGCACACACAAGCTGGCAAGCAGTGTGTCTGTGCTGAGTGAGGGGTCTCCAGGGTGGCATAAGACATGCTGCAGCCCTTAGAGACCTTCCTTGGCATCAGGGCCCTTGGTACCAGGGGTACCATTTACAAGGGACTTATCTGGATGCCAGGGTGTGCCAATTGTGGGTACAAAAGTACAGGTTAGGGAAAGAACACTGGTGCTGGGGCCTGGTTAGAAGGCCTCAGCACACTTTCAATTCAAAACATAGCATCAGCAAAGGCAAAAAGTCAGGGGGTAACCATGCCAAGGAGGCATTTCCTTACAAAGGCGGACCACTGGGTCAAGACTAGGGTGACCAAGACTTCCACAGGGGGTGACCAAAAGAAAGGGGTCACAAAGACTCCCCAGGGGAAGAGTGTTAAGACATCCAAAGGGAAAAGTAAAGAGTCTTCTATAGGGCCCCAAAAACCTGCTCAGGAGGGAGGGTCCAGAGCCTCCTCACAATCCAATTTTGGGTACAAGGGTAAAACCTTTGATCCCAAAAAGGCCTGGTGTCGTAGCTGTAATCAGCCAGGACACCAAACTGGAGACAAGGCCTGTCCCAAGAAAGATTCCACTTCTAACTCTACTCCAGCTAACACTGGAATGGCCAGTCTCCAAGTGGGATCAACAGTGTGCCCAGAGCAAATCAGGGTTCACACTGAAGCTACATTAGTCTCTGAGGGTGGGGTGGATTTAGCCACACTGGCTGCCTGGCCCCCTAATATGCCAAAATACAGGCAGCAACTCTGCATTAATGGGACAAGTGTAGAAGGGCTGAGGGATACAGGTGCCAGTGTCACCATGGTGACAGAGAAACTGGTTTCCCCTGGTCAATACCTGGCTGGACAAACTTATCCAGTTACCAACGCTGACAATCAGACTAAAGTACATCCCATGGCTATGGTAACTTTAGAGTGGGGAGGGGTCAATGGCCTGAAACAGGTGGTGGTCTCCTCAAGTATCCATGTAGACTGTTTGCTTGGAAATGACCTGGAGTCCTCAGCATGGGCTAAGGTAGAACTCAAAACCCATGCAGCCATGCTGGGTATCCCTGAACTGGTGTGGGTCAAGACAAGGGCACAGTGCAAGGCGCAGGGTGAAAAAGAGGTGTTTGCGTCTGGAAAAAGGGCCCAACCCTCCAAGAGAAAAGGAAAGAAGACTGGGGAACCAGCTTCAACACAACAAGAAAAAGAGAACCTCTCTTCCCAGGAAGAAGTTCTGCCCTCTGAGGGAACTGAGCCCATGGAGTTAGAACCTTATCAGGTTGAGCTCCTAGGCCCAGGGGGACCCTCAAGGGAGCAGTTGTGTAAGGGGCAAGAAACCTGTCCCTCTCTTGAAGGCCTTAGGCAGCAAGCTGCTGAAGAGTCCAATGGAAAAATAACAGGAACACATAGAGTTTATTGGGAAGATGGACTCCTTTACACTGAGGCAAGAGATCCCAAACCTGGTGCCACTAGGAGAGTGGTAGTGCCTCAGGAGTTTAGGGAGTTCATTCTGACCTTAGCTCATAATATTCCTCTTGCTCGGCATTTGGGACAGACCAAGACGTGGGAGAGATTAGTCAACCACTTCTTTTGGCCCAACATGTTCCAGAAGGTCAAGGAGTTTTGTGTCTCCTGTGTCACCTGTCAAGCCAGTGGTAAGATAGGTGGACACCCAAAGGACCCCCTCATTCCACTTCCAGTGGTGGGGGTCCCCTTTGAAAGAGTGGGTGTGGACATAGTGGGTCCACTTGAACCTCCCACAGCCTCAGGGAACCAATACATACTAGTAGTAGTGGATCATGCTACTAGATACCCTGAAGCAATTCCCCTTAGGTCGACTACTTCCCCTGCAGTAGCCAAAGCACTCATTGGTATTTTTACCAGAGTGGGATTTCCTAAGGAGGTGGTGTCTGACAGAGGTACCAACTTCATGTCAGTATACCTGAAACATATGTGGAATGAGTGTGGGGTGACTTACAAATTCACCACACCATACCGTCCACAAACCAATGGTCTTGTTGAAAGATTTAACAAGATATTGAAAGGAATGATCATGAGGCTCCCTGAAAAACTCAAAAGGAAATGGGATGTCCTCTTGCCATGTCTGCTTTTCGCCTACAGAGAGGTGCCTCAGAAGGGTGTAGGGTTTTCCCCCCTTTGAACTTCTGTTTGGCCATCCTGTAAGGGGACCACTAGCTCTTGTAAAAGAAGGCTGGGAGAGACCTCTTCATGAGCCTAAGCAAGATATAGTGGACTATGTACTAGGCCTATGTTCAAGGATGGCAGAGTACATGGAAAAGGCAAGCAAAAACCTTGAGGCCAGCCAACAACTCCAGACGTTTTGGTATGACCAAAAGCTGCTATGGTTGAGTTTCAACCAGGGCAGAAAGTCTGGGTTCTGGGACCTGTGGCTCCCAGGGCACTTCAGGACAGATGGAGTGGCCCTTACCCAGTGCTAGAGAGGTAGAGTCAGGTCACCTGCTTGGTAGACCTAGGCACTAGCAGGACCCCCAAAAGGGTGATCCATGTGAGCCGCCTCAAACTCTTCCATGACAGGGCAGATGTGAATCTGTTGATGGTAACAGATGAGGACCAGGAAGCTGAGAGTGAACCTCTCCCTGATCTCCTCTCCACAGACCCTAAAGATGGTTCAGTAGATGGAGTGATCCATTCAGACACCCTCTCTGGCCAACAACAATCTGACTGTAGGAAGGTCCTGCAACAGTTTGCTGAGCTCTTTTCCCAATCCCCTGGTCAGACACACCTGTGTACCCATGATGTGGACACAGGAGATAGCATGCCTGTCAAAAACAAAATTTTCCGACAGTCTGACCAAGTTAAGGAAAGCATCAAAGTGGAAGTCCACAAGATGCTGGAATTGGGAGTCATTGAGCACTCTGACAGCCCCTGGGCTAGGCCAGTGGTCTTAGTCCCCAGACCTCACACCAAAGATGGAAAGAGAGAGATGAGGTTTTGTGTGGACTACAGAGGACTTAATTCTGTCACCAAGACAGATGCCCATCCCATTTCAAGGGCAGATGAATTGATAGACAAACTAGGTGCTGCCAAATACTTAAGTACCTTTGACTTGACAGCAGGGTACTGGCAAATCAAAATGGCACCAGGAGCAAATGAAAATACAGCATTCTCCACACCTGATGGGCATTATCAGTTTACTGTTATGCCCTTTGGTTTAAAGAATGCCCCTGCCACCTTCCAAAGGTTGGTGAATCAAGTCCTTGCTGGCTTGGAGTCCTTTAGTGCAGCTTATCTTGACGATATTGCTGTCTTTAGCTCCAGCTGGCAGGATCACCTGGTCCACCTGAAGAAGTTTTTGAAGACCCTGCAGTCTGCAGGCCTCTCTATCAAGGCATCCAAATGCCATATAGGGCAAGGAACTGTGGTTTACTTGGGACACCTTGTAGGTGGAGGCCAAGTTCAGCCACTCCAGCCCAAGATCCAGACTATTCTGGACTGCAGCCCAAGATCCAGATTATTCTGGACTGGGCAGCTCCAAAAACCCAGACTCAAGTCAGGGCATTCCTGGGCTTGACTGGGTACTACAGGAGGTTTGTGAAGGGATATGGATCTATAGTGACACCCCTCACAGAACTTACCTCCAAGAAAATGCCCAAGAAGGTAAACTGGACTGTAGAATGCCAACAGGCCTTGGACACCCTGAAACAAGCAATGTGCACAGCACCAGTTCTCAAAGCTCCAGATTACTCCAATCAGTTCATTGTGCAGACTGATGCCTCTGAACATGGGATAAGGGCAGTTTTATCCCAAACAAATTATGTTGGCCTTGACCAGCCTGTTGCTTTCATTAGCAGGAGGTTACTCCCCAGGGAGCAGCGTTGGAGTGCCATTGAGAGGGAGGCCTTTGCTGTGGTTTGGTCCCTGAAGAAGCTGAGACCATACCTCTTTGGTACTCACTTTGTAGTTCAAACTGACCACAGACCTCTCAGATGGCTAATGCAAATGAAAGGTGAAAATCCAAAACTGTTGAGGTGGTCCATCTCCCTACAGGGAATGGACTTTATAGTGGAACACAGACCTGGGACTGCCCATGCCAATGCAGATGGCCTTTCCAGGTTCTTCCACTTAGAAAATGAAGACTCTCTTGGGAAAGGTTAGTCTCATCCTCTTTCGTTTGGGGGGGGAGGGGGGGTGGGTTGTGTAAGGAAATGCCTCCTTGGCATGGTTACCCCCTGACTTTTTGCCTTTGCTGATGCCAAGTTATGATTTGAAGTGTGCTGAGGTCTGCTAACCAGGCCCCAGCACCAGTGTTCTTTCCCTAACCTGTACCTTTGTTTCCACAATTGGCACACCCTGGCATCCAGGTAAGTCCCTTGTAACTGGTACCTCTGGTACCAAGGGCCCTGATGCCAGGGAAGGTCTCTAAGGGCTGCAGCATGTCTTATGCCACGCTGGGGACCCCTCACTCAGCACAGACACACTGCTTGCCAGCTTGTGTGTGCTAGTGGGGATAAAACGACTAAGTCGACATGGCACTCCCCTCAGGGTGCCATGCCAACCTCACACTGCCTATAGGTATAGATAAGTCACCCCTCTAGCAGGCCTTACAGACCTAAGGCAGGGTGCACTATACCATCGGTGATGGCTTAAGTGCATGAGCACTATGCCCCTACCGTGTCTAAGCAAAACCTTAGACATTGTAAGTGCAGGGTAGCCATAAGAGTATATGGTCTGGGAGTCTGCCATGCACGAACTCCACAGCACCATAATGGCTACACTGAAAACTGTGAAGTTTGGTATCAAACTTCTCAGCACAATAAATGCACACTGATGCCAGTGTACATTTTATTGTAACATACACCCCAGAGGGCACCTTAGAGGTGCCCTCTGAAACCTTAACCGATTACCAGTGTAGGCTGACTAGTTTTAGCAGCCTGCCACACACCAGACATGTTGCTGGCCACATGGGAAGAGTGCCTTTGTCACTCTGTGGCTAGTAACAAAGCCTGTACTGGGTGGAGGTGCCTCTCACCTCCCCCTGCAGGAACTGTAACACCTGGCGGTGAGCCTCAAAGGCTCACCCCCTTTGTTACAGCACCCCAGGGAACTCCAGCAAGTGGAGCTGCCCGCCCCCTCCGGCCACGGCCCCACATGTGGCGGCAAGGCCGGAGGAGATAATGAGAAAAACAAGGAGGAGTCACTGGCCAGTCAAGACAGCCCCTATTGTGTCCTGCGCTGAGGTGACTCTGACTTTTAGAAATCCTCCATCTTGCAGATGGAGGATTCCACCCAATAGGGATAGGGATGTGCCCCCCTCCCCTCAGGGAGGAGGCACAAAGAGGGTGTAGCCACCCTCAGGGCTAGTAGCCATTGGTTACTAACCTCCCAGACCTAAACACACCCCTAAATCGAGTATTTAGGGGCTCCCAGAACACAGCAAGATAGATTCCTGCAACCTAAGATGAAGAAGGACTGCTGAGCTGAAAAACCTGCAGAGAAGACGGAGACACCAACTGCTTTGGCCCCAGCTCTACCGGCCTGTCTCCCCAATTCTATAGACACTGCTCCAGCGACGCATTCTACAGGGTCCAGCAACCTCTGAAGCCCCAGAGGACTACCCTGCATCTAGAAGGACCAAGATCTCCCAAGGACAGCGGCCCTGCTCCACAAAGACTGCAACTTTGCAACAAAGAAGCAACTTTGAAACAACACACGTTTCCCGCCGGAAGCGTGAGACTTTGCACTCTGCACCCGACGCCCCCGGCTCGACTTGTGGAGAACAAACACCACAGGGAGGACTCCCCGGCGCCTACGAGACCGTGAGTAGCCCGAGTTGACCCCCCTGAGCCCCCACAGCGACGCCTGCAGAGGGAATCCAGAGGCTAACCCTGACCGCGACTGCCTGCTTCAAAGACCCGACGCCTGGTAAAGACACTGCACCCGCAGCCCCCAGGACCTGAAGGATCCGACCTCCAGTGCAGAAGCGACCCCCAGGTGGCCCTCTCCCTTGCCCAGATGGTGGCTACCCCGAGGAGCCCCCCCCGCCTGCCTGCATTGCTGAAGAGACCCCTTGGTCTCCCATTGAATCCTATTGCGAACCCCACACGTGTTTGCACACTGCACCCGGCCGCCCCCATGCCGCGGCGGGTGTACTTTCTGTGCTGACTTGTGCCCCCCCCCGGTGTCCTACAAAACCCCCAGGTCTGCCCTCCCAAGACGCGGGTACTTACCAGCTGGCAGACTGGAACCGGGGCACCCCCTTCTCCATTGAAGCCTATGCGTTTTGGGCACCACTTTGACCTCTGCACCTGACCGGCCCTGAGCTACTGGTGTGGTAACTTTGGGGTTGCTCTGAACCCCCAACAGTGGGCTACCTTGGACCCAATTTTGAACCCTGTAAGTGGTTTACTTACCTGCAAAACTAACAAACACTTACCTCCCCCAGGAACTGTTGAAAATTGCACTGTCTAGTTTTAAAATAGTTATTTGCCATTTGTGTGAAAACTGTATATGCTATTTTGCTAATTCAAAGTTCCTAAAGTTCCTAAGTGAAGTACCTTTCATTTAAAGTATTGTTTGTAAATCTTGAACCTGTGGTTCTTAAAATAAACTAAGAAAATATATTTTTCTATATAAAAACCTATTGGCCTGGAATTGTCTCCGAGTGTGTGTTCCCCATTTATTGCCTGTGTGTGTACAACAAATGCTTAACACTACCCTCTGATAAGCCTACTGCTCGACCACACTACCACAAAATAGAGCATTAGAATTATCTCTTTTTGCCACTATCTTACCTCTAAAGGGAACCCTTGGACTCTGTGCATGCTATTTCTTACTTTGAAATAGTACAAACAGAGCCAACTTCCTACAGTGCCACATGCTGAGGGTGATATAAGACAAAGGGATGCCCACGTGACAGGAACCATAGGGATCACTCAATGTGCTTTTCCCGCATGGTGCCTCCTGAAGAAGACGGTATGAGGGAGGGGACATCCAGGTAACAGGATTCTGAAGGAATCACTTCCGGAGGTGATATAACTGTTGTAGGAAGTTGGCTCTGTATGTGCTATTTCAAAATAAGGAATAGCATGCACAGAGTCCAAGGGTTCCCCTTAGAGGTAAAATAGTGGTAAAAAGAGATAATACTAATGCTCTATTTTGTGGTAGTGTGGTCGAGCAGTAGGCTTATCCAAGGAGTAGTGTTAAGCATTTGTTGTACATACACATAGACAATAAATGAGGTACACACTCAGAGACAAATCCAGCCAATAGGTTTTGTATAGAAAAATATCTTTTCTTAGTTTATTTTAAGAACCACAGGTTCAAATTTAACATGTAATATCTTGTTTGAAAGGTATTGAAGGTAAGTACATTAGGAACTTTGAATTATTTCAATTGCATGTATACTTTTCAAGTTATTCACAAATAGCTATTTTAAAAGTGGACACAGTGCAATTTTCACAGTTCCTGGGGGAGGTAAGTTTTTGTTAGTTTTACCAGGTAATTACGACACTTACAGGGTTCAGTTCTTGGTCCAAGGTAGCCCACCGTTGGGGGTTCAGAGCAACCCCAAAGTTACCACACCAGCAGCTCAGGGCTGGTCAGGTGCAGAGTTCAAAGTGGTGCCCAAAACGCATAGGCTTCAATGGAGAGAAGGGGGTGCCCCGGTTCCAGTCTGCCAGCAGGTAAGTACCCGCGTCTTCGGAGGGCAGACCAGGGGGGGTTTTGTAGGGCACCGGGGGGGACACAAGCCCACACAGAAATTTCACCCTCAGCGGCGCGGGGGCGGCCGGGTGCAGTGTTAGAACAAGCGTCGGGTTCGCAATGGAAGTCAATGAGAGATCAAGGGATCTCTTCAGCGCTGCAGGCAGGCAAGGGGGGGCTTCCTCGGGGAAACCTCCACTTGGGCAAGGGAGAGGGACTCCTGGGGGTCACTTCTGCAGTGAAAGTCCGGTCCTTCAGGTCCTGGGGGCTGCGGGTGCAGGGTCTTTTCCAGGCGTCGGGACTTAGGTTTCAGAGAGTCGCGGTCAGGGGAAGCCTCGGGATTCCCTCTGCAGGCGGCGCTGTGGGGGCTCAGGGGGGACAGGTTTTGGTACTCACAGTCGTAGAGTAGTCCGGGGGTCCTCCCTGAGGTGTTGGTTCTCCACCAGCCGAGTCGGGGTCGCCGGGTGCAGTGTTGCAAGTCTCACGCTTCTTGCGGGGAGATTGCAGGGTTCTTTAAAGCTACTCCTTTGGATAAAGTTGCAGTCTCTTTGGAGCAGGTCCGCTGTCCTCGGGAGTTTCTTGTCGTCGTCGAAGCAGGGCAGTCCTCAGAGGATTCAGAGGTTGCTGGTCCCTTTGGAAGGCGTCGCTGGAGCAGAGTTCTTTGGAAGGCAGGAGACAGGCCGGTGAGTTTCTGGAGCCAAGGCAGTTGTTGTCTTCTGGTCTTCCTCTGCAGGGGTTTTCAGCTGGGCAGTCCTTCTTCTTGTTGTTGCAGGAATCTAGTTTCTAGGTTCAGGGAGAGCCCTTAAATACTAAATTTAAGGGCGTGTTTAGGTCTGGGGGGTTAGTAGCCAATGGCTACTAGCCCTGAGGGTGGGTACACCCTCTTTGTGCCTCCTCCCAAGGGGAGAGGGTCACATTCCTATCCCTATTGGGGGAATCCTCCTTCTACAAGATGGAGGATTTCTAAAAGTCAGAGTCACCTCAGCTCAGGACACCTTAGGGGCTGTCCTGACTGGCCAGTGACTCCTCCTTGTTTTTCTCATTATCTCTCCTGGACTTGCCGCCAAAAGTGGGGGCTGGGTCCAGGAGGCGGGCATCTCCACTAGCTGGAGTTCCCTGGGGCATTGTAACACAAAGCTTGAGGCTTTGAAGCTCACTGCTAGGTGTTACAGTTCCTGCAGGGAGGACTTACCTAGGTGCCAGGGTTGTGCCAATTGTGGAAACAATGGTACATTTTAGGTGAAAGAACACTGGTGCTGGGGCCTGGTTAGCAGGGTCCCAGCACACTTCTCAGTCAAGTCAGCATCAGTATCAGGCAAAAAGTGGGGGGTACCTGCAACAGGGAGCCATTTCTTTACAACTGTGCACTACTCCTGGAGATGAGGCAGCATTGTTTCAGTGCTAAGTACCCGGAGGACTTCACCTGGAGATCACTAAGGGCAGCGTCTTTGCATGATGCACCTGGCAATGGTGGCATGAGAGAGGGTGACCGACCACCCTGGGGATCACTCATAGGCATTCCCTGCAAGGCGCCCCTGATGGAGAGTGGGTAAGATGGTAAACTGTGCATAAAGCTTTCAAGACATCACTGCAGGAGGGGACCCATCTGTGCACAGAGCTCCCAGAAAACACTTGAGGAGCTGGGGTGTGCCTGCATAGCACGCCTTGGAGGGACCCTGATAAGAGAGGGAGGAGTGAAGCTAATGGAGCCTGCTGCATGCTCCCTTTCCATGGGAGCAACACAGCCAGAGGAGGCCATCCCTGCACGATTCTACCCACCCGGTATGAGCAATGTAGGAGGCTGGCCAGGTGTGTGGTGGGTACCTGAGGAACTTACACCTTATACCAGGTCCAGGTGAAGAGTTCCTGGAGGATGCAGTCGACGTCCCACGCCGGATGGATGATTGCAGTCGGTCAGTGGTGTGGAGCTCCCAGGGACCAGCAAGGTCCAGGAGGACTCAATCCACAGGGGGAGCCCAAGGGGGGACCCTCAGCAAGGCAGAGAGTCCAAGAAGAGGCAACCCCAACAGGAGACCCACTGGACGGGGAACCAGGAGTCACAGAAGAGCTCAAGCAGCACTACTGGAGAAGGGTCCCACGCTGCAGGGGATGCACACAGAGGGCTGTGCGTTGCAGGAAGGAGTGCTGGGGCTAGACGCAGCCTGAAGATCCCTTGGAGGAGATGCAAACAAGCCTTGGCAGCTGCAAGAAACACGGTGCACAGGGATACTGACCTGCGTTGGAAGGCAAGGGCTTACCTCTACCAAAGTTAGACAGCTGGCAGAGAGGACCAAGAGGACTACTCCGGACCACCACCCGTGATGCAGGATCAACACAGCTCAGGATGAGAGGAGATCCACACAGCTGGTTGTCATTGCAGTTGGTGCCTGCGGATGCAGGGGAGTTACTCCTTCACTCCAAGGGAGATTCCTTCTTCCTTCTCATGCAGACTGAAGTCTTGCCGCCCTCATAGGATGAACAGGCGGGAAAATGTTGCAGAAGCTGGAAGGAGCCGTGGAAACAACTTTGCAAGCAGAGTCTACGTTGTAGATACAGATTGACGGTTACTGGAGGGTCCAGTCGTGGTTCCTGTGGCTTCCTGGGTCGAAGAAGAGGTTGCAGAGGAGTCCTGCTGGCATCCTGCAAGCCGAATCTGAGGATCCACCCAAGAGAGAGACCCTAAATAGCCCTGAAAGGGGGATTGGTCACCTAGCCAAGTGACCACCTATCAGGAGCTCTTATGTCACCTGCCTGACCTGGCCACTCAGATGCTCCCAGAGGTCCCTCCCAAACTTGGATTCAAGATGGCAGAACCCAGGGACCCCCTGGAGGAGCTCTGGGCACCATCCCTGGGTGGTGATGGACAGGGAGTGGTCAAACCCTCTTTCCATTGTCCAGTTTCGCGCCAGAGCAGGGACTGGGGGTCCCTGAACCGGTGTAGACTGGTTTATGCACGGAGGGCAACAAATGTGCCCTTCAAAGCATACGGTGGCTTGGGGAGGCTACCCCTCCCAAGCCATGTAACACTTATTTCCAAAGGTAAAGTGTGTTACCCCCCTCTCCCAAAGGAAATCCTTTGTTCTGCCTTCCTGGGTTTCTGCTGCTCAAGCAGCAGGAGGGCAGAAACCTGTCTGATGGGTGGCAGCAGCTGGGGCTGCCTGGAATATCCCAGAAGGCTGGTAGGAGCAATGGTGGGTGTCCCCTAAGGAGCCCCCACAGTGCATGGAATCATACTTCCAATACTGGAAACAGTACTGGGGTATGATTATGACATGTTTGATACTAAACATGCCGAGGTTCGGAGTTACCATTATGTAGCTGGATACAGGTAGTGACCTATGTCCAGTACACGCATTAAAAAAGGCATCCCCACACTCAAGAAGTCCATGAAAATGGATCTGGAGTTTGTGGGGACAGCTCTGCTAATGCAGGGGTGCCCTCACCTCTGCTAGTGTAGGGATGCCCTCACACACAGGTACCGACACCCTGCCCTCTGGACTAGGAAGGCCTGCTATAGGGGTGACTTAAAGTGACCTGGTGCACTGAGCTGTAGTGATAAGGGTGCATGCACCCTTTCACTCAGGCTGGAATGGCAGACCTGCAGAGAGGTTTGCATGGGCTCCCATGGGTGGCATAATACATGCTGCAGCCCATGGGGGACCCCTGATGCCCCAATGCATCAGGTGAAAGACAACAAAGTTACCAAGTTAGAAGGGAGAGAGCATAATCACTGGGGTCCTGGTTAGCAGGATCCCAATGAACACAGTCAAACACACTGACAAGAGGCAAAAAGTGGGGGTACCCATGCCAAGAAAGAGGGCACTTTCCTACAAACAAGAACATTCCTGAATGCTCCTTACCTTTGGGGACTGAGGCGGGGCCCCTTAGGGCCCTTCTACTGTGCTCTCTTGGGATTGGTGGGAGGTGAAGCAGCCACTTCGGCACGGTGCCCCTGACTCAGGAAGAGGGCCTATACCTTCATGGATGAGGAGGACTTCAAGGGAGGTTTAATCATCATGGGGTGGGGGGACCTTTGACAATCACTGGGAGCCGCCTGTGTCCGGTGATATCTCGCATTAACTGTGAGGGAGCAAACCTCCATGATACCTCGCAAGATTACTATAGGAATGAGGCAAAGAATCCACTTACCAGAGTGATTTCTTCCTTCCCCTCAGGTAGTTTTCAAAGATGATGCCGGCTACAGTCCTTCCTTTGCCCACACCAGCGCCGTCTCCAATCAGGAACCCTGCCCGCTGCCCGCTGGGAAGGAGAACCTCGTGTTGCTGCAAATGCAAACCACAGATTAGTTTAAGGGATGATCTGGGCCCACTTTTAACGAGGCATTTTACTGTCTCCTAGGCCAGACCCAAGCAATCTGGTCCGTACCAACCCAAGCACAGTGGGGCTCTGTCACTTTGACTTGGGCGAGGCAGGTTCTGCCCAGCCTGACACCAGCGAGCCGTGCCTGGCCCTTGTAGGCATGCTCTGAAAGTCTGACCAAGGTGAGTAAGGCCTGGCCTGAGACACTTGAGCTGTGCCTGGCCCTTGTAGGCCATGCTCTGAAGGTCTGACCAGGGTAAGGCCTGGTGTCGACTGACACATGCGGGCTGTGCCTGGCCCTTGTAAGACATGCTCTGAAGGTCTGACCAAGGTGAGTAAGGCCTGGCTTGGCCTAACACATGCGGGCCATGCCTGGCCCTTGTAGACATGCTCTAAAGGTCTGACCAAGTTGAGTAAGGCCTGGCCTGACACGTGAGTCGTGCCTGGCTCTGAAGGTCTGACCAAGGTGAGTAAGGCCTGGCTTGCCCTGACACATGCGGGCCATGCCTGGCCCTTGTAGACATGCTCTGGAGGTCTGAACAAGTGAAGTAAGGCCTGGCCTGACACGTGAGTCGTGCCTGGCTCTGAAGGTCTGACCAAGGTGAGTAAGGCCTGGCCTGGCCTGGCCTGGCACATGCGAGTGGTGCCTGGTCTTTGTAGGGATGCTTTGAAGGTCTGATCAAGGTAAGTAAGGCCTGGCCTGACACATGCAAGCCCTGCCTGGCCCTTGTAGGCAAGCTCTGAAGGTCTGATCAAGGTGAGTAAGGGCTGGCCTGGCCTGACACATGCGAGCCGTGTCTGGTCCTTGTAGGCATGTTCTGAAGGTCTGACGAAGGTGGGAAAGGCCAGGCCTGACACACGCGAGCCATGTCTGGTCCTTGTAAGACATGCTCTGAAGGTCTGACCAAGGTGAGTAAGGCCTGGCCTGACATGTGTGAGCTGGGCTGGACCCTTATAGGCCACACTATGAAGGTCTGACCAAGGTGAATGAGGCCTGGCCTGACACACGCAAACTGTGCCTTGTCCTTGTAGACATGCTCTGAAGGTCTGACCAAGGTGAGTAAGGCCTGGCCTGACACAGGCGAGCGATGCGTGGTCCTAGTAGACATGCTCTAAATAGTCAGAGCTATAGAACAAGTAGTAAAACCCACAGTGAGCACATGGACTGACAGTAGCGATCCCTGTCTCGGATACATGCATGGGCGACCATCTCCCTCCCTCCTCAATAAGTGTGGCATGTGCTGCTTTATTATGTAAAGATATTTATTAAGTGGCAATGCCTGCCGTGGTCACAGCGCCCTGATCTGGCAGGTGTTGGGGTTTTAGGTACTGAAGAGAAGAGTCCACATCACAGCCTTTCCCATGCTCGCCTGTTTACTTTAATCGTGTAAGCATGAGCTAAGATTCTAGCATGCAGTCAACTGGACAGAGAAGGCTCAAACACCCAGTGTAGCTTTATAGCATAAATAAGACCACCCCACCATCGACTCATAGCGCCGACATGAAACCCACAGACTCACACCACAAAAGCACATTCACAGGCACCCACAAACAAGTGGTGCTCAAGATGACATTCACTTGTGCAGATGAGGAGCACAAACAGCTACACACCTCTACATACAGAGCTAGCCTCACCATCAATGCCATCGCTTTCTGACCCCTTTCCTGCCCACCTCTATGCACCCTCCTCCCCTCACACTGAATTCAACCAACAGACCCACCCACACTGACATTCACTCACACTAGAACCAGACACAGGGGCCCCTACCTGGCAGGCATACACGATGGCCTCTAGCTGCAGAGCGGAGAGCAAGGTTTGGTCGAAGGTGCTGCTGGGGAGGGCAAGCTCGTAGGTGACGTCCGGAGGGGGCACGCTGGACAGGGTGCTGGTCTCCACCACCCGGTCTGGGTGCTGCTTCCCGAGCTTGGCTGTGATGAGGGACAAACAAAAACTGAGACGATGGCTCAAGGCGGTACTCAAGAAAGACAAGCTTCTTTCCTGCAACCAGGCAGCACTCTCTGCAAATGCTAACCAAGCACATCTGGCCGAACTCCTGGGCTTTACTAAACTTGTCTGGGACTCCTTCCATCTCTTGCCTGAAATGTTTCTTAGGGAAATAGTGGAATACAGACATTTTATTGTTCACACTGTGAAGCAGACAGTAGTTTGGAGAAGCACAAGAGACCTCAACAGTTCGCCTAACTCCAGAACTCACATTTTGAGGGCACATAATCTGAGTATGTTTCCGTGTGACCCAACTCCTCAGCCTCCTCCTCCTCTTCTTCCTCTTCGGCTTGATACTGTGTCTGAGAAAGCAAGAAGAGAGTCATTCGTGAGATATGGCCCAGGTTCTGCATGACAGCAGGAAGAGACAGTGGTCAGCGACAGCGCAGACCTTGAACAACTCTGAGTGCCAGCTTTCAAGGGAGTCCCCTGCTTGTCCTGGGGTGCACACGCCTCCCCTGCTTGGAGTCTCTGTATGTGTGCCCTTGTACTCCTGCAAAGGAATCTGCTCCCTGGCACAACATACACACCGGCACCCATCGCACAGCTCACCTCCCCCCACCGTCACAGCCCTGCAAGCTCTCACCTGGTAGCTGGCCAGTGGGGGGGTGTTTATGATTGCAGCAAGATCTTCCAAACTTTCCAAGCCCGAGAACTGTCTGCTGGGCGAGAAGAGCTGAAGCGGAACACATGAGAGTGTAAGCAACAAAGGAAGCACACTTCTTTCACATCGCAAGAGCTGATCCTTTCATGGTTTTCTAAACACTGCGCCAGACTCTGAGGCCCAGGAATGAGCTTTGTGCTTCTAACACGTGAGTGATGTACACTCACCCCAAAACACTCACTTTCCTTCATACGTATGCTTATGAGAACCCACACTTCCCATATTGAAGTGTGCCACACGCCAACTGATACTAGAGCACGTTATTCAGAGGACCAAAGAAATTGTTTCTGTGTTTGCATTTGTTTAATACACTCGCTTTAAAGAATCTAAACACACTGCATGGGTGGTCTTCTTAGCGCCCTGGTCCTCACACCAAAAGTGCAAGTCGGATATTGTCAGAGTCTTCCAACACTAGGAGGACCAGTCTGGTCCTCACAGTGTTGGTAATACAGCCACTGTGGCAAGCTTCATGGAGAGGTGTAAGTACATACAGCTGCTGTGGCAAGCTTCATGGAGAGGTGTAAGTACATACAGTCGCTGTGGCAAGGGTCATATGGAGGTGTAAGTACATACAGTCGCTGTGGCAAGGTTCATATGGAGATGTAAGTACATACAGCCACTGTGGCAAGCATCATGGAGAGGTGTAAGTACATACAGCTGCTGCGGCAAGCTTCATGGAGAGGTATAAGTACATACAGTCGCTGTGGCAAGGTTCATATAGAGGTGTAAGTACATATAGCCGCTGTGGAAAGGTTCATATAGAGGTGTAAGTACATACAGTCACTGTGGCAAGGTTCATATAGAGATGTAAGTACATACAGCCGCTGCGGCAAGCTTCATGTAGAGGTATAAGTACATACAGTCGTTGTGGCAAGGTTCATAAAGAGGTGTAAGTACATACAGCCGCTGCGGCAAGGTTCATACAGAGCTGTAAGTACATACAGCCGCTGCGGCAAGGTTCATACAGAGCTGTAAGTACATACAGCCGCTGCGGCAAGCTTCAAGGAGAAGTGTAAGTACATACAATTGCTGTGGCAAGGTTCATATAGAGGTGTAAGTACATACAGCCGCTGTGGCAAGGTTCATGGAGAGGTGTAAGTACATACAGCCACTGTGGCAAGGATCATATAGAGGTGTAAGTACATACAGCCGCTGTGGCAAGGTTCTTATAGAGGTGTAAGTACATACAGTCGCTGTGGCAAGATTCATAAAGAGGTGTAAGTACATACAGCCGCTGTGGCAAGGTTCATATAGAGGTGTAAGTACATACAGTCGATGTGACAAGGTTCATATAGAGGTGTAAGTACATACAGCCGCTGCGGCAAGCTTCAAGGAGAAGTGTAAGTACATACAATTGCTGTGGCAAGGTTCATATAGAGGTGTAAGTACATACAGCCGCTGTGGCAAGGTTCATGGAGAGGTGTAAGTACATACAGCCACTGTGGCAAGGATCATATAGAGGTGTAAGTACATACAACCGCTGTGGCAAGGTTCTTATAGAGGTGTAAGTACATACAGTCGCTGTGGCAAGATTCATAAAGAGGTGTAAGTACATACAGCCGCTGTGGCAAGGTTCATATAGAGGTGTAAGTACATACAGTCGATGTGACAAGGTTCATATAGAGGTGTAAGTACATACAGCCGCTGCGGTAAGCTTCAAGAAGAAGTGTAAGTACATACAGCCGCAGTGGCAAGGTTCATACAGAGGTGTAAGTACATACAGCTGATGTGGCAAGGTTCATATAGAAGTGTAAGTACATATAGCCGATGTGGCAAGGTTCATATAGAGGTTTAAGTACATACAGCCGTTGTGGCAAGCTTCATGGAGAAGTGTAAGTAAATACAGTCCCTGTGGCAAGGTTCATATAGAGGTGTAAGTACATACAGCCGCTGTGGCAAGGTTCATGGAGAAGTGTAAGTACATACAGTCGCTGTGGCAAGGTTCATATAGAGGTGTAAGTACATACAGTCGCTGTGGCAAGGTTCATATAGAGGTGTAAGTACATACAGTCGCTGTGGCAAGGTTCATATAGAGGTGAAAGTACATAAAGCCATGTGGCAAGGTTCATATAGAGGTGTAAGTACATACAGCCGCTGTGGCAAGGTTCATGGAGAGGTGTAAGTGCATACAGTCGCTGTGGCAAGGATCATGGAGAGGTGTAAGTACATACAGCCGCTGTGGCAAGGATCATGGAGAGGTGTAAGTACATACAGCCGCTGTGGCAAGGTTCATATAGTGGTGTACGTACATATAGCCGCTGTGGCAAGGTTCATGGAGCGGTATAAGTACATACAGCCGCTGTGGCAAGGTTCATATAGAGGTGTAAGTACATACAGCCGCTTCGGTAAGCTTCAAGAAGAAGTGTAAGTACATACAGTCACTCTGGTAAGGTTTATATAGAGGTGTAAGTACATACAGTCGCTGTGGCAAGGTTCATATAGAGGTGTAAGTACATACAGTCGCTGTGGCAAGGTTCATATAGAGGTGTAAGTACATACAGTCACTGTGGCAAGGTTCATATAGAGGTGAAAGTACATAAAGCCGCGGTGGCAAAGATCATATAGAAGTGTACGTACATATAGCCGCTGTGGCAAGGTTCATATAGAGGTGAAAGTACATACAGTCGCTGTGGCAAGGTTCATATAGAGGTGTAAGTACATACAGTCGCGTGGCCAGGATCATGGAGAGGTGTAAGTACATACAGCCACTGTGGCAAGGTTCATGGAGAGGTGTAAGTACATACAGTCGCTGTTGCAAGGATCATGGAGAGGTGTAAGAACATACAGCCGCTGTGGCAAGGTTCATATAGAGGTGTTCGTACATATAGCCGCTGTGGCAAGGTTCATGGAGAGGTATAAGTACATACAGCCGCTGTGGCAAGGTTCATATAGAGGTGTAAGTACATACAGCCGCTGTGGCAAGGTTCATATAGAGGTGTAAGTACATACAGTCACTGTGGCAAGGTTCATATAGAGGTGAAAGTACATAAAGCCGCTGTGGCAAGGTTCATATAGAGGTGTAAGTACATACAGTCGCTGTGGCAAGGATCATGGAGAGGTGTAAGTACATACAGTCGCTGTGGCAAGGTTCATATAGAGGTGTAAGTACATACAGCCGCTGCGGCAAGCTTCATGGAGAAGTATAAGTACATACAGTCGCTGTGGCAAGGTTCATTTAGAGGTGTAAGTACATACAGCCGCTGTGGCAAGGTTCATTTAGAGGTGTAAGTACATACAGTCGCTGTGGCATGGTTCATATAGAGGTGTAAGAACATACAGCCGCTGCGGTAAGCTTCAAGAAGAAGTGTAAGTACATACAGGGGCTGTGGCAAGGATCATATAGAGGTGTAAGTACATACAGCTGCTGCGGCAAGGTTCATACAGAGCTATAAGTACATACAGCCGCTGTGGCAAGGTTCATGGAGAGGTGTAAGTACATACAGTCGCTGTGGCAAGGTTCATATAGAGGTGTTCGTACATATAGCCGCTGTGGCAAGGTTCATGGAGAGGTATAAGTACATACAGCCGCTGTGGCAAGGTTCATATAGAGGTGTAAGTACATACAGCCGCTGTGGCAAGGTTCATATAGAGGTGTAAGTACATACAGTCACTGTGGCAAGGTTCATATAGAGGTGAAAGTACTTAAAGCCGCTGTGGCAAGGTTCATATAGAGGTGTAAGTACATACAGTCGCTGTGGCAAGGATCATGGAGAGGTGTAAGTACATACAGCCGCTGTGGCAAGGTTCATGGAGAGGTATAAGTACATACAGCCGCTGTGGCAAGCTTCATGGAGAAGTGTAAGTACATACAGTCGCTGGGGCAAGGTTCATATAGAGGTGTAAGTACATACAGCCGCTGCGGCAAGCTTCATGGAGAAGTATAAGTACATACAGTCGCTGTGGCAAGGTTCATTTAGAGGTGTAAGTACATACAGCCGCTGTGGCAAGGTTCATTTAGAGGTGTAAGTACATACAGTCGCTGTGGCATGGTTCATATAGAGGTGTAAGAACATACAGCCGCTGCGGTAAGCTTCAAGAAGAAGTGTAAGTACATACAGGGGCTGTGGCAAGGATCATATAGAGGTGTAAGTACATACAGCTGCTGCGGCAAGGTTCATACAGAGCTATAAGTACATACAGCCGCTGTGGCAAGGTTCATGGAGAGGTGTAAGTACATACAGTCGCTGTGGCAAGGATCATAGAGAGGTGTAAGTACATACAGCCGCTGTGGCATGGATCATGGAGAGGTGTAAGTACATACAGCCGCTGTGGCAAGGTTCATATAGCGGTGTACGTACATATAGCCGCTGTGGCAAGGTTCATGGAGAGGTATAAGTACATACAGCCGCTGTGGCAAGGTTCATATAGAGGTGTAAGTACATACAGCCGCTACGGTAAGCTTCAAGAAGTGTAAGTACATACAGGGGCTGTGGCAAGGATCATATAGAGGTGTAAGTACATACAGCTGCTGCGGCAAGGTTCATACAGAGCTATAAGTACATACAGCCGCTGCTGCAAGCTTCAAGGAGAAGTGTAAGTACATACAGTCGCTGTGGCAAGGTTCATATAGAGGTGTAAGTACCTACAGCCGCTGTGGCAAGGTTCATGGCGAGGTATAAGTACATACAGCCGCTGTGGCAAGCTTCATGGAGAAGTGTAAGTACATACAGCCGCTGCGGCAAGCTTCATGGAGAAGTATAAGTACATACAGTTGCTGTGGCAAAGTTCATATAGAGGTGTAAGTACATACAGCCGCTGTGGCAAGGTTCATTTAGAGGTGTAAGTACATACAGTCGCTGTGGCATGGTTTATATAGAGGTGTAAGTACATACAGCCGCTGCGGTAAGCTTCAAGAAGAAGTGTAAGTACATACAGGGGCTGTGGCAAGGATCATATAGAGGTGTAAGTACATACAGCTGCTGCGGCAAGGTTCATACAGAGCTATAAGTACATACAGCCGCTGCTGCAAGCTTCAAGGAGAAGTGTAAGTACATACAGTCGCTGTGGCAAGGTTCATATAGAGGTGTAAGTACATACAGCCGCTGTGGCAAGGTTCATATAGAGGTGTAAGTACATACAGCCGCTGTGACAAGGATCATATAGAGGTGTAAGTACATACAGCCGCTGTGGCAAGCTTCATGGAGAGGTGTAGGTAAATACAGCCGCTGTGGCAAGGTTGTTGGAGAGGTGTAAGTACATACAGTCGCTGTGGCAAGGTTCATATAGAGGTGTAAGTACATACAGCCACTGTGGCAAGCTTCATGGAGAGGTGTAGGTAAATACAGCCGCTGTGGCAAGGTTCATGGAGAGGTGTAAGTATATATAGACGCTGTGGCAAGGTTGATGGAGAGGTGCAAGTACATATAGCCGCTGTGGCTAGTATACATAGCCGCTGTGGTAAGGTTCGAGGAGAGGTTTAAGTAGACACAGCCGCTATGGCATAGCTCATGGAGAGGTGTAAGTACATACAGCCTCTGTGGCAAGGTTCATACAGAGGTGTAGGTACATACAGTTGCTGTGACAAGGTTCATAAAGAGGTGTAAGTACATACAGCCGCTGTGGCAAGGTTCATACAGAGGTGTAAGTACATGCAGCTGCTGTGGCAAGGATCATGGAGAGGTGTAAGTACATACAGTCGATGTGGCAAGGATCATAGAGAGGTGTAAGTACATGCAGCCGCTGTGGCAAGGTTCATGGAGAGGTGTAAGTAAATACAGCCGCTGTGGCTAGGTCCACAGGGGAGTGTTAAGTATCCATCATCACTGTGGCTACGTCCCTGTGTAGGAGGCTGGCCTGGCTTATAGTGGGTACCTTGTGGTACTTACACCCTGTGCCAGGTCCAGTTATCCCTTATTAGTAGATTAGTGGTGTGCTAGCAGCTCAGGCCGATAGAGATAGCTATAGCAGAGCAGCTTAGGCTGAACTAGGAGACATGCAAAGCTTCTACTATACCACTTACATCATATAGGCACTATATCATAAGAAAGACAATACTCAGAGTTACTAAAAATAAAGGTACTTTATTTTAGTGACAATGTGCCAAACATATCTCAGAGGATATACTCCCTTAGGAGGTAAGTAAAATACACAAAGTATACACACAAACCAAAATCAGGTAAGTAAACAGTTAGAAAAGTAGTGCAAACACTGTAGAACACAATAGAATGCAATAGGAGACAATAGGCCTAGGGGCAACACAAACCATATACTCCAAAAGTGTAATGTGAACCACAAATGGACCCCAGTCCTAGTGTAGTGTGTAGAGGGTCGCTGGGAGTGTAAGAAAACACTAAGGGTGTCCAAGATACCCCACCCCAAGACCCTGAAAAGTAGGAGTAAAGCCACCCTACTACCCCAGAAAGAGAGTAAAGTCGAGACTCCCCATGGGTGGCAAAAGAAATGCGGCAGCCCATAGGGATCTCCTGGAACCCCAATACCCGGGGTACCCAGGTACCATATACTAGGGAATTATAAGGGTGTTCCAGTGTGCCAATCAGAATTGGTAAAAATGGTCACTAGCCTATAGGGACAATTTTAAAGGCAGAGAGAGCATAAGCACTGAGGTTCTGGTTAGCAGAGCCTCAGTGACACAGTTAGTCACTACACAGGGTACACACATTCAGGCCACAATCTATGAGCACTGGGGTCCTGGCTAGCAGGATCCCAGTGAGACAGGCAAAAACAAACTTACATACATGTAAACATGGGGGCAACATGCCAGGCAAGATGGTACTTTCCTAAACCCTGTGGATAGGTCCACAGGGCAGGGTTAAGTATCTATCATCCCTGTGGCTAGGTCCACAGTGTACTGTTAGGTATATGTAACCCCTGTGGCTAGGTCCACGGAGTGGTGTAAGTATGTAATGCCCCTGTGGCTAGGTCCACAGGGCAGGGTTAAGTATCTATCATCCCTGCGGCTAGGATCACAGTGTACTGTTAGGTATATGTAACCCCTGTGGCTAGGTCCACGGAGTGGTGTAAGTATGTAATGCCCCTGTGGCTAGGTCCACGGAGTGGTGTAAGTAATGCCCCTGTGGCTAGGTCTACGGAGTGGTACAAGAATGTAATGCCCCTGTGGCTAGGTCCACGGAGTGGTGTAAGTATGTAATGTCCTTGTGGCTAGGTCCACGGAGTGGTGTAAGTATGTAATGTCCCTGTGGCTAAGTCCAAGGAGTAGTGTAAGTATGTAATGTCCCTGTGGCTAGGTCCACTGAGTGGTGCAAGAATGTAATGCTCCTGTGGCTAGGTTCACGGAGTGGTGTAAGCATGTCATGCCCCTGTGGCTAGGTCCACGGAGTGGTGTAAGTATGTAATGCCCCGGTGGCTAGGTCCACAGGGCAGTGTTATGTATCTATCATCCCTGTGGCTAGGTCCACAGTGTACTGTTAGGTATATGTAACCCCTGTGGCTAGGTTCACGGAGTGGTGTAAGTATGTAATGCCCTTGTAGCAAGGCCCACAGGGGAATGTTATGTATCTATCATCCCTGTGGCTAGGTCCACAGTGTACTGTTAGGTATATGTAACCCCTGTGGCTAGGTCCACAGAGTGGTGTAAGTATGTAATGCCCCTGTGGCTAGGTCCACGGAGTGGTGTAGGTATATAATGCCCCTGTGGCTAGGTCCACGGAGTGGTGTAAGTATGTAATGCCCCTGTGGCTAGGTCCACGGAGTGGTATAAGTATGTAACGCCCCTGTGGCTAGGTCCACAGAGTGGTATAAGTACGTAATGCCCCAAAGGCTAGGTCCGTGGAGTGGTGCAAGTATGTAATGCCCCTGTGGCAAGGTCCACGGAGTGGTATAAGTATGTAATGCCCCTGTGGCTAGGTCCGCGAAGTGGTGCAAGTATGTAATGCCCCTGTGACTAGGTCCACGGAGTGGTATAAGTATGTAATGCCCCTGTGGCTAGGTCCGCGGAGTGGTGCAAGTATGTAATGCCCCTGTGGCTAGGTCCACGGGGCGGTGTAGATGAACGAGTTACTTACCTTCTGTAACGACTTTTCTGGTGGATACATTAGCTACCTGTGGATTCCTCACCTAATGAATACTCCCATGGCGCCAGCATTCGACGGAAATCTTCTTCCTAGTCTCTGCACGTCGACGAGGACGTCACTCTAGCCCACGCGATGCCGTCTGACGTCATACAGGCAATAAGAGGTCCTCGCCGACGTCAGTACCAACATTTTTTACGTGCATGAGAACAACAACCCAATGCAATGAAAGAGCAAGGCAACATCCCATAACACTGTAAAATACACAACATTGCAATAAAATGGCTGTAGATTTAATATAACTCTTTTTTTTTTTTTTTTTTAAACCAACAAATATATGCAAATCATGTATATACACAAAGATATATACATATATATATACATATAATTATATACAAGTATCCATATATACAACATCTATTGCAACCTTGAAGACCGAGAGGAGCGCACTCAAGGATTACTTGGTAAGACCAGAAAGGCAACGGGGAGGCGGGTGGGACCGTGAGGAATCCACAGGTAGCTAATGTAGCTAATGTATCCACCAGAAAAGTCGTTACCGAAGGTAAGTAACTCGTTCTTCTGATGGATACAACTACCTGTGGATTCCTCACCTAATGAATAGAGTCCCAAAGCAGTACCACGCCCGGTGGCGGGTGCCGAAATGGTCAAACCAAGAAATCCTGCAGCACTGACCGTGCAAAATGGCCGTCCCTTCTGACCTCAGAGTCCAAACAGTAATGCTTCGCAAAAGTGTGAAGGGACGACCAAGTTGCGGCCTTGCAGATGTCGACCACAGGAACACCTCTGGCCAAGGCCGAAGTGGCCGACTTAGCTCTGGTGGAATGAGCTCTAATGCCATCAGGAGGATCCTTCTTTGCCAAAGAGTAACAGATTTTAATGCAAAGAACAACCCACCTGGAGAGTGTTCTCTTGTGGACTGCCTTTCCTCTCCTCTTGCCCACGTATCCGATGAACAGTTGATCTTCCAGCCTGAAGTCCTTCGTTCTATCAATGTAGAAGCTTAACGCCCTCTTTGGGTCCAATCGATGTAGTCTCTCTTCCTCCTTTGAAGGATGAGGCGGAGGATAGAACGTGGACAAAGTAATTGTCTGAGCCAAATGGAAGGGTGAAACAACCTTCGGGAGGAAAGCAGCCTTGGTCCTCAACACCACCTTATCCCCATAAAAAGTTGTATAAGGGGGTTTTACCGATAAGGCCTGCAACTCACTCACTCTCCTTGCAGATGTTATAGCTACCAGGAATACTGTTTTAATAACCAAATACCTTAAGGGGCAAGAATGCATAGGCTCAAAAGGGGACCCCATAAGGAAAGTGAGGACCAAGGACAAATCCCATTGAGGCATAACGAATGGTTTTGGAGGATATTTATTTAGAAGACCTTTCAAGAATCTGAGAACAATAGGGGATTTAAATAACGATGGTTGATCTGGAAGACAAATGAAGGCTGACAGGGCAGACAAATAACCTTTAATGGTAGCCACTGCACAACCTTTCTGCGCTAGAGACAGAGCAAAAGACAAAACATCTGACAGATGAGCATGTAAGGGATCAATCTGTCTCTCTCCACACCACATAACAAATTTAGACCACCTATTAGCGTAGATAGATTTAGTGGAGTGTCGCCTGGCCGCTAATATAACATCCACTACATCAGGCGGGAGAGAGAAGGAACTCAGGTTGCCCCGTTCAATCTCCAGGCATGTAGGTGTAGACTCTGGAGGTTGGGGTGTAAAACCTGTCCCTGCGACTGCGAGAGGAGGTCTGCCCTGAGAGGGAGACGGAGCGGAGGGCACAGCGAGAGTTGGAGAAGGTCGGAGTACCACACCCTCCTTGGCCAATCCGGAGCTATTAAGATGACTTGGGCCCGGTCTTGGCGAATCTTCCTCAACACTCGAGGAATCAAGGGTATGGGGGGAAACGCGTAAAGCAACTGGTCGCACCTGGTTATCAGAAACGCGTCCCCCAATGCTCCCTGCACCGGATACTGGAGGCTGCAGAATAACGGACAATGCGCGTTCTCCCGAGTGGCTAACAGATCTATCCGAGGAAACCCCCACATCTGGAAGATTAAACGGACTTGATCTGGATGGAGATGCCACTCGTGGTCGGCCGAGAATTGGCGACTGAGACTGTCCGCACGTACATTCAAGACCCCGGCCAAATGATTTGCTACCAAGCAAATCTGATGGTCCTTTGCCAAGGACCATAGTCGAAGAGCTTCTCTGCAGAGAAGGTACAACCCTACTCCTCCCTGTTTGTTTATGTACCACATCGTGGTAGTATTGTCCGTCAGGACCTGTACCGACTGACCACGAAGGGAAGGGAGGAAGGCCTTGAGAGCCAGACGTACAGCCCGTAACTCTAACAGATTGATATGAAACATCTGTTCCTCTGGAGACCAAAGTCCTTTGATCTCCAGATCCCCCAGATGAGCTCCCCGCCCTAGAGTGGAAGCATCCGTTATGACCGTGGCCACTGGTGGCGACTGCGCGAACGGCTTTCCTTGCGAAAGATTGTTGCTCGCAATCCACCACTTCAAGTCCACAGCAGCATCTCTGGAGATCTTGACCGCACCTTCTAGATCTCCCTTGTGTTGAGACCACTGCCTTCGGAGGCACCACTGAAGAGACCTCATGTGCCAGCGAGCATGCGTGACCAACAGTATGCAGGAGGCAAACAGACCGAGCAGACGAAGGACCTTGAGGACTGGAACTACCGCTCCATTTCGAAACATTGGAACCAATTCCTGAATATCTTGAACCCGCTGAGGCGGAGGAAAGGCTCGATTCAATGTTGTATCCAGTACTGCCCCTATGAACAGGAGGCGCTGAGAGGGCTCCAGGTGAGATTTGGGCACGTTCACCGAAAAGCCCAGGTCGAACAACAACTGGGTTGTTGACTGCAGATGATACGACACAAGCTCCGGGGACTTGGCTTTGATCAACCAGTCGTCCAAGTAAGGGAATACTGCTATCCCCTTCCTTCTGAGCTCTGCCGCAACCACTGACATCACCTTCGTGAAGACTCGCGGTGCTGAAGTAAGACTAAACGGGAGGACCGCAAACTGATAGTGCTGCGACCCTACCACAAACCGGAGATACTTCCTGTGCGACTTGAGTATCGGGATATAAAAATAAGCATCCTGCAAGTCGACAGACACCATCCAATCTTCTTTGTTCAACGCCAAAAGCACCTGTGCTAGGGTCAGCATCTTGAACTTTTCCTGATTGAGGAACCAATTCAAGATCCTCAGATCCAGGATCGGTCTCATTCTTGGGAATCAGGAAGTACCTTGAGTAACAACCTCGACCCCTTTCCTGCTCTGGAACCAACTCCACCGCGCCCTTTGAAAGGAGGACTTGAACCTCCTGTTCTAGCAACAGGAGGTGTTCTTCTGAACAATAAGATGGGGGGGGTGGGAGGGGGGGCGGAAACTCCCGAAAGGGAAGGGTGTAGCCTTTCTCCACAATACTGATAACCCAAGTGTCCGTTGTAATAGTCTCCCACTTGTGGAGAAAATGCCGTAATCTTCCCCCTACAGGAGAGGAGTGAGTGGGAAATGGTGGAAGCCTAAGGCTGCTTTCCCTGCTGCACCCCTCCAGAGGACGAGGAAGAGGCAGAGTGCTGTTGAGAGGCTCCTCTGGTGCGGGCCCTACCTCTCCCTCTAAATGATCTATAGGGGTGAGAAGAGGCGGGTTGCTGGAACCTCCCCCGAAAGGAAGAGGAGGAAGAGCCACGTCCAAATCCACGAAACCTCCTAAAAAACCTGGAGGAGGCAGAAGAAGCGGCTTGCAGCCCAAATGACTTGGCTGTGGCCCTGCTTTCTTTAAACCTTTCCAAGGCCGAATCTGCTTTGGCTCCAAAAAGTTTGTCCCCATCAAACGGGAGGTCCAACAGGGTCGACTGCACGTCCGCAGAGAACCCTGAGTTGCGAAGCCAAGCCTGTCTCCTCGCAACCACAGCCGTGCCCATCGCCCTAGCCACTGAGTCAGTCGTATCCAACCCAGATTGGATAACCTGGGTTGCAGCAGCCTGGGCATCGGAGACGATATTCAAAAGCCCTTGGGGAAGCTCCGTATGTGAAGATGTTATTTCGTCCATAAGAGCATAGATGTACCTCCCAAGATACATGACGAGTTGGTGGACTTCAACGCCATGCTGCAGGATGAGAATATTTTCTTGGACTGTGAGTCCAACTTCTTGGAGTCTCTATCCCCCGGCACCGTCGGAAAAGATCCAGGCGCGGATCTAGAAGAACAGGAGGCCTGGACCACCAAGCTCTCCGGCGTAGGGTGTCTGGACAGAAAGCCAGGGTCAGATGGTGCAGCCCGATACCTCCTGGCCACAGCCCTATGAACAGCCGAGGAAGATACCGGCTTCTTCCACACCTCCAACACCGGATCAAGCAAAGCCTCATTGAATGGTAAAAGAGGCTCCGCTGCAGTAGAGGCCGGATGCAGGATCTCAGTCAACAAATTCTGCTTCGCCTCCGCTACCGGCAAAGGCAATTCAAGAAAGTTAGCTGCCTTTCTTACCACAGCGTGAAAAGTGGCTGCCTCCTCAGTATACTCCCCTGGAGATGACAAGTCCCACTCAGGGGAAGTATCCAGCCCACTAGCTGTATCCAGTCCATGAAGACCCTCGCCAGAATCCTCTATCTCTCCTTCCTCCAAGACCCGTTGGTATTCCTGCTCCTCTAAGAGACGGAGAGCACGCCTCCTAGAATGTAGCCTCTCTTCAATACGCGGCGTCGACATGGCATCCGCCGAATTCGAGGAACGACGCCGATCGCCGGATCCATCCGACGCCATGTCCGGCGCCACAGGCAGCTTCGACGCCGAGGTAGGAGCCGGATGCAGAGAGGCGCGTCTCGGAGCCTCCGATGGTCCTGTCGGAGTCACTGGTCGAAACCCCGAAGTCGATGGGATCGAAACCTCCGGGGCCGAAACCTCTGGGGCCACCGGAGCGGACACCGGAGTCGACACCGGCGCCGAGCCCACATTCCCTAAGGGGAGAAAGGGCATGAAGGGTGCTGGCCGTAGCGGCGCCGGAGCACCCAAGGTGAAAGCCAACGGCCCCGAAGGACCAGTTGGAGCACCTCCTGGAGCCATCTGCTGAAAGATGGTATACATCGCATTCAAAAATGCGGTATTATCGGCTCCAGGGGCAGGAAAAGCCGGATACTGGGGTGCCTGGATCGAAGGCGACCCCGACGCCAGCCTCGACGTCTGCGACGCCGGAGAGAACACCTGAGGCTGCGTCACTTCAATCACTGAAGATGTCTGCCCAGACGAAGTCGGCGAAGCCGGAGAAGGCAACGGCGTCGATGGATGTGGAGTGACTGTGGGACTGACCTCCCAAGTCTTACGACGCCGAGCCGAAGGCGACCTCGATCGAGACCCCTGGCTGGAATGGCGCCGTGAATCCCTACGGCGCCGGGAATCTCGATGACGCCGATGAGTCTTCGGCGAGGAGGACTTCCTATGATGCTTCTTCTCCTTCCTCTTCGACTTCGCCATGAAGAGTTTAGCCTCTCGCTCTTTTAGGGCCTTGGGATTCATGTGTTGGCATGAATCACATGTTGTGACGTCGTGGTCGGAGCTTAAGCACCATAAACAGTCCGAGTGTGGGTCCGTAACGGACATCTTGCCTCCACACTCCCGACAGGGCTTGAAACCAGACTTCCTCTGAGACATAGTAACTCTCAGATAAAAATCACGCAGCAGAAAAACACACTGTAACTTCGAAAGCAACAGTAGCTCCCTCGAAGATAACCGTTTCGAATGCACGGAAAAAAGGGAACTGACGTCGGCACGTCGGCGAGGACCTCTTATTGCCTGTATGACGTCAGACGGCGTTGAGTGGGCTACAGTGACGTCCTCGTCGACGTGCAGAGACTAGGAAGAAGATTTCCGTCGAATGCTGGCGCCATGGGAGTATTCATTAGGTGAGGAATCCACAGGTAGTTGTATCCATCAGAAATATACTGCTGCTATGTCCGGGTCATGCCCTATAAATGCCACCAATAAATATATATGGAATCAGATGGTTGAAAAGATCAGAGAAGCCTAATCTCCGCTCCTTCAGAAAAGATCTTAAGACTTACATCTTAAGACATCCGCTCTCTTCACTCTCATCCTTCTGTCACCTTCCATCTATGGGTATCAGAATTCTAACACATGAACCTTCTACTGCATTATTATTCTAACACACTGCTATTCATTACTGGAGAGGTCAACGGGAGGGCAGAAACCACAGTGACCGCAAAGAGTCCCTGCCAGGTCAGATTTCTGCTGGACAGCATCGAACTGGCGACGGTGTGCGCCGTCTCTTGCTTACAGGCCTCCTCCGACACTCCAGCCAAGCGAGAGAGCGGAGGATGAGGCACCAGAATTGAGGCCCTCACAAGCACACTGTGCCATTGTAGGAAAGTACCATCTTGCCTGGCATGTTACCCCCATTTTTCACTGTATATATGTTGTTTTAGTTGTATGTGTCACTGGGACCCTGGTAACCCAGGGCCCCAGTGCTCATAAGTGTGCCTGAATGTGTTACCTGTGTAGTGACTAACTGTCTCACTAAGGCTCTGCTAATCAGAACCTCAGTGGTTATGCTCTCTCATTTCTTTCCAAATTGTCACTGACAGGCTAGTGACCATTTTTACCAAGTTACATTGGCTTACTGGAACACCCTTATAATTCCCTAGTATATGGTACTGAGGTACCCAGGGTATTGGGGTTCCAGGAGATCCCTATGGGCTGCAGCATTTCTTTTGCCACCCATAGGGAGCTCTGACAATTCTTACACAGGCCTGCCACTGCAGCCTGAGTGAAATAACGTCCACGTTATTTCACAGCCATTTTACACTGCACTTAAGTAACTTATAAGTCACCTTTATGTCTAAACCTTTACCTGGTAAAGGTTAGGTGCAAAGTTACTTAGTGTGAGGGCACCCTGGCACTAGCCAAGGTGCCCCCACATTGTTCAGAGCCAATTCACTGAACTTTGTGAGTGCGGGGACACCATTACACGCGTGCACTACATATAGGTCACTACCTATATGTAGCTTCACCATGGTAACTCCGAATATGGCCATGTAACATGTCTATGATCATGGAATTGCCCCCTCTATGCCATCCTGGCATTGTTGGTACAATTCCATGATCCCAGTGGTCTGTAGCACAGACCCTGGTACTGCCAGACTGCCCTTCCTGGGGTTTCACTGCAGCTGCTGCTGCTGCCAACCCCTCAGACAGGCAGCTGCCCTCCTGGGGTCCAGCCAGGCCTGGCCCAGGATGGCAGAACAAAGAACTTCCTCTGAGAGAGGGTGTGACACCCTCTCCCTTTGGAAAATGGTGTGAAGGCAGGGGAGGAGTAGCCTCCCCCAGCCTCTGGAAATGCTTTGTTGGGCACAGATGTGCCCAATTCTGCATAAGCCAGTCTACACCGGTTCAGGGACCCCTTAGCCCCTGCTCTGGCGCGAAACTGGACAAAGGAAAGGGGAGTGACCACTCCCCTGACCTGCACCTCCCCTGGGAGGTGTCCAGAGCTCCTCCAGTGTGCTCCAGACCTCTGCCATCTTGGAAACAGAGGTGCTGCTGGCACACTGGACTGCTCTGAGTGGCCAGTGCCACCAGGTGATGTCAGAGACTCCTGCTGATAGGCTCCTTCAGGTGTTAGTAGCCTTTCCTCTCTCCTAGGTAGCCAAACCCTCTTTTCTGGCTATTTAGGGTCTCTGTCTCTGGGGAAACTTCAGATAACGAATGCATGAGCTCAGCCGAGTTCCTCTGCATCTCCCTCTTCACCTTCTGATAAGGAATCGACCGCGGACCACGCTGGAAGCCCGCAAACCTGCAACATAGTAGCAAAGACGACTACTGCAACTCTGTAACGCTGATCCTGCCGCCTTCTCGACTGTTTTCCTGCTTGTGCATGCTGTGGGGGTAGTCTGCCTCCTCTCTGCACCAGAAGCTCCGAAGAAATCTCCCGTGGGTCGACGGAATCTTCCCCCTGCAACCGCAGGCACCAAAAAGCTGCATTACCGGTCCCTTGGGTCTCCTCTCAGCACGACGAGCGAGGTCCCTCGAATCCAGCGACACCGTCCAAGTGACCCCCACAGTCCAGTGACTCTTCAGCCCAAGTTTGGTGGAGGTAAGTCCTTGCCTCACCTCGCTGGGCTGCATTGCTGGGAACCGCGACTTTGCAAGCTACTCCGGCCCCTGTGCACTTCCGGCGGAAATCCTTCGTGCACAGCCAAGCCTGGGTCCACGGCACTCTAACCTGCATTGCACGACTTTCTAAGTTGGTCTCCGGCGACGTGGGACTCCTTTGTGCAACTTCGGCGAGCACCGTTTCACGCATCCTCGTAGTGCCTGTCTCTGGCACTTCTCCGGGTGCTACCTGCTTCAGTGAGGGCTCTTTGTCTTGCTCGACGTCCCCTCTCTCTGCAGGTCCAATTTGCGACCTCCTGGTCCCTCCTGGGCCCCAGCAGCGTCCAAAAACGCCAAACGCACGATTTGCGTGTAGCAAGGCTTGTTGGCGTCCATCCGGCGGGAAAACACTTCTGCACGACTCTCCAAGGCGTGGGGGATCCATCCTCCAAAGGGGAAGTCTCTAGCCCTTGCCGTTCCTGCAGTATTCACAGTTCTTCAGCCTAGTAAGAGCTTCTTTGCACCAACCGCTGGCATTTCTTGGGCATCTGCCCATCTCCGAGCTGCTTGTGACTTTTGGACTTGGTCCCCTTGTTCCACAGGTACCCTCAGTCAGGAATCCATCGTTGTTGCATTGCTGATTTGTGTTTTCCTTGCATTTTCCCTCTAACACGACTATTTTGTCCTTAGGGGAACTTTGGTGCACTTTGCACTCACTTTTCAGGGTCTTGGGGAGGGTTATTTTTCTAACTCTCACTATTTTCTAATAGTCCCAGCGACCCTCTACAAGGTCACATAGGTTTGGGGTCCATTCGTGGTTCGCATTCCACTTCTGGAGTATATGGTTTGTGTTGCCCCTATCCCTATGTTTCCCCATTGCATCCTATTGTAACTATACATTGTTTGCACTGTTTTCTAAGACTATACTGCATATTTTTGCTATTGTGTATATATATCTTGTGTATATTTCCTATCCTCTCACTGAGGGTACACTCTAAGATACTTTGGCATATTGTCATAAAAATAAAGTACCTTTATTTTTAGTATAACTGTGTATTGTGTTTTCTTATGATATTGTGCATATGACACTAAGTGGTACTGTAGTAGCTTCACACGTCTCCTAGTTCAGCCTAAGCTGCTCTGCTAAGCTACCATTATCTATCAGCCTAAGCTGCTAGACACCCTATACACTAATAAGGGATAACTGGGCCTGGTGCAAGGTGCAAGTACCCCTTGGTACTCACTACAAGCCAGTCCAGCCTCCTACAGCCATCCACGAGGCTGACAAGGAAAACATGGCTTCAGGCCTACGTGTGGAGCCTGACTGCTGTAGCTTTCAAAACTGCAGGCCAACCTGTCCAAATAACCCTTTATGAGATGAAGGAACCCTACTTTTGAACAGGGAGTAAGCCACCTCTAAGTAGGCCATGTAGCCCACAAGGTAGGGGTCTAACAGCAGAATATGTAAGACTTTAGGGCTGGCACGTTCCTACAGTGATCAGGAATATTTGATGGGAAACAGATGTTAGGGTTACCATGCAGTACCCCTGTATGCACTTGCTGCAGTCTATGTGTTTGAGAACATGGGCAGGAGGCATCTTGTCCATGACGGGAAGACCATTACCTTGTGGCCCAACATCCTACCATGCTAATATTGTAAAGGTATTTTATGAGACCAAATTCTGCATTAAATGAAAATAACTGAATCTTCACGTCTGGCCAATAGTTTTCAAAAACACTCAGGGGGCGCTGGGGGCAGTTATCCCAACTATCTTGAAAATATGTTTTAAGCCCTGAAGGGGTGGTTCTACTTCATTAACCCCTGGTATCAATCAGTGAATCAGAGCAGATCTTTCCCAATATACAAATCAATATGTCAATTGACAGGAAGCTTTGGCTTTCTCAATTTTAAATCATGTATCAGTCACAACTGACTCTGACACAGACTTTGTGAGTCTGTACGGGATGGAAAGGATGGATTCAGGTTACTGATGGCTGCTTGGCCTGAACTTTTCTTTTAAAACAAATATAATTTGAAACTATTATTTGACCTAAACTGTCAAATGTAAAAAGGCCTTTTTCTGCAGAGCTTAGCCAAGCGCAATGTACAACACTTGCCCCTCGGGCTGCCAAGCTGGTATCTGCTAATTTTAAGGCACAATCTACCACTGCACTACATGACGCTGCCCCATTAACAAGTAAAAAGTAGTCATAATCATGCTTCTTCTTTGGAAGAATTGTAGGCAGACTTAAATCTGCAATTTCGTAGCCTGGAGGCCCCACAGCAAAGGTCGCGGGATGACACCCAAGGTAACAACCAGTTGTAAAGCCAAAGTTTCTGCCTTGCATGGTTCTGATGCCATCCAACCAGCAAAGGAATGTATGCCTGTAATACAGACAATAAATAGGCGCAGGATGGCATCAATATTCCATGCTTATAAGATTGAGAAGTAGAACATGAGTTCAGTTACTAAACTATCTATCCACGTCATGAACATCACAACGAAACGTCAGTGACAGTGTAACCATCCGCAGTATGACGGGACCATGTACTGTGCTAATTAGCACTCACAACACACAGCTAAAGCTATCAGCAGCCAAACACTAAAACTCCCTTTAGAAGAAGTTATTGCAAAGAAAGATTTTAGTAGGAAATGGAGGGGGCTTCGAACACTGTCAAAGAATGGCACCTGGTCATACATCATCCTAATATATGATGAAAATTTAGTACATGTATGCTAATTTTAAGAGTTTGTTTTAAAAAATAAGGTTGAAAGATTTAAGCAAACTGCAGGGTTTTGTACATCTTCATTCCATTTAGGCTGAAGAGGTTGTACCCTGCAAGAAACACATCATTATAGTTTTTTTGTCCTGCAGAGCTTGACAGCATTTGTGCGAAACGTCACTCCCACTACATCTTTTTTAGTATTAATCTGTCTTCGGACCCTGCACAGGTGGCATACTGTATTTTGTGCAAGACAGAGTGAGGTCCTTACTAGAGGCTCGGATGGACTACGCCTCAAAGCACTAGATCTTGCAGCCAACCAGGAATGAGTAAACTGTATGAGTGAAGAGGTGGAATAACGGGAACTACTTATGAGCAGACTGACATGGTAAATTATTCTCAGGTCAGCAGGCAACGTGTCAGCCAGCATCAAAGGGTAGGAAGGAGTATCAAAAATGGCATCAGGGCTGTCCCAGGTGAGCCCAGCCCTGGTATCTCAATCTTTGAGGCAGTTTAGCTGAATCCAGCCAGTCCTTAAGTCACTAATGCTGGTCTGAAGACACACACACTTACCTCCATCTGATGTATGTGTTTAGCTGCACTGAACAGCGCTGAGCTATCTGGCTAGCAAAATCTGTGGAGTATCACTGGCAGAGATTTCAGACGCAAGCTCCCTTTCATACAGTAATCTCACATTCATATTATATAGGGACTGCGGGGAGCCCTGTAGCACAACACATTGCAAAGGAGACATAAAGAACAGAAAGGCAGCCCATTTGTCTGTTCACGGAGACCTGCATGTCTATGGGGACAGAGCTTCTAAACAACAACTCTTGGTACTTCTGACCATTACACATTAAACACTCAGAAAAACGTGACCAACCTGTCTCAAACACCTCTGTAGCCTGACAATCTGATGGATACGGTGAAGCAGGACACCAGCAGACCACTTAATCAGCTATGATGAATGTTCTGAACGGTCCTCGCAAGAGCAGATGGGGGTTCAGAGGTACCTGTATCTCTCCACTCTACTCCAGGTGTCACACTGCTGGGCAAATCAGGAAAGGCAGACACTGAGCCTCCTCCACCACTGCCTAGGACACACTGCTCTGTCTACCTGTCTCTCGCCCTCTGCGCCAGGTGTCACACTGCTGGGCAGATCAGGAAAGGCAGACACTGAGCCTCCTCCACCACTGCCTAGGACACACTGCTCTGTCTACCTGTCTCTCGCCCTCTACTCCAGGTGTCACACTGCTGGGCAGGCCAGGAAAGGCAGACACTGAGCCTCGTTCACCACTGCCTAGGACACACTGCTCTGTCTACCTGTCTCTCGCCAGTCTACGCCAGGTGTCACACTGTTGGGCAGACCAGGAAAGGCAGACACTGAGCCTCGTTCACCACTGCCTAGGACACACTGCTCTGTCTACCTGTCTCTCACTCTCTGCGCCAGGTGTCACACTGCTGGGCAGGCCAGGAAAGGTGGACGTTGCAGGGTCTTTTAAATGAACAGAGTAAAAACATACTGTGATGTTAAAGCCCAAATACACCCTAAGAAATCAACACAAGCAGCTCTAGCATGCATACATACTGGTGCCTCAGTGCATTATGTCCAAGGAGAAGAAGTTGGGGTGCAATGGATGCAGACTGAAGTATAGATTTGCAATGTGGGCGAGGTGGCCATGTCGTTGGCATTCAGAGCTGCTAAGCCTTCCGTGCTTCACCTTTCACCAACACAGCTATGTTCGCCAAGTCTCACCTGCAGCTGGCGCAACTTAAGGCACAATAAACCTGCAACCTGCACAGCTAGACCCAGGTGTCCCCTACAGCTAGCACAGCTACCAGCACCACGTCTCACCCGCAGCCAGGCTACCAGCGCCACGTCACACCAGCAGCCAGGCTACCAGTGCCATGTCTCACCCGCAGCCAGGCTACCAGCGCCAAGTCTCACCTGCAGCCAGGCTACCAGCGCCAAGTCTCACCTGCAGCCAGGCTACCAGCGCCATGTCTCACCTGCAGCCAGGCTACCAGCGCCACGTCACACCAGCAGCCAGGCTACCAGTGCCATGTCTCACCCGCAGCCAGGCTACCAGCGCCATGTCTCACCTGCAGCCAGGCTACCAGCGCCATGTCTCACCTGCAGCCAGGCTACCAGTGCCATGTCTCACCTGCAGCCAGGCTACCAGCGCCACGTCACACCAGCAGCCAGGCTACCAGTGCCATGTCTCACCCGCAGCCAGGCTACCAGCGCCAAGTCTCACCTGCAGCCAGGCTACCAGTGCCAAGTCTCACCTGCAGCCAGGCTACCAGCGCCAAGTCTCACCTGCAGCCAGGCTACCAGTGCCAAGTCTCACCTGCAGCCAGGCTACCAGCGCCAAGTCTCACCTGCAGCCAGGCTACCAGCGCCAAGTCTCACCTGCAGCCAGGCTACCAGCGCCAAGTCTCACCTGCAGCCAGGCTACCAGCGCCATGTCTCACCTGCAGCCAGGCTACCAGCGCCACGTCACACCAGCAGCCAGGCTACCAGCGCCATGTCTCACCCGCAGCCAGGCTACCAGCGCCACGTCTCACCTGCAGCCAGGCTACCAGCGCCATGTCTCACCCGCAGCCAGGCTACCAGCGCCACGTCTCACCTGCAGCCAGGCTACCAGCGCCACGTCACACCAGCAGCCAGGCTACCAGCGCCAAGTCTCACCTGCAGCCAGGCTACCAGTGCCAAGTCTCACCTGCAGCCAGGCTAACAGCGCCAAGTCTCACCTGCAGCCAGGCTACCAGCGCCATGTCTCACCTGCAGCCAGGCTACCAGCGCCATGTCTCACCTGCAGCCAGGCTACCAGCGCCATGTCTCACCCGCAGCCAGGCTACCAGCGCCATGTCTCACCTGCAGCCAGGCTACCAGCGCCATGTCTCACCCGCAGCCAGGCTACCAGTGCCATGTCTCACCTGCAGCCAGGCTACCAGCGCCATGTCTCACCTGCAGCCAGGCCACCAATGCCAAGTCTCACCTGCAGCCAGGCTACCAGCGCCATGTCTCACCTGCAGCCAGGCTACCAGCGCCATGTCTCACCCGCAGCCAGGCTACCAGCGCCATGTCACACCAGCAGCCAGGCTACCAGTGCCATGTCTCACCCGCAGCCAGGCTACCAGCGCCAAGTCTCACCTGCAGCCAGGCTACCAGTGCCAAGTCTCACCTGCAGCCAGGCTACCAGCGCCATGTCTCACCTGCAGCCAGGCTACCAGCGCCATGTCTCACCCGCAGCCAGGCTACCAGCGCCATGTCTCACCTGCAGCCAGGCTACCAGCGCCATGTCTCACCCGCAGCCAGGCTACCAGCGCCATGTCTCACCCGCAGCCAGGCTACCAGTGCCAAGTCTCACCCGCAGCCAGGCTACCATTGCCATGTCTCACCTGCAGCCAGGCTACCAGTGCCAAGTCTCACCTGCAGCCAGGCTACCAGTGCCATGTCTCACCTGCAGCCAGGCTACCAACGCCATGTCTCACCTGCAGCCAGGCTATCTATGCCATGTCTCACCTGCAGCCAGGCTACCAGCGCCATGTCTCACCTGCAGCCAGGCTATCTATGCCATGTCTCACCCGCAGCCAGGCTACCAGCGCCATGTCTCACCTGCAGCCAGGCTACCAATGCCACGTCACACCAGCAGCCAGCATAGCTAAGGGACATCATGTCTCACCCGCAGCCAGGCTACCAATGCCAAGTCTCACAAGCAGCAAGGCTATCTATGCCATGTCTCACCCGCAGCCAGGCTACCAGCGCCATGTCTCACCTGCAGCCAGGCTACCAGCGCCATGTCTCACCTGCAGCCAGGCTACCAGTGCCATGTCTCACCCGCAGCCAGGCTACCAGCGCCATGTCTCACCTGCAGCCAGGCTACCAGCGCCATGTCTCACCTGCAGCCAGGCTACCAGTGCCATGTCTCACCCGCAGCCAGGCTACCAGCGCCATGTCTCACCCGCAGCCAGGCTACCAGCGCCATGTCTCACCTGCAGCCAGGCTACCAGTGCCATGTCTCACCCGCAGCCAGGCTACCAGCGCCATGTCTCACCTGCAGCCAGGCTACCAATGCCAAGTCTCACCTGCAGCCAGGCTACCAATGCCACGTCACACCAGCAGCCAGCATAGCTAAGGGACATCATGTCTCACCCGGAGCCAGACTACCAATGCCAAGTCTCACAAGCAGCAAGGCTATCTATGCCATGTCTCACCCGCAGCCAGGCTACCAGTGCCAAGTCTCACCTGCAGCCAGACTACCAGTGCCATGTCTCACCGCAGCCAGGCTACCAGCGCCATGTCTCACCTGCAGCCAGGCTACCAGCGCCATGTCTCACCTGCAGCCAGGCTACCAGTGCCATGTCTCACCCGCAGCCAGGCTACCAGCGCCATGTCTCACCTGCAGCCAGGCTACCAGCGCCATGTCTCACCCGCAGCCAGGCTACCAGCGCCATGTCTCACCTGCAGCCAGGCTACCAGTGCCATGTCTCACCTGCAGCCAGGCTACCAGTGCCATGTGCCACCTGCAGCCAGGCTACCAACGCCACGTCACACCAGCAGCCAGCATAGCTAAGGGACATCATGTCTCACCCGCAGCCAGGCTACCAATGCCAAGTCTCACAAGCAGTAAGGCTATCTATGCCATGTCTCACCCGCAGCCAGGCTACCAGTGCCATGTCTCACCTGCAGCCAGGCTACCAGTGCCATGTCTCACCTTCAGCCAGGCTACCAGTGCCATGTCTCACCTGCAGCCAGGCTACCAGTGCCATGTCTCACCTGCAGCCAGGCTACCAGTGCCATGTGCCACCTGCAGCCAGGCTACCAGCGCCATGTCTCACCCGCAGCCAGGCTACCAGTGCCATGTCTCACCCGCAGCCAGGCTACCAGCGCCATGTCTCACCCGCAGCCAGGCTGCCAGCGCCATGTCTCACCCGCAGCCAGGCTACCAGTGCCATGTCTCACCCGCAGCCAGGCTACCAGCGCCATGTCTCACCTGCAGCCAGGCTATCTATGCCTTGTGGAGAAGTGTGGCTCAATGGTTAGAGCGGCAGACCCTGAAGCAGAGATCTGGCTCAAGACCAGGGTTCAAGTCCCGCTTCGGCAGGTCTTGGGCTCAATTCCCCTTGACCAGATAATTCTCGCCTCGGTGCCTAATCTAATTCATGGGTCCCACTCTGCAACTCTGGGCAATAGCTTGCTTAATCTCCACAACGGCCCCAACAGCGCTTGGATGCCTGGCTTCACCCTGGGGGTGCTCAGGAGTGGGCGCCTCACAGGGAAAAGCCAGGAGGGGTTCCATAGCGGTATGAGTACAGCGCCTTGAGACCCTAACGGGTGAGTAGTGCGCTATACAAGTGCTAATTTACATTTTTACATTTATTTTATGCCATGTCTCACCTGCAGCCAGGCTACCAGTGCCATGTCTCACCTGCAGCCAGGCTATCTATGCCATGTCTCACCCGCAGCCAGGCTACCAGCGCCATGTCTCACCCGCAGCCAGGCTACCAGCGCCATGTCTCACCCGCAGCCAGGCTACCAGTGCCATGTCTCACCTGCAGCCAGGCTACCAGTGCCATGTTTCACCCAGAATGACTCAAAGGCTCACCTTGACAGGGGTGGGCTGCGTGTTCACGTCCCACAGTGTGGGCACCTGGCTCAAGCTGTCAGCATGCAGGAAGTCCTGGGCATCAGCGATGTCAGACAGAGAATCAGCAGGGGAGGAGAAGATGGAGTGGCTGGAAAGTTCATCGAGGTAGGAGGGATCCTGCAAGAGAGAAGGTGGTTAGAGATGTGGTAGGCGTCGCCCAAGAGGCTGAAATATAATACAAACAGAATGAAGGCTGTGGTACAAGACACCAACATGTCACAGAGCTGGGGCCAATCTTACAAGGGAAAAACTTTATGGACATATCAGATATTCTGTGAAAATGTATTTCACATGATTACACAGGTATGAGGGTCCTATAGGAGAAAGGCCACGAAATGGCAGAACATCCTATAAAGATTGATGAAAGCCAGGAGGCTAAGCAAGATCTCTCATGAGTGACCCCATCTTAGGTAGGAGTAAGAGATCCATCACCGGAGAATCCATCTTAGGTAGGAGTAAGAGATCCATCACAGGAGAACCCATCTTGGGTAGGAGTAAGAGATCCCTCAGAGGAGAACCCACCTTAGGTAGGAGTAAGAGATCCCTCAGAGGAGAACCCATCTTAGGTAGGAGTAAGAGATCCATCACAGGAGAACCCATGTTAGGTAGGAGTAAGAGATCCCTCAGAGGAGAACCCATCTTAGGTAGGAGTAGGAGATCCCACAAGAGAGAACCCATCTTAAGTAGGAGTAAGAGATCCATCACAGGAGAACCCATCTTAGGTAGGAGTAAGAGATCCCTCAGAGGAGAACCTATTTAGGTAGGAGTAGGAGATCCCACAAGAGAGAACCCATCTTAAGGAGGAGTAAGAGATCCATCACATGAGAACCCATCTTAGGTAGGAGTAAGAGATCCCTCAGGGGAGAACCCATCTTAGGTAGGAGTAAGAGATCCCTCAGAGGAGAACCCATCTAAGGTAGGAGTAAGAGATCCATTACAAGAGAACCCATCTTAGGTAGGAGTAAGAGATCCATCACAGGAGAACCCATCTCAGGTAGGAGTAAGAGATCCCACAAGGGAGCACCCATCTTAGGTAGGTGTAAGAGATCCCTCAGAGGAGAACCCATCTTAGGTATGCATAAGAGATCCATCACAGGAGAATCCATCTTAGGTAGGAGTAAGAGATCCATCACAGGAGAACCCATCTTAGGTAGGAGTAAGAGATCCCACAAGGGAGCACCCATCTTAGGTAGGAGTAAGAGATCTCTCAGAGGAGAACCCATCTCAGGTAGGAGTAAGAGATCCCACAAGGGAGCACCCATTTTAGGTAGGTGTAAGAGATCCCTCAGAGGAGAACCCATCTTAGGTATGCGTAAGAGATCCATCACAGGAGAATCCATCTTAGGTAGGAGTAAGAGATCCATCACAGGAGAACCCATCTTAGGTAGGTGTAAGAGATCCCTCAGAGGAGCACCCATCTTAGGTAGGAGTAAGAGATCTCTTAGAGGAGAACCCATCTCAGGTAGGTGTAAGAGATCCATCACAGGAGAAACCATCTTAGATAGGAGTAAGAGATCCCACAAGAGAGAACCCATCTTAGGTAGGAGTAAGAGATCCATCACAAGAGAACCCGTCTTAGGTAGGAGTAAGAGGTCCCCCAGAGGAGAACCCATCTTAGGTAGGATTAAGAGATCCCACAAGGGAGCACCCATCTTAGGTAGGAGTAAGAGATCCCTCAGAGGAGAACCCATCTTAGGTAGGATTAAGAGATCCATCACCGGAGAATCCATCTTCGGTAGGAGTAAGAGATCCATCACAGGAGAACCCATCTTAGGTAGGAGTAAGAGAGGCCTCAGAGGAGAACCCATCTTAGGTAGGAGTAGGAGATCCCACAAGAGAGAACCCATCTTAAGTAGGAGTAAGAGATCCATCACAGGAGAACCCATCTTAGGTAGGAGTAAGAGATCCATCACAGGAGAACCCATCTTAGGTAGGAGTAAGAGATCCCTCAGAGGAGAACCCATCTTAGGTAGGAGTAGGAGATCCCACAAGAGAGAACCCATCTTAAGTAGGAGTAAGAGATCCATCACAGGAGAAACCATCTTAGGTAGGAGTAAGAGATCCCTCAGAGGAGAACCCATCTTAGGTAGGAGTAGGAGATCCCTCAGAGGAGAACCCATCTTAGGTAGGAGTAAGAGATCCCTCAGAGGAGAACCCATCTAAGGTAGGAGTAAGAGATCCATTACAAGAGAACCCATCTTAGGTAGGAGTAAGAGATCCATGGAGAACCCATCTTAGGTAGGAGTAAGAGATCCATCACAGGAGAACTCATCTTAGGTAGGAATAAGAGATCCCACAAGGGAGCACCCATCTTAGGTAGGAGTAAGAGATCCCTCAGAGGAGAACCCATCTAAGTAGGATTAAGAGATCCATCACCGGAGAATCCATCTTAGGTAGGAGTAAGAGATCCATCACAGGAGAACCCATCTTAGGTAGGAGTAAGAGATCCCTCAGAGGAGAACTCATCTTAGGTAGGAGTAAGAGATCCATAACAGGAGAACCCATCTTAGGTAGGAGTAACAGATCCCTCAGAGGAGAACCCATCTTAGGTAGGAGTAGGAGATCCCACAAGAGAGAACCCATCTTAAGTAGGAGTAAGAGATCCATCACAGGAGAACCCATCTTAGGTAGGAGTAAGAGATCCATCACAGGAGAACCCATCTTAGGTAGGAGTTAGAGATCCCTCAGAGGAGAACCCATCTTAGGTAGGAGTAGGAGATCCCACAAGAGAGAACCCATCTTAAGTAGGAGTAAGAGATCCATCACAGGAGAAACCATCTTAGGTAGGAGTAAGAGATCCCTCAGAGGAGAACCCATGTTAGGTAGGAGTAGGAGATCCCTCAGAGGAGAACCCATCTTAGGTAGGAGTAGGAGATCCCACAAGAGAGAACCCATCTTAAGTAGGAGTAGGAGATCCATCACAGGAGAAACCATCTTAGGTAGGAGTAGGAGATCCCTCAGAGGAGAACCCATCTAAGGTAGGAGTAAGAGATCCATTACAAGAGAACCCATCTTAGGTAGGAGTAAGAGATCCATGGAGAACCCATCTTAGGTAGGAGTAAGAGATCCATCACAGGAGAACCCATCTCAGGTAGGAGGAAGAGATCCCACAAGGGAGCACCCATCTTAGGTAGGTGTAAGAGATCCCTCAGAGGAGAACCCATCTTAGGTATGCATAAGAGAACCATCACAGGAGAATCCATCTTAGGTAGGAGTAAGTGATCCATCACAGGAGAACCCATCTGAGGTAGGAGTAAGAGATGTCTCAGAGGAGAATCCATCTTAGGTAGGAGTAAGAGATCCATCACAGGAGAACCCATCTTAGGTAAGTGTAAGAGATCCCTCAGAGGAGCACCCATCTTAGGTAGGAGTAAGAGATCTCTCAGAGGAGAACCCATCTCAGGTAGGTGTAAGAGAGCCATCACAGGAGAAACCATCTTAGGTAGGAGTAAGAGATCCATCATCACAGGAGAACCCATCTGAGGTAGGAGTAAGAGATCTCCGGGAGGAGAACCCATCTCAGGTAGGAGTAAAAGATCCATCACAGGAGAATCCATCTTAGGTAGGAGTAAGAGATCCATCACAGGAGAACCCATCTTAGGTAAGTGTAAGAGATCCCTCAGAGGAGCACCCATCTTAGGTAGGAGTAGGAGATCCCTCAGAGGAGAACCCATCTTAGGTAGGAGTAAGAGATCACTCAGAGGAGAACCCATCTAAGGTAGGAGTAAGAGATCCATTACAAGAGAACCCATCTTAGGTAGGAGTAAGAGATCCATGGAGAACCCATCTTAGGTAGGAGTAAGAGATCCATCACAGGAGAACCCATCTCAGGTAGGAGGAAGAGATCCCACAAGGGAGCACCCATCTTAGATAGGTGTAAGAGATCCCTCAGAGGAGAACCCATCTTAGGTATGCATAAGAGATCCATCACAGGAGAATCCATCTTAGGTAGGAGTAAGAGATCCATCACAGGAGAACCCATCTGAGGTAGGAGTAAGAGATCTCTCCGAGGAGAACTTATCTCAGGTAGGAGTAAGAGATCCATCACAGGAGAATCCATCTTAGGTAGGAGTAAGAGATCCATCACAGGAGAACCCATCTTAGGTAAGTGTAAGAGATCCCTCAGAGGAGCACCCATCTTAGGTAGGAGTAAGAGATCTCTCAGAGGAGAACCCATCTCAGGTAGGTGTAAGAGATCCATCACAGGAGAAACCATCTTAGGTAGGAGTAAGAGATCCCACAAGAGAGAACCCATCTTAGGTAGGAGTAAGAGATCCATCACAAGAGAACCCGTCTTAGGTAGGAGTAAGAGGTCCCACAGAGGAGAACCCATCTTAGGTAGGAGTAAGAGATCCCACAAGGGAGCACCCATCTTAGGTAGGAGTAAGAGATCCCTCAGAGGAGAACCCATCTTAGGTAGGAGTAAGAGATCCCACAAGGGAGCACCCATCTTAGGTAGGAGTAAGAGATCCGTCAGAGGAGAACCCATCTAAGGTAGAAGTAAGAGACCCATCACAAGAGCACCCATCTTAGGTAGGAGTAAGAGATCCATAGAGAACCCATCTTAGGTAGGAGTAAGAGATCCCACAAGGGAGCACCCATCTTAGGTAGGTGTAAGAGATCCCTCAGAGGAGAACCCATCTTAGGTAGGCGTAAGAGATCCATCACAGGAGAATCCATCTTCGGTAGGAGTAAGAGATCCCTCAGAGGAGCACCCATCTTAGGTAGGTGTAAGAGATCCCTCAGAGGAGAATCCATCTTAGGTAGGAGTAAGAGAGCCATCACAGGAGAATCCATTTTAGGTAGGAGTAAGAGATCCTTCAGTGGAGAACCCATCTTAGGTAGGCATAAGAGATCCATCACAGGAGAATCCATCTTAGGCAGGAGTAAGAGATCCCTCAGAGGAGAACCCATCTCAGGTAGGAGTAAAAGATCCATCACAGGAGAATCCATCTTAGGTAGGAGTAAGAGATCCATCACAGGAGAACCCATCTTAGGTAAGTGTAAGAGATCCCTCAGAGGAGCACCCATCTTAGGTAGGAGTAGGAGATCCCTCAGAGGAGAACCCATCTTAGGTAGGAGTAAGAGATCACTCAGAGGAGAACCCATCTAAGGTAGGAGTAAGAGATCCATTACAAGAGAACCCATCTTAGGTAGGAGTAAGAGATCCATGGAGAACCCATCTTAGGTAGGAGTAAGAGATCCATCACAGGAGAACCCATCTCAGGTAGGAGGAAGAGATCCCACAAGGGAGCACCCATCTTAGATAGGTGTAAGAGATCCCTCAGAGGAGAACCCATCTTAGGTATGCATAAGAGATCCATCACAGGAGAATCCATCTTAGGTAGGAGTAAGAGATCCATCACAGGAGAACCCATCTGAGGTAGGAGTAAGAGATCTCTCCGAGGAGAACTTATCTCAGGTAGGAGTAAGAGATCCATCACAGGAGAATCCATCTTAGGTAGGAGTAAGAGATCCATCACAGGAGAACCCATCTTAGGTAAGTGTAAGAGATCCCTCAGAGGAGCACCCATCTTAGGTAGGAGTAAGAGATCTCTCAGAGGAGAACCCATCTCAGGTAGGTGTAAGAGATCCATCACAGGAGAAACCATCTTAGGTAGGAGTAAGAGATCCCACAAGAGAGAACCCATCTTAGGTAGGAGTAAGAGATCCATCACAAGAGAACCCGTCTTAGGTAGGAGTAAGAGGTCCCACAGAGGAGAACCCATCTTAGGTAGGAGTAAGAGATCCCACAAGGGAGCACCCATCTTAGGTAGGAGTAAGAGATCCCTCAGAGGAGAACCCATCTTAGGTAGGAGTAAGAGATCCCACAAGGGAGCACCCATCTTAGGTAGGAGTAAGAGATCCGTCAGAGGAGAACCCATCTAAGGTAGAAGTAAGAGACCCATCACAAGAGCACCCATCTTAGGTAGGAGTAAGAGATCCATAGAGAACCCATCTTAGGTAGGAGTAAGAGATCCCACAAGGGAGCACCCATCTTAGGTAGGTGTAAGAGATCCCTCAGAGGAGAACCCATCTTAGGTAGGCGTAAGAGATCCATCACAGGAGAATCCATCTTCGGTAGGAGTAAGAGATCCCTCAGAGGAGCACCCATCTTAGGTAGGTGTAAGAGATCCCTCAGAGGAGAATCCATCTTAGGTAGGAGTAAGAGAGCCATCACAGGAGAATCCATTTTAGGTAGGAGTAAGAGATCCTTCAGTGGAGAACCCATCTTAGGTAGGCATAAGAGATCCATCACAGGAGAATCCATCTTAGGCAGGAGTAAGAGATCCCTCAGAGGAGAACCCATCATAGGTAGGAGTAAGAGATCCCACAAGGGAGAACCCTTCTTAGGTAGGAGTAAGAGATCCCACAAGGGAGAACCCACCTTAGGTAGGAGTAAGAGATCCCACAAGGGAGAACCCATCTTAGGTAGGAGTAAGAGGTCCCTCAGAGGCGAACCCATCTTAGGTAGGAGTAAGAGGTCCCTCAGAGGAGAACCCATCTTAGGTAGGAGTAAGAGATCCCTCAGAGGAGAACCCATCTAAGGTAGGAGTAAGAGATCCCACAAGGGAGAACCCTTCTTAGGTAGGAGTAAGAGATCCCACAAGGGAGAACCCACCTTAGGTAGGAGTAAGAGATCCCACAAGGGAGAACCCATCTTAGGTAGGAGTAAGAGGTCCCTCAGAGGAGAACCCATCTTAGGTAGGAGTAAGAGGTCCCTCAGAGGAGAACCCATCTAAGGTAGGAGTAAGAGATCCCACAAGGGAGAACACATCTCAGGTAGGAGTAAGAGATCCATCACAAGAGAACCCATTTAAGGTAGGAGTAAGAGATCCCAGAAGGGAGAATCCATCTCAGGTAGGAGTAAGAGATCCATCACAGGAGAACCCATCTAAGGTAGGAGTAAGAGATCCCACACGGGAGAACCCATCTCAGGTAGGTGTAAGAGATCCCTCAGAGGAGAACCCATCTCAGGTAGGTGTAAGAGATCCATCACAAGAGAACCCATCTTAGGTAGGAGTAAGAGCTCCCACAAGGGAGAAGGGAGATGGGTTCTCCCACAAGGGAGAATCCATCTCAGGTAGGATTAAGAGATCCCACAAGGGACAACCCATCTCAGGTAGGTGTTAGAGATCCATCACAGGAGAACCCATCTTAGGTAGGAGTAAGAGATCCAACAAGGGAGAATCCATTCTCAGGTAGGAGTAAGTGTTCCCTAAAAGGAGAACGCATCTCACAGAGGAGGGAGAGATCCTACGAGTGAGCATCGCTGGTGGGCGGTTTAGAAAGATCAATCAAGCACGAATAATTCTTAGGCAGGCTTGATAGATTCTAGAAGGTGGATACATCTGAAAGTAGCAAATGCTGGCCTCAGGCTCTAAGCTGCAAATGAAAATTGCCTAATGCTTTACACCAGGGAGGTCTCCACCTAGGTGTGAACACTTATTAGACGTAACTTCATTCCAGGCCGGTGGGTATGTGAGTCTACACTCTGTAGTAAATATACACTTGGAAATGGTGAATATCCAAAGATAGTAGATTTACTACAAAGTCTAAGAGTTCATTTCCATGTGTACATTTACCTACAGGTAAATTTATCTTTGTAAATAGGCACCAAGGGTACTTAGGTTGTGCACATTTAGTCCACACTGAAGAGAAACCATGGACCTTCTACACCAGTATAACTGAAGCCGTCCACATCTAGTAGACAGATCATGGACCTTCTACACCACTAGTACTGAAGCTGAGCACATCTAGCTCACACTGTAGACAAACCATCGAACTTCAACACCAGTAGTACTGAAGCTGTGCACATCTCAGCCACACTGTAGACAGACCACAGACCTTCTACACCAGTAGTACTGAGGGTGTCCACCTCTAGTCCACACTGTAGACCAGAGGTCTTCAAACGGGGGGGCGGGCCCCCCTTGGGGGGCCTCAAGTGATCCTAGGGGGGGCGCCAGACTCTGGGCAAAAGCAACATTACACAGAACACAGGCCTTTGTTTTAAGCAGAAGCATGTTATTGCATTTTTTTAAAGGTAACAGTACTGAACTGCAATGTTTAAATAGGTCTAGGCATATTTAAACATTGCCATCTTTATAAGACAGTTGTAAAAAAATCCTGAGGGGGGCCCAATGATTTTTGTTTTTGCAACTGGGGGGGGGCACGGCATTAGAAAGTTTGGAGACCACTGCTGTAGACAGACCATACTGTAGACCTTCTACACCAGTAGTACTGAGGCTGTCCACCTCTAGTCCACACTGTAGAAAGATCATGGACCTTCTGCGTCAGTAGTACTGAGGCTGTCCACATCTAGTCCGCACTGTAATAAGATCATGGACCTTCTGTGTCAGTAGTACTGAGGCTGTCCACCTCTAGTCCACACTGTAGAAAGATCATGGACCTTCTGCGTCAGTAGTACTGAGGCTGTCCACATCTATTCTACACTGTAGAAAGATCATGGACCTTCTGCGTCAGTAGTACTGAGGCTGTCCACCTCTAGTCCACACTGTAGAAAGATCATGGACCTTCTGCGTCAGTAGCACTGAGGCTGTCCACATCTATTCTACACTGTAGAAAGATCGTGGACCTTCTGCGTCAGTAGTACTGAGGCTGTCCACCTCTAGTCCACACTGTAGAAAGATCATGGACCTTCTGCGTCAGTAGCACTGAGGCTGTCCACCTCTAGTCCACACTGTAGAAAGATCATGGACCTTCTACACCAGTGGTACTGAAGCTGTCCACATCTAGTCCACACTGTAGAAAGATCATGGACCTTCTGCGTCAGTAGTACTGAGGCTGTCCACCTCTAGTCCACATTGTAGAAAGATCATGGACCTTCTGCGTCAGTAGCACTGAGGCTGTCCACATCTATTCTACACTGTAGAAAGATCATGGACCATCTGCGTCAGTAGTACTGAGTATAGGAGTCTGGACTAGCTTGTAGTGAGTACCTAGGGGGTACTTGCACCTTGCACCAGGCCCAGTTATCCCTTATTAGTGTATAGGGTGTCTAGCAGCATAGGCTGATAGATAATGGTAGCTTAGCAGAGCAGCTTAGGCTGAACTAGGAGACGAGTGACGCTCCTACAGTACCACTAGTGTCATATGCACAATATCATAAGAAAACACAATACACAGATATACTAAAAATAAAGGTACTTTATTTTTATGACAATATGCCAAAAGTATCTCAGTGAGTACCCTCAGTATGAGGATAGCAAATATACGCAAGATATATGTACACAATACCAAAAATATGCAGTATAGTATTAGAAAACAGTGCAAACAATGTATAGTTACAATAGGATGCAATGGGGACACATAGGGATAGGGGCAACACAAACCATATACTCCAAAAGTGGAATGCGAACCACAAATGGACCCCAAACCTATGTGACCTTGTAGAGGGTCGCTGGGACTGTAAGAAAACAGTGAGGGTTAGAAAAATAGCCCACCCCAAGACCCTGAAAAGTGAGTGCAAAGTGCACTAAAGTTCCCCAAAGGACATAGAAGTCGTAATAGGGGAATTCTGCAGGAAAGACACAAACCTGCAATGCAACAACGATGGATTTCCAGTCGAGGGTACCTGTGGAACAAGGGGACCAAGTCCAAAAGTCACAAGCAAGTCGGAGATGGGCAGAAGCCCAGGAAATGCCAGCTGTGGGTGCAAAGAAGCTGCTACTGGACAGTAGAAGCTGAGGATTCTGCAGGAACGACAAGGGCTAGAGACTTCCCCTTTGGAGGATGGACCCCCACGCCGTGGAGAGTCGTGCAGAAGTGTTTTCCTGAAGAAAGACAGCCAACAAGCCTTGCTAGCTGCAAGTCGTGCGGTTAGCGTTTTTGGATGCTGCTGTGGCCCAGGAGGGACCAGGATGTCGCCAATTGCGTCTGGGGACAGAGGGGGCATCGAGCAAGACAAGGAGCCCTCTCAGAAGCAGGCAGCACCCGCAGAAGTGCCGGAACAGGCACTACGAAGTGGAGTGAAACGGTGCTCACCCGAAGTCGCATAAAGGAGTCCCACGTCGCCGGAGGACAACTTAGGAAGTCGTGCAATGCAGGTTAGAGTGCCGTGGACCCAGGCTTGGCTGTGCACAAAGGATTTCCGCCAGAAGTGCACAGAGGCCGGAGTAGCTGCAAAAGTCGCGGTTCCCAGCAATGCAGTCTGGCGTGGGGAGGCAAGGACTTACCTCCACCAAACTTGGACTGAAGAGTCACTGGACTGTGGGAGTCACTTGGGCAGAGTTGCTGGAATCAAAGGACCTCGCTCGTCGTGCTGAGAGGAGACCCAGGGTACCGGTGATGCAGTTCTTTGGTGCCTGCGGTAGCAGGGGGACGATTCCGTCGACCCACAGGAGATTTCTTCGGAGCTTCTAGTGCAGAGAGGAGGCAGACTACCCCCACAGCATGTACCACCAGGAAAGCAGTCGAGAAGGCGGCAGGATCAGCGTTACAGAGTTGCAGTAGTCGTCTTCGCTACTTTGTTGCAGTTTTGCAGGCTTCCAGCGCGGTCAGCAGTCGATTCCTTGGCAGAAGGTGAAGAGAGAGATGCAGAGGAACTCGGATGAGCTCTTGCATTCGTTATCTAAGGAAATCCCCAAAGCAGAGACCCTAAATAGCCAGAAAAGAGGGTTTGGCTACTTAGGAGAGAAGATAGGCTAGCAACACCTGAAGGAGCCTATCAGAAGGAGTCTCTGACATCACCTGCTGGCCCTGGCCACTCAGAGCAGTCCAGCGTGCCAGCAGCACCTCTGTTTCCAAGATGGCAGAGGTCTGGAGCACACTGGAGGAGCTCTGGGCACCTCCCAGGGGAGGTGCAGGTCAGGGGAGTGGTCACTCCCCTTCCCTTTGTCCAGTTTCGCGCCAGAGCAGGGCTGAGGGGTCCCTGAACCGGTGTAGACTGGCTTATGCAGAAATGGGCACCATGTGTGCCCATGAAAGCATTTCCAGAGGCTGGGGGAGGCTACTCCTCCCCTGCGTTCACACCATTTTCCAAAGGGAGAGGGTGTCACACCCTCTCTCAGAGGAAGTCCTTTGTTCTGCCATCCTGGGCCAAGCCTGGCTGGACCCCAGGAGGGCAGAAACCTGTCTGAGGGGTTGGCAGCAGCAGCAGCTGCAGTGAAACCCCGGGAAAGGCAGTGCCAGGGTCTGTGCTAGAGACCTGTGGGATCATGGGATTGCACCAACAATGCCAGGATGGCATAAAGGGTGCAATTCCATGGGCTTAGACATGTTACATGGCCGTATTCGGAGTTACCATTGTGAAGCTACACATAGGTAGTGACCTATATGTAGTGCACGCGTGTAATGGTGTCCCCGCACTCACAAAGTCCGGGGAATTGGCCCTGAACAACGTGGGGGCACTTTGGCTAGTGCCAGGGTGCCCACACACTAAGGGGGTCATTCTGACCCTGGCGGTCATTGACCGCCAGGGCCAACGACCACGGAAGCACCGCCAACAGGCTGGCGGTGCTTCCTGGCCAATTCTGACCGCGGCGGTAAAGCTGCGGCCAGAAAAGGGAAACCGGCGGTTTCCCGCCGGTTTTCCCCTGGCCAAAGGAATCCTCCATTCCCACCAGCCTGTTCCTGGGGGTTTACACTGCCAGGAAGAGGCTGGCGGGAACAGGTGTCGTGGGGCCCCTGGGGGCCCCTGCACTGCCCATGCCACTGGCATGGGCAGTGCAGGGGCCCCCTAACAGGGCCCCATTAAGATTTTCAGTGTGTGCTTGGCAGACACTGAAAATAGCGACGGGTGCAACTGCACCCGTCGCACCCCAGCAAATCCGCCGGCTCCATTCGGAGCCGGCTTCATCTTTGCTGGGGCTTTCCCGCTGGGCCGGCGGGCGATCTTTTGAAGATCGCCCTCCGGCCCAGCGGGAAAGTTAGAATGCTCCCCGCGGTCATTTGACCGCGGGCGGTGTTTGGGCGGTTTCCGCCCGGCAGGCGGCGCCCGCCGCCCGCCGGGGTCGGAATGACCCCCTAAGTAACTTAGCACCCAACCTTTACCAGGTAAAGGTTAGACATATAGGTGACTTATAAGTTACTTAAGTGCAGTGTAAAATGGCTGTGAAATAACGTGGACGTTATTTCACTCAGGCTGCAGTGGCAGGCCTGTGTAAGAATTGTCAGAGCTCCCTATGGGTGGCAAAAGAAATGCTGAAGCCCATAGGGATTTCCTGGAACCCCAATACCCTGGGTACCTCAGTACCATGTACTAGGGAATTATAAGGGTGTTCCAGTAAGTCAATGTAAATTGGTAAAATTGGTCACTAGCCTGTTAGTGACAATTTGAAAGAAATGAGAGGGCATAACCACTGAGGTTCTGATTAGCAGAGCCTCAGTGAGACAGTTAGTCATAACACAGGTAACACTTTCAGGCACACTTATGAGCACTGGGGCCCTGGCTGGCAGGGTCCCAGTGACACATACAACTAAAACAACATATATACAGTGAAAAATGGGGGTAACATGCCAGGCAAGATGGTACTTTCCTACACTGAGGCTGTCCACATCTAGTCCACACTGTAGAAAGATCATGGACCTTCTGCGTCAGTAGTACTGAGGCTGTCCACATCTATTCTACACTGTAGAAAGATCATGGACCTTCTGCGTCAGTAGTACTGAGGCTGTCCACATCTAGTCCACACTGTAGAAAGATCATGGACCTTCTACGTCAGTAGTACTGAGGCTGTCCACCTCTAGTCCACACTGTAGAAAGATCATGGACCTTCTGCGTCAGTAGTATTGAGGCTGTCCACCTCTAGTCCACACTGTAGAAAGATCATGGACCTTCTGCGTCAGTAGTACTGAGGCTGTCCACATCTATTCTACACTGTAGAAAGATCATGGACCTTCTGCGTCAGTAGTACTGAGGCTGTCCACATCTAGTCCACACTGTAGAAAGATCATGGACCTTCTGCGTCAGTAGTACTGAGGCTGTCCACCTCTAGTCCACACTGTAGAAAGATCATGGACCTTCTGCGTCAGTAGTACTGAGGCTGTCCACATCTAGTCCACACTGTAGAAAGATCATGGACCTTCTGCGTCAGTAGTACTGAGGCTGTCCACCTCTAGTCCACACTGTAGAAAGATCATGGACCTTCTGCGTCAGTAGTACTGGGGCTGTCCACATCTATTCTACACTGTAGAAAGATGATTGAACTGCGTCAGTAGTACTGAGGCTGTCCACATCTAGTCCACACTGTAGAAAGATCATGGACCTTGTGCGTCAGTAGTACTGAGGCTGTCCACCTCTAGTCCACACTGTAGAAAGATCATGGACCTTCTGCGTCAGTAGTACTGAAGCTGTCCACCTCTAATCCACACTGCAGACAGACCATAGACCCTCTACATCAGAGCTGCTGAAGATGTTCAGATCTAGTTCACACTGTGGGTAGACCATGGGCTGTGTACATCAAGGCATACTAATGCCATACATATGTAGTCCACACTATAGACAGATAAATGGAAACAAGTCATCCCATCTTGGACAGAAGTGCATCCCATCCTGGACACCAACGCCCCCCCATCCCATCCTGTCTAGGACACTAGATGCACAAGCCCATCCTGTATCAGACAACAGAAGCCCCCACTCGATGCTGTCTCAGACACCAGCCCATCCCGCCTAAGACATCAGTCGCCCCCAGTCCACCCCATCTCAGACATCAGTCGCCCCCAGTCCACCCCATCTTAGACATCAGCCACTCCCAAGACCATCCAGTCTCGGACATCAGTCACCCCAGCCCATCCAGTCTTGGGCATCAGTCACCCCAGCCCATCCCGCCTGAGACATCAGTTGTCCCCAGTCCACTCCGTCTCGGACATCAGTCACCCCCAGCCCACTCCGTCTCAGACATCAGTCGTTCCCAAGACCTTCCAGTCTCGAGCATTAGTCGCCCCAGCCCATCCCATCTGTCACACTCGGAAACAAATGTGAATTCACGTGCCTGAGTTAAAAAAAAAAAAAGCTAGTGAATCTGAACACTGTACTAATTGTAAGCAACCGCCGGCATTGGTATACCTATACACATGCACACAACACACACACACATGTATATATATGATATATTGCTTACCCTATCCTCTGTGGGCACAGGGTAAACATTCAGCATCATACATGGAGCCAGCACGAGTCAGTGAGTCCCAGGACTCCTAGCCTCTGTACACCTCTACCTTACCTGTCACTGTGCTCAAGCACGTGGCAGATTTAAATTCTACACATGTACTGTCACTGTGGACATCCACACGCCTGTGCACGAGTATTCATGTGTGCTCTTGGACTGTCACTGTGGACAGCCACACGCCTGTGCACGAGGATTCGTGTGTGCTCTTGTACGGTCTCTGTGGACAGCCACACGTCTGTGCACGAGGATTCGTGTGTGCTCCTGTACTGTCACTGTGGACTTCCACACGCCTGTGTATGAGTTTTCATGTGTACTTTTGTATTGTCACTGTGGACATCCACGCGCCTGTGCACGAGGATTCATGTGTGCTCCTGTACTGTCACTGTGGACTTCCACACGCCTGTGTATGAGTTTTCATGTGTACTTTTGTATTGTCACTGTGGACTTCCACATGCCTGTGCACGAGGATTCATGTGTATTTTTGTACTGTCACTGTGGACAGCCACACGCCTGTGCACGAGGATTCGTGTGTGCTCTTATACGGTCTCTGTGGACAGCCACACGTCTGTGCACGAGGATTCGTGTGTGCTCTTGTTCTGTCACTGTGGACTTTCACATGCATGTGCATGAGGATTCATGTGTGCTGTTACACAGTCACTGTGGACATCCACATGCCTGTGCACGAGGATTCATGTGTTTCTACTATCACTGTGTACAGCCACACGCCTGTGCATGAGGATTCATGTGTGCTCTTGGACTGTCACTGTGGAAAGCCACATGCCTGTGCACAAGTATTCATGTATGCTCTTGTACTGTCTCACTGTGGACATCCACACGCCTGTGCACGTGGATTCATGTGTGCTCTTGTACTATCGCTGTGGACTTCCACGCCTGTGCACAACGATTCTTGTGTGCTCTTGTACTACCGCTGTGGACATCCACATGCCTGTGCACGAGGATTCATGTGTGCTCTTGTACTGTCTCTGTGGACAGCCACACGTCTGTGCACGAGGATTCGTGTGTGCTCTTGTTCTGTCACTGTGGACTTTCACATGCATGTGCATGAGGATTCATGTGTGCTGTTGGAAAGTCACTGTGGACATCCACATGCCTCTGCACGAGGATTCATGTGTTTCTAATATCACTGTGTACAGCCACACGCCTGTGCACGAGGATTCATGTGTGTTCTTGGACTGTCACTGTGGAAAGCCACATGCCTGTTGTAGGAGGCTGGACTGGCTTGTAGTGAGTACCAAGGGGTACTTGCACCTTGCACCAGGCCCAGTGATCCCTTATTAGTGTATAGGGTGTCTAGCAGCTTAGGCTGATAGATAATGGTAGCTTAGCAGAGCAGCTCAGGCTGAACTAGGAGACGTGTGAAGCTACTACAGTACCACTTAGTGTCATATGCACAATATCATAAGAAAACACAATTATACTAAAAATAAAGGTACTTTATTTTTATGACAATATGCCAAAGTATCTTAGAGTGTACCCTCAGTGAGAGGATAGGAAATATACACAAGATATATATACACAATAGCAAAAATATGCAGTATAGTCTTAGAAAACAGTGCAAACAATGTATAGTTACAATAGGATGCAATGGGGAAACATAGGGATAGGGGCAACACAAACCATATACTCCAGAAGTGGAATGCGAACCACGAATGGACCCCAAACCTATGTGACCTTGTAGAGGGTCGCTGGGACTATTAGAAAATAGTGAGAGTTAGAAAAATAACCCTCCCCAAGACCCTGAAAAGTGAGTGCAAAGTGCACTAAAGTTCCCCTAAGGACAAAATAGTCATGTTAGAGGGAAAATGCAAGGAAAACACAAATCAGCAATGCAACAACGATGGATTCCTGACTGAGGGTACCTGTGGAACAAGGGGACCAAGTCCAAAAGTCACAAGCAACTCGGAGATGGGCAGATGCCCAAGAAATGCCAGCGGTTGGTGCAAAGAAGCTCTTACTAGGCTGAAGAACTGTGAATACTGCAGGAACGACAAGGGCTAGAGACTTCCCCTTTGGAGGATGGATCCCCCACGCCTTGGAGAGTCGTGCAGAAGTGTTTTCCCGCCGGATGGACGCCAACAAGCCTTGCTACACGCAAATCGTGCGTTTGGCGTTTTTGGACGCTGCTGGGGCCCAGGAGGGACCAGGAGGTCGCAAATTGGACCTGAAGAGAGAGGGGACGTCGAGCAAGACAAAGAGCCCTCACTGAAGCAGGTAGCACCCGGAGAAGTGCCAGAAACAGGCACTACGAGGATGCGTGAAACGGTGCTCGCCGAAGTTGCACAAAGGAGTCCCACGTCGCCGGAGACCAACTTAGAAAGTCGTGCAATGCAGGTTAGAGTGCCGTGGACCCAGGCTTGGCTGTGCACGAAGGATTTCCGCCGGAAGTGCACAGGGGCCGGAGTAGCTTGCAAAGTCGCGGTTCCCAGCAATGCAGCCCAGCGAGGTGAGGCAAGGACTTACCTCCACCAAACTTGGGCTGAAGAGTCACTGGACTGTGGGGGTCACTTGGACGGTGTCGCTGGATTCGAGGGACCTCGCTCGTCGTGCTGAGAGGAGACCCAAGGGACCGGAAATGCAGCTTTTTGGTGCCTGCGGTTGCAGGGGGAAGATTCCGTCGACCCACGGGAGATTTCTTCGGAGCTTCTGGTGCAGAGAGGAGGCAGACTACCCCCACAGCATGCACAAGCAGGAAAACAGTCGAGAAGGCGGCAGGATCAGCGTTACAGAGTTGCAGTAGTCATCTTTGCTACTATGTTGCAGGTTTGCAGGCTTCCAGCGCGGTCAGCGGTCGATTCCTTATCAGAAGGTGAAGAGGGAGATGCAGAGGAACTCGGCTGAGCTCATGCATTCGTTATCTAGAGTTTCCCCAGAGACAGAGACCCTAAATAGCCAGAAAAGAGGGTTTGGCTACCTAGGAGAGAGGATAGGCTACTAACACCTGAAGGAGCCTATCAGCAGGAGTCTCTGACGTCACCTGGTGGCACTGGCCACTCAGAGCAGTCCAGTGTGCCAGCAGCACCTCTGTTTCCAAGATGGCAGAGGTCTGGAGCACACTGGAGGAGCTCTGGACACCTCCCAGGGGAGGTGCAGGTCAGGGGAGTGGTCACTCCCCTTTCCTTTGTCCAGTTTCGCGCCAGAGCAGGGGCTAAGGGGTCCCTGAACCGGTGTAGACTGGCTTATGCAGAATTGGGCACCTCTGTGCCCAACAAAGCATTTCCAGAGGCTGGGGGAGGCTACTCCTCCCCTGCCTTCACACCATTTTCCAAAGGGAGAGGGTGTCACACCCTCTCTCAGAGGAAGTTCTTTGTTCTGCCATCCTGGGCCAGGCCTGGCTGGACCCCAGGAGGGCAGATGCCTGTCTGAGGGGTTGGCAGCAGCAGCAGCTGCAGTGAAACCCCAGGAAGGGCAGTTTGGCAGTACCAGGGTCTGTGCTACAGACCACTGGGATCATGGGATTGTGCCAACTATGCCAGGATGGCATAGAGGGGGCAATTCCATGATCATAGACATGTTACATGGCCATATTCGGAGTTACCATTGTGAAGCTACATATAGGTAGTGACCTATATGTAGTGCACGCGTGTAATGGTGTCCCCGCACTCACAAAGTTCAGGGAATTGGCTCTGAACAATGTGGGGGCACCTTGGCTAGTGCCAGGGTGCCCTCACACTAAGTAACTTTGCACCTAACATTTACCAGGTAAAGGTTAGACATATAGGTGACTTATAAGTTACTTAAGTGCAGTGTAAAATGGCTGTGAAATAACGTGGACGTTATTTCACTCAGGCTGCAGTGGCAGGCCTGTGTAAGAATTGTCAGAGCTCCCTATGGGTGGCAAAAGAAATGCTGCAGCCCATAGGGATCTCCTGGAACCCCAATACCCTGGGTACCTCAGTACCATATACTAGGGAATTATAAGGGTGTTCCAGTAAGCCAATGTAAATTGGTAAAAATGGTCACTAGCCTGTTAGTGACAATTTGAAAGTAATGAGAGAGCATAACCACTGAGGTTCTGGTTAGCAGAGCCTCAGTGAGACAGTTAGGCACCACACAGGGAACATATACATGCACACCTATGAGCACTGGGGCCCTGTGTGACAGGGTCCCAGTGACACATACATATAGGCCACAAACCTATGAGCACTGGGGTCCTGACCAGCAGGACCCCAGTGACACATAACAAACATACTGAAAACCTAGTGTTTTCACTATGAGCACTGAGGCCTGGCTATCAGGATCCCAGTGAGACAGTGAAAACCGTGACAAACACCCTGACATACACTCACAAACAGGCCAAAAGTGGGGGTAACAAGGCTAGAAAGAGGCTACCTTCTCACACAACCCCCCCCCCCAAACGAAGGACAATAAGGCTAACCTTGGCCAGTTGAGACTTTATTGTCTAAGTGGTGATAAGTAGAGAGTAGCTCTGCAATAGACTGGTTACTCCCTTTATCATCCACTATATGGTTACTTCCCTGTGGGGATGTAAACCACCCTGTTTGAAGTTTTTTAGCTAAGCAACAATGTGAAGATGTATTTTCAGAGTTTCTATCAGTAAGTTTTAGTTTAGAGCAGTGGGAATTGTCCACTGAACCTATTTGTAGTGATGGAAATGCCAGACAGGGATGCTGTCTCAGAAAAGCCATAGCTGGGCAAAAACTTTGTCCATCTGGCTGGAAGAGAGAACAGGGATGCTGTTTCTCTTGAGTTGGAGCAGGGCAGGGATGCTGTCCTATCAGCTCCACACTAGGGCAGGGATGCTGTCCTAAGTGTTGTGAGGCAGTGCAGAGTTTCTGCACTAAAGTTTCTCTGGGAGGGTTGGAGGGATGCTCCATGTTAACTAAAATGGTGCTCTTTTTCTCACCAATGTTAGTTATCCCACAGAGAGGTACTTCCACCTCAGGGAGTCCAGCTTTGCCAGCTGATGATTCCCTTGGAACAGGTGCCACCCCAGGAGAGGTTTCTCCCACCACAGGAATAGTATCCTGAATGGTAGGGTGGTTAGGGGATACTGTGATACCCTTTTTACCTGTTGATGGAGAGGGATCCTGAGTTTTCAGGCCTTCTCTCCTTTGCTTTTTCATTTCACTTGAAATGAGAGGGAACAATTCCTCAGGGATGCCCAGCATGGCTGCATGGGCATAAAACTCTACATCAGCCCAACCTGAGGCCTCTAGGTCATTACCTAAGAGACAGTCTACAGGTAAGCTAGGTGATACCACCACCTGCTTAGGGCCAGTAACTCCACCCCAACTAAACTGAATTATAGCTAAGGGAAGAAACTTAGTGGAGTTATGGACATCAATAATCTTATACTGTTGTCCAATGATGTGTTGTTCAGGAGGCACTAGGTTTTCAGTCACCAAAGTGAAACTGGCACCTGTGTCCCTGTAGGCCAAGGCCTCAACACCATTTATTGAAACTGTCTGCCTGTACTTATCCATTGTAAGGGGACAAGCAGCCAGTGTGGCAAGGCCAATGCCACTAGGTGTGACAGAAACTGTCTTGGGACTGATTACATCAGTTTCCACTATGGACCCATAAGTGAACCCAACTACACCCTTTGCTTGACTGTTGCCAGCAGTCCCACCACTAGTACCACTACTGCTAGGGGCACTAGAGCTTGATGTATTAGTGGTGGTAGGCTCAGGGGGTTTACCTGGACAGGACTTATCCCCTGGCCTATGGCCTCTATTTTTACACACAAAGCACCAAGGCTTTTTAATGTGTGCAGGTTGGGAAGAAGAGGAAGAATTTGTTTTATCCCCACCCTCTGAAGAGTGTTTAAGATTTGAAGTGGGATCTTTGGTTTTACCCTTATCCCCATGCTTATCTTGAGATTTTTCACCATCTTTCTTCTTATTGCCATCTTTGTCACCCCCTGTATGAACTTTTCTGTTCACCCTTGTTCTGACCCATTTGTCTGCCTTCTTTCCCAATTCTTGGGGAGAGGTCAGATCAGAGTCTACCAGGTACTGGTGCAACAAATCAGACACACAATTATTAAGTATATGCTCTCTCAGGATTGTGTTATACAGGCTTTCATAATCAGTAACTTTACTGCCATGTAACCACCCCTCCAAGGCCTTCACTGCCTGGTCAATGAAATCAACCCAGTCTTGTGAAGACTCCTTTTTGGTCTCTCTGAACTTTATCCTGTACTGTTCAGTGGTTAAGCCATAACCATCCAGGAGTGCATTCTTAAGAACTGTAAAATTATTGGCATCATTTTCTTTGACTGTAAGGAGCCTATCCCTACCTTTTCCACTAAATGATAGCCATAGGATAGCAGCCCACTGCTTTTGAGGGACATCCTGTACAGCACAGGCCCTCTCAAGTGCAGCAAACCACTTGTTAATGTCATCCCCCTCCTTATAAGGGGGAACTATCTTGTGCAGATTCCTGGAATCATGCTCTTTTGCAGGATGACTATGGGGAATACTGCTGCTGCCACCATGGGTATCTAAACCCAACTTCTGTCTTTCCTTCTCTAATTCTAAAGACTGTCTATCCAAATCCAGCTGTTGCTTCTTGAGCTTCAGTCTGGTTTGTTCCACTCTCAATCTATTGAGCTCCCTTTCTAACAATCTGTCATCAGGGTGGGTGGGAGGGACATTTCTAGATACAGAGGTATGATGGGAATGAACAGAAGGAGACCTGTCCCTTACAGAGGGCACCCTAACAGCTTGGCTACCAGCATAATGTGAGAGCACATCATCAGTATGATGTGATTCAACCTCTGTACCAACTATGCTAGACTGTCTAGTAATGGGCAGGCTGAGAAGTTTCTTTCCTGAACCTTTTCCTGGGGGAGTCCCTGGATCAAATTGAGAACCATTAGCTACTTTTTCTACAGATTGGGCACGTATGGCCTTATCCTGTACTCTAAGCATATTAATTAACAGTTCTAAGGAAGGATTCTTCCCTACACTCAAACCTCTCTCTATGCAGAGACTCCTTGCTCCTTTCCAGCTAAGGTGATCATATGCAAGTTTGGACAGTTCAACATTTTTTCCTGTGCCAGACATTTTTTTAGAGAGAGTTAAAGTGATAGCAAAAGAGAAAAAAGTTTTCAGAACTTTTTGGAAAGACAGAAAAAAAACTTTTTAAACTTTTAAGAACTTTTTGAAAGTTTAGAAGTACTTTTCAGCACTTAGAAAAGAGTGAAAAGAGGAAATGCAAAACTTTTTGGCTATGTGTATATACACTGACCTTGTTTTGTATATTTTTCTCTTATGAAAAGTACAATGACAAGAGTGGTAAGTAGTCTCAAAGCACTTATCCCACCGCTGCACAACCAATGTAGGAGGCTGGACTGGCTTGTAGTGAGTACCAAGGGGTACTTGCACCTTGCACCAGGCCCAGTGATCCCTTATTAGTGTATAGGGTGTCTAGCAGCTTAGGCTGATAGATAATGGTAGCTTAGCAGAGCAGCTCAGGCTGAACTAGGAGACGTGTGAAGCTACTACAGTACCACTTAGTGTCATATGCACAATATCATAAGAAAACACAATACACAGTTATACTAAAAATAAAGGTACTTTATTTTTATGACAATATGCCAAAGTATCTTAGAGTGTACCCTCAGTGAGAGGATAGGAAATATACACAAGATATATATACACAATAGCAAAAATATGCAGTATAGTCTTAGAAAACAGTGCAAACAATGTATAGTTACAATAGGATGCAATGGGGAAACATAGGGATAGGGGCAACACAAACCATATACTCCAGAAGTGGAATGCGAACCACGAATGGACCCCAAACCTATGTGACCTTGTAGAGGGTCGCTGGGACTATTAGAAAATAGTGAGAGTTAGAAAAATAACCCTCCCTAAGACCTTGAAAAGTGAGTGCAAAGTGCACTAAAGTTCCCCTAAGGACAAAATAGTCGTGTTAGAGGGAAAATGCAAGGAAAACACAAATCAGCAATGCAACAACGATGGATTCCTGACTGAGGGTACCTGTGGAACAAGGGGACCAAGTCCAAAAGTCACAAGCAACTCGGAGATGGGCAGATGCCCAAGAAATGCCAGCGGTTGGTGCAAAGAAGCTCTTACTAGGCTGAAGAACTGTGAATACTGCAGGAACGACAAGGGCTAGAGACTTCCCCTTTGGAGGATGGATCCCCCACGCCTTGGAGAGTCGTGCAGAAGTGTTTTCCCGCCGGATGGACGCCAACAAGCCTTGCTACACGCAAATCGTGCGTTTGGCGTTTTTGGACGCTGCTGGGGCCCAGGAGGGACCAGGAGGTCGCAAATTGGACCTGAAGAGAGAGGGGACGTCGAGCAAGACAAAGAGCCCTCACTGAAGCAGGTAGCACCCGGAGAAGTGCCAGAAACAGGCACTACGAGGATGCGTGAAACGGTGCTCGCCGAAGTTGCACAAAGGAGTCCCACGTCGCCGGAGACCAACTTAGAAAGTCGTGCAATGCAGGTTAGAGTGCCGTGGACCCAGGCTTGGCTGTGCACGAAGGATTTCCGCCGGAAGTGCACAGGGGCCGGAGTAGCTTGCAAAGTCGCGGTTCCCAGCAATGCAGCCCAGCGAGGTGAGGCAAGGACTTACCTCCACCAAACTTGGGCTGAAGAGTCACTGGACTGTGGGGGTCACTTGGACGGTGTCGCTGGATTCGAGGGACCTCGCTCGTCGTGCTGAGAGGAGACCCAAGGGACCGGAAATGCAGCTTTTTGGTGCCTGCGGTTGCAGGGGGAAGATTCCGTCGACCCACGGGAGATTTCTTCGGAGCTTCTGGTGCAGAGAGGAGGCAGACTACCCCCACAGCATGCACAAGCAGGAAAACAGTCGAGAAGGCGGCAGGATCAGCGTTACAGAGTTGCAGTAGTCATCTTTGCTACTATGTTGCAGGTTTGCAGGCTTCCAGCGCGGTCAGCGGTCGATTCCTTATCAGAAGGTGAAGAGGGAGATGCAGAGGAACTCGGCTGAGCTCATGCATTCGTTATCTAGAGTTTCCCCAGAGACAGAGACCCTAAATAGCCAGAAAAGAGGGTTTGGCTACCTAGGAGAGAGGATAGGCTACTAACACCTGAAGGAGCCTATCAGCAGGAGTCTCTGACGTCACCTGGTGGCACTGGCCACTCAGAGCAGTCCAGTGTGCCAGCAGCACCTCTGTTTCCAAGATGGCAGAGGTCTGGAGCACACTGGAGGAGCTCTGGACACCTCCCAGGGGAGGTGCAGGTCAGGGGAGTGGTCACTCCCCTTTCCTTTGTCCAGTTTCGCGCCAGAGCAGGGGCTAAGGGGTCACTGAACCGGTGTAGACTGGCTTATGCAGAATTGGGCACCTCTGTGCCCAACAAAGCATTTCCAGAGGCTGGGGGAGGCTACTCCTCCCCTGCCTTCACACCATTTTCCAAAGGGAGAGGGTGTCACACCCTCTCTCAGAGGAAGTTCTTTGTTCTGCCATCCTGGGCCAGGCCTGGCTGGACCCCAGGAGGGCAGATGCCTGTCTGAGGGGTTGGCAGCAGCAGCAGCTGCAGTGAAACCCCAGGAAGGGCAGTTTGGCAGTACCAGGGTCTGTGCTACAGACCACTGGGATCATGGGATTGTGCCAACTATGCCAGGATGGCATAGAGGGGGCAATTCCATGATCATAGACATGTTACATGGCCATATTCGGAGTTACCATTGTGAAGCTACATATAGGTAGTGACCTATATGAAGTGCACGCGTGTAATGGTGTCCCCGCACTCACAAAGTTCAGGGAATTGGCTCTGAACAATGTGGGGGCACCTTGGCTAGTGCCAGGGTGCCCTCACACTAAGTAACTTTGCACCTAACATTTACCAGGTAAAGGTTAGACATATAGGTGACTTATAAGTTACTTAAGTGCAGTGTAAAATGGCTGTGAAATAACGTGGACGTTATTTCACTCAGGCTGCAGTGGCAGGCCTGTGTAAGAATTGTCAGAGCTCCCTATGGGTGGCAAAAGAAATGCTGCAGCCCATAGGGATCTCCTGGAACCCCAATACCCTGGGTACCTCAGTACCATATACTAGGGAATTATAAGGGTGTTCCAGTAAGCCAATGTAAATTGGTAAAAATGGTCACTAGCCTGTTAGTGACAATTTGAAAGTAATGAGAGAGCATAACCACTGAGGTTCTGGTTAGCAGAGCCTCAGTGAGACAGTTAGGCACCACACAGGGAACATATACATGCACACCTATGAGCACTGGGGCCCTGTGTGACAGGGTCCCAGTGACACATACATATAGGCCACAAACCTATGAGCACTGGGGTCCTGACCAGCAGGACCCCAGTGACACATAACAAACATACTGAAAACCTAGTGTTTTCACTATGAGCACTGAGGCCTGGCTATCAGGATCCCAGTGAGACAGTGAAAACAGTGACAAACACCCTGACATACACTCACAAACAGGCCAAAAGTGGGGGTAACAAGGCTAGAAAGAGGCTACCTTCTCACACCTGTGCACAAGAATTCATGTATGCTCTTGTACTGTCTCACTGTGGGCATCCACACGCCTGTGCACGTGGATTCATGTGTGCTCTTGTACTATCGCTGTGGACTTCCACACCTGTGCACAACGATTCATGTGTGCTCTTGTACTGTCCCTGTGTACAGCCACAATCCTGTGCATGATGATTCATGTGTGCTCTTGTACTGTCACTGTGGGCATCCACACACCTGTGCACAACGGTTCATGTGTACTCTTGTATTGTCATTGTGGACAGCCATACGATTGTGCACAATGATTTGTGTGTGCTGTCACTCTGCATGTCCAAAGCCCATGCAAGTGAATTCATGTTTGCTCTCGTACTGTCACTAAGGCTGATCACGCACACTTGTAGCAGAACTCATGTGTACTTGTGCACCGTCACTGAGGCTCCGCATAGAGCCGTGCACAAGAATAAACGTATTCATTAATTCACTGTACCTGTCCACATGACCCCCCCCACGAAGATTCACATGAACCCATCTCACTATGGCAGCCCAAAAGCCTGCGCACCTGTCCTCACTTGTGCACTATGGCTGTTCACAAGTTGTACATGTGAAATATTTTATACTCCTGCAGTGTCACTCTCATTGTCCACACACACACATGCCTTTTTCACCATCAATTCACACTTCTCAGAGAACAGATCACCTTTGCCGGATTTGCCATTCGAGGACGGGGGCTCTGGGCTTGCAGTGGTGATCACGCACGTGCAATAATGACCTGCCACACGGTGCCCCCCAGGGTAGGCTTGCACTGATGATCAAAACACGTGCAATAATGAGCTGCCACTCAGGGCCCCCCACCCCCCTCAAGGTGGGCTTGCACTGGTGATCACACATGTGCAATAATGAGCTGCCACTCAGGGCCCCCACCCACCAAGGTGGGCTTGCACTGGTGATCACACATGTGCAATAATGAGCTGCCACTCAGGGCCCCCACCACCCTCAAGGTAGACTTGCACTGGTGATCACACACGTGCAATAATGAGCTGCCACTCAGGGCCCCCACCCCCTCAAGGTGGGCTTGGACTGGTGATCACACATGTGCAATAATGAGCTGCCACTCAGGGCCTCCCACCCCCTCAAGGTGGGCTTGCACTGGTGATCACACACGTGCAATAATGAGCTGTCACTCAGGGCCCCCAACCACCAAGGTGGGCTTGCACTGGTAATCACACACGTGCAATAATGAGCTCCCACTCAGGGCCCCCACCACCCTCAAGGTAGACTTGCACTGGTGATCACACACGTGCAATAATGAGCTGCCAGTCAGGGCCCCCACCCACCAAGGTGGGCTTGCACTGGTGATCACACACGTGCAGTAATAAGCTGCCACTCAGGGCCCCCACCCCCTCAAGGTGGGCTTGCACTGGTGATCACACACGTGCAATAATGAGCTCCCACTCAGGGCCCCCACCACCCTCAAGGTAGACTTGCACTGGTGATCACACACGTGCAATAATGAGCTGCCACTCAGGGCCCCCCACCCCCTCAAGGTAGGCTTGCACTGGTGATCACACACGTGCAATAATGAGCTGCCACTCAGGGCCCCCACCCCCTCAAGGTGGGCTTGGACTGGTGATCACACACGTGCAATAATGAGCTGCCACTCAGGGCCCCAACCACCCACCAAGGTGGGCTTGCACTGGTGATCACACACGTGCAATAATGAGCTGCCACTCAGGGCCCCCACCCCCTCAAGGTGGGCTTGCACAGGTGATCACTTCGTGTGACTACAGGCGGTGCACCTTCAAACTAGCTGTCTCTAAACGCCCTTTCCAGAGGTCTCTCGAGGATGCCCCTTCCTCCAAACAGTCTCTACCTCACCCTCCCGGCTGTCTCTGCCTCCCCACCCCCCCCCCCCCCCCCCGGCTGTCTCTGCCTCACCCTCTGTCTCTGCCTCACCCCCCCCCCACCCCCTTCCAGCTGTGTCTACCTCACCCTCCGTCTCTGCCTCGCCCTCCCAGCTGTCTCTGCCCCACCCTCCTAGCTGTCTCTGCCTCACCCCCCGAGCTGTCTCTGCCTCGCCCTCCCAGCTGTCTCTGCCCCGCCCTCCCAGCTGTCTCTGCCCCACCCTCCCAACTGTCTCTGCCCCACCCTCCTAACTGTCTCTGCCCCACCCTCCCAGCTGTCTCTGCCTCACCCTCTCAGCTGTCTCTGCCCCACCCTCCCAGCTGTCTCTGCCTCACCCTCTCAGCTGTCTCTGCCCCACCCTCTCAGCTGTCTCTGCCCCACCCTCCTAGCTGTCTGTGCCCCACCCCCCAGCTGTCTCTGCCCCACCCCCCAGCTGTCTCTGCCTCATCCCCCAGCTGTCTCTGCCCCACCCTCCTAGCTGTCTCTGCCTCACCTTCCCCCCAGCTGTCTCTGCCTCACCCTCCCCCAGCTGTCTCTGCTTCACCCTCCCCCCCAGCTGTCTCTGCCTCACCCCCCCAGCTGTCTCTGCCTCACCCCCCCAGCTGTCTCTGCCTCACCCTCCCAGCTGTCTCTGCCTCACTCTCCCAGCTGTCTCTGCCTCGCCCCCCAGCTGTCTCTGCCTCACCCTCCCAGCTGTCTCTGCCTCACCCTCACAGCTGTCTCTGCCTCACCCCCCCAGCTGTCTCTGCCTCACCCCCCCAGCTGTCTCTGCCTCACCCCCCCAGCTGTCTCTGCCTCACCCCCCCCAGCTGTCTCTGCCTCACCCCCCCCAGCTGTCTCTGCCTCACCCCCCAAGCTCTCTCTGCCTCACCCCCCAGCTGTCTCTGCCTCACCCTCCCAGCTGTCTCTGCGCTGCCTCACCCTCCCAGCTGTCTCTGCCCCACCCTCCCAGCTGTCTCTGCCCCACCCTCCCAACTGTCTCTGCCCCACCCTCCCAACTGTCTCTGCCCCACCCTCCCAGCTGTCTCTGCCCCACCCTCCCAGCTGTCTCTGCCCCACCCTCCCAGCTGTCTCTGCCTCACCCTCTCAGCTGTCTCTGCCCCACCCTCCTAGCTGTCTCTGCCCCACCCTCCTAGCTGTCTCTGCCCCACCCCCCAGCTGTCTCTGCCCCACCCCCCAGCTGTCTCTGCCCCACCCCCCAGCTGTCTCTGCCTCATCCCCCAGCTGTCTCTGCCCCACCCTCCTAGCTGTCTCTGCCTCACCTTCCCCCCAGCTGTCTCTGCCTCACCCTCCCCCCCAGCTGTCTCTGCCTCAACCCCCCAGCTGTCTCTGCCTCACCCCCCCCAGCTGTCTCTGCCTCACCCTCCCAGCTGTCTCTGCCTCACTCTCCCAGCTGTCTCTGCCTCACCCCCCCAGCTGTCTCTGCCTCACCCTCCCAGCTGTCTCTGCCTCACCCTCCCAGCTGTCTCTGCCTCACCCTCCCAGCTGTCTCTGCCTCACCCTCCCAGCTGTCTCTGCCTCACCCCCCCAGCTGTCTCTGCCTCACCCTCCCAGCTGTCTCTGCGCTGCCTCACCCCCCCCCAGCTGTCTCTGCCTCACCCCCCCAGCTGTCTCTGCCTCACCCCCCCCCCCAGCTGTCTCTGCCTCACCCCCCCAGCTGTCTCTGCCTCACCCCCCCCCCAGCTGTCTCTGCCTCACCCTCCCAGCTGTCTCTGCCCCACCCCCTCAGCTGTCTCTGCCTCACCCTGTCTCTGACCCACCCTCCTAGCTGTCTTTGCGCCTCACCCTCTCTGCACCTCCCCCTCCGCCTCACTTCCTCCTTTCGCTTTCAGGTTGGCGTCAGGCCTCCCGCTGAGGGGGTGAGGCGTCGCCCGTGTAAGGTGACCCGGGTCGGTGGCTCTGCGCACCCCCCCCCCCCCCTCTTACCACATGTGCCCACGAACAGGTGAAGGGTCTTCTAGGCGCTTATAAAACAAAGAACTGGGGGGGGAACGAGGACTCCTGGGCCCCACCCTCAGGGTTGACAACACCCCGGAGTAACTGACGTGACGTCAGACACCGCCCCCGCCCGTGACGTCACAGATCTGACTACCCAACCCTGCCCTTCAGCGCCCCCCCCTCCCCTTGGCTGCTGGGGGGGGGCGGCAGGGGGTGTTAAACTCTCAAAGTAAAGAGGGCCCTAGGGGTCCCGAGACTGCACCCGGACCCCAGGGGCAGAGCAGGGGCAGGGCGGGCAGTGTCAGGGGCAGGAGCACCAGGGGCAGACAGGGCAGGGGCAGGAAGGGCAGTGCCAGGGGAGGAAGGGCAGTGCCAGGGGCAGGAGCACCAGGAGCAGACAGGGCAGGGGCAGGAAGGGCAGTGCCAGGGGAGGAAGGGCAGTGCCAGGGGCAGGAGCACCAGGGGCAGGGGCAGGAAGGGCAGTGCCAGGGGGAGGAAGGTCAGGGACAGGGTAGAAAGGGAAGAGAGACCCCGAGCACAGGCAGATGCCGGGATATGAGCTGTTACCCCCTGGGGGTCCCCCTGGCACCCCTGCTGGGGAGGGCCACAGCACCAAGGTACAGACCCCCGGGGCGGCCGATGAGCGAACAGCATGAGCAGTGGGACAGGGGCAGTAAATAAAGAGACCCCCAACAGTCAAAGGATCCCTCGCCCGTGGGGCAGTGTAGCGCCACCCACCCCAGAGGATCTCTACCCGGGGGACAGTGTAGCGCCCACCCACCCAAGAGGATCTCTACCCGGGGACAGTGTAGCGCCAACCACCCCAGAGGATCTCTACCCGGGGACAGTGTAGCGCCCACCCACCCAAGAGGATCTCTACCCGGGGACAGTGTAGCGCCAACCACCCCAGAGGATCTCTACCCGGGGACAGTGTAGCGCCCACCACCCCAGAGGATCTCTACCCGGGGGACAGTGTAGCGCCAACCACCCCAGAGGATCTCTACCCGGGGACAGTGTAGCGCCAACCACCCCAGAGGATCTCTACCCGGGGACAGTGTAGCGCCAACCACCCCAGAGGATCTCTACCCGGGGACAGTGTAGCGCCAACCACCCCAGAGGATCTCTACCCGGGGACAGTGTAGCGCCAACCACCCCAGAGGATCTCTACCCGGGGGACAGTGTAGCGCCCACCCACCCCAGAGGATCTCTACCCGGGGGACAGTGTAGCGCCCACCCACCCCAGAGGATCTCTACCCGGGGACAGTGTAGCGCCAACCACCCCAGAGGATCTCTACCCGGGGACAGTGTAGCGCCCACCACCCCAGAGGATCTCTACCCGGGGTCAGTGTAGCGCCCACCCACCCCAGAGGATCTCTACCCGGGGACAGTGTAGCGCCCACCCACCCCAGAGGATCTCTACCCGGGGACAGTGTAGCGCCAACCACCCCAGAGGATCTCTACCCGGGGACAGTGTAGCGCCCACCCACCCCAGAGGATCTCTACCCGGGGACAGTGTAGCGCCCACCACCCCAGAGGATCTCTACCCGGGGTCAGTGTAGCGCCCACCCACCCCAGAGGATCTCTACCCGGGGACAGTGTAGCGCCAACCACCCTAGAGGATCTCTACCCGGGGACAGTGTAGCGCCCACCACCCCAGAGGATCTCTACCCGGGGGACAGTGTAGCGCCACCCACCCCAGAGGATCTCTACCCGGGGACAGTGTAGCGCCCACCACCCCAGAGGATCTCTACCCGGGGACAGTGTAGCGCCCACCACCCCAGAGGATCTCTACCCGGGGGACAGTGTAGCGCCCACCACCCCAGAGGATCTCTACCCGGGGGACAGTGTAGCGCCAACCACCCCAAAGTAAGGATCCCTCGCCCCTGGGGCCCCTCTGCCCAGGAAGAGAAGCCCCCATGAAGACTCACAAGCGCTGCTCCGGGCCCTGGCGCCGAGGACACCCCCAGGCTCTGCCCCTGCTCCAGGGGGGGCGCTCCGTCGCCTTCACCCATCCCTCCGACTGCCCCGGCAGGGCGCTGCGAAGACCGAAAGCGAAAGTGAAAGCACCGGGGGGAGAGAGGGGGAGGGATGGAAGGAGGGAAAGGCGGTGCTAGGAGGGAGAGGAGGACTGCTGGGGTAGAGAGAGGTCATGGGAGAGGGAAGGGAGTGCTGAGGGAGAGAAGGACTGCTGGGGGGAGAGGAGTCATGGGAGAGGGAAGGGAGTACTGAGGGAGAGAAGGACTGCTGGAGAGAGAGAAGTCAAGGGAGAGGGAAGGGAGTGCTGAGGGAGAGAGGAGGACTGCTGGGGGGAGAGGAGTCATGGGAGAGGGAAGGGAGTGCTGAGGGAGAGGAGGACTGCTGGAGAGAGAGAAGTCAAGGGAGAGGGAAGGGAGTGCTGAGGGAGAGAGGAGGACTGCTGGGGTAGAGAGAGGTCATGGGAGAGAAAGGGAGTGCTGAGGGAGAGAGGAGGACCGCTGGGGGGAGAGGAGTCATGGGAGAGGGAAGGGAGTGCTGAGGGAGAGAAAGACTGCTGGGGGAAAAGTCATGGGAGAGGGAAGGGAGTGCTGAGGGAGAGGAGGACTGCTGGGGGAGAAGTCATGGGAGAGGGAAGGGAGTGCTGAGGGAGAGGAGGACTGCTGGGGAGAGAGAAGTCATGGGAGAGGGAAGGGAGTGCTGAGGGAGAGAGGAGGACCGCTGGGGGGAGAGGAGTCATGGGAGAGGAAAGGGAGTGCTGAGGGAGAGAAGGACTGCTGGGGGAGAAGTCATGGGAGAGGGAAGGGAGTGCTGAGGGAGAGGAGGACTGCTGGGGAGAGAGAAGTCATGGGAGAGGGAAGGGAGTGCTGAGGGAGAGAGGAGGACTGCTGCGGAGAGAGAAGTCATGGGAGAGGGAAGGGAGTGCTGAGGGAGAGGAGGACTGCTGGGGAGAGAGAAGTCATGGGAGAGGGAAGGGAGTGCTGAGGGAGAGGAGGACTGCTGGGGAGAGAGGAGTCATGGGAGAGGGAAGGGAGTGCTGAGGGAGAGGAGGACCGCTGGGGAGAGAGAAGTCATGGGACAGGGAAGGGAGTGCTGAGGAAGAGAAGGACTGCTGGGGTGAGAGGAGTCATGGGAGAGGGAAGGGATTGCTGAGGGAGAGAGGAGGACTGATGGGGGGAGAGAAGTCATGGGAGAGGGAAGGGAGTGCTGAGGGAGAGGAGGATTGCTGGGGAGAGAGAAGTCATGGGAGAGGGAAGGGAGTGCTGAGGGAGAGGAGGACTGCTGGAAGAGAAGTCATGGGAGAGGGAAGGGAGTGCTGAGAGAGCGAAGGACTGCTGGGGAGAGAGAACTCATGGGAGAGGGAAGGGAGTGCTGACGGAGAGAAGGACTGCTGGGGGAGAAGTCATGGAAGAGGGAAGGGAGTGCTGAGGGAGAGAAGGACTGCTGGGGGAGAAGTCATGGGAGAGGGAAGGGAGTGCTGAGGGAGAGAGAAGGACTGCTGGGGGAGAAGTCATGGGAGAGGGAAGGGAGTGCTGAGGGAGAGGAGGACAGCTGGGGGGAGAGAAGTCATGGGAGAGGGAAAGGAGTGCTGAGGTAGAGGAGGACTGCTGGGGAGAGAGAAGTCATGGGAGAGGGAAGGGAGTGCTGAGGGAGAGAAGGACTGCTGGGGGAGAAGTCATGGGAGAGGGAAGGGAGTGCTGAGGGAGAGGAGGACAGCTGGGGGAGAGAAGTCATGGGAGAGGGAAGGGAGTGCTGAGGTAGAGGAGGACTGCTGGGGAGAGAGAAGTCATGGGAGAGGGAAGGGGGTGCTGAGGGAGAGAAGGACTGCTGGGGAGAGAGAAGTCATGGGAGAGGGAAGGGAGTGCTGAGGGAGAGGAGGACTGCTGGGGAGAGAGAAGTCATGGGAGAGGGAAGGGAGTGCTGAGGAAGAGAAGGACTGCTGGGGAGAGAGGAGTCATGGGAGAGGGAAGGGAGTGCTGAGGGAGAGGAGGACTGCTGGGGGGAGAGAAGTCATGGGAGAGGGAAGGGAGTGCTGAGGGAGAGGAGGACTGCTGGGGGGAGAGAAGTCATGGAAGAGGGAAGGGAGTGCTGAGTGAGAGGAGGATTGCTGGGGAGAGAGAAGTCATGGGAGAGGGAAGGGAGTGCTGAGGGAGAGGAGGACTGCTGGAAGAGAAGTCATGGGAGAGGGAAGGGAGTGCTGAGGGAGAGAAGGACTGCTGGGGAGAGAGAAGTCATGGGAGAGGGAAGGGAGTGCTGAGGGAGAGAAGGACTGCTGGGGGAGAAGTCATGGGAGAGGGAAGGGAGTGCTGAGGGAGAGAATGACTGCTGGGGGAGAAGTCATGGGAGAGGGAAGGGAGTGCTGAGGGAGAGAAGGACTGCTGGGGGAGAAGTCATGGGAGAGGGAAGGGAGTGCTGAGGGAGAGAGGAGGACTGCTGGGGGAGAAGTCATGGGAGAGGGAAGGGAGTGCTGAGGGAGAGAAGGACTGCTGTGGGAGAAGTCATGGGAGAGGTAAGGGAGTGCTGAGGGAGAGGAGGAGTGCTGAGGGAGAGGAGGACTGCTGGGGGAGAGAAGTCATGGGAGAGGGAAGGGAGTGCTGAGGGAGAGGAGGACTGCTGGAAGAGAAGTCATGGGAGAGGGAAGGGAGTGCTGAGGGAGAGGAGGACTGCTGGGGAGAGAGAAGTCATGGGAGAGGGAAGGGAGTGCTGAGGGAGAGAAGGACTGCTGGGGGAGAAGTCATGGGAGAGGGAAGGGAGTGCTGAGGGAGAGAAGGACTGCTGGGGGAGAAGTCATGGGAGAGGGAAGGGAGTGCTGAGGGAGAGAAGGACTGCTGCGGGAGAAGTCATGGGAGAGGGAAGGGAGTGCTGAGGGAGAGAGGAGGACTGCTGGGGGAGAAGTCATGGGAGAGGGAAGGGAGTGCTGAGGGAGAGGAGGACTGCTGGGGGAGAGAAGTCATGGGAGAGGGAAGGGAGTGCTGAGGGAGAGGAGGACTGCTGGGGGAGAGAAGTCATGGGAGAGGGAAGGGAGTGCTGAGGGAGAGGAGGACTACTGGAAGAGAAGTCATGGGAGAGGGAAGGGAGTGCTGAGGGAGAGGAGGACTGCTGGGGAGAGAGGAGTCATGGGAGAGGGAAGGGAGTGCCGAGGGAGAGAAGGACTGCTGGGGAGAGAGAAGTCATGGGAGAGGGAAGGGAGTGCTGAGGGAGAGGAGGACTGCTGGGGGAGAGAAGTCATGGGAGAGGGAAGGGAGTGCTGAGGGAGAGAGGAGGACTGCTGGAGAGAGAGAAGTCATGGGAGAGGGAAGGGAGTGCTGAGGGAGAGGAGGACTGCTGGGGAGAGAGAAGTCATGGGAGAGGGAAGGGAGTGCTGAGGGAGAGGAGGACTGCTGGGGGAGAGAGGTCATGGGAGAGGGAAGGGAGTGCTGAGAGAGAGGAGGACTACTGGGGGAGAAGTCATGGGAGAGGGAAGGGAGTGCTGAGGAAGAGAAGGACTGCTGGGGTCAGAGGAGTCATGGGAGAGGGAAGGGAGTGCTGAGGGAGAGAAGGACTGCTGGGGAGAGAAGTCATGGGAGAGGGAAGGGAGTGCTGAGGGAGAGGAGGACTGCTGGGGGGAGAGAAGTCATTGGAGAGGGAAGGGAGTGCTGAGGGAGAGAGGAGGACTGCTGGGGAGAGAGAAGTCATGGGAGAGGGAAGGGAGTGCTGAGGGAGAGGAGGACTGCTGGGGGGAGAGAAGTCATGGGAGAGGGAAGGGAGTGCTGAGGTAGAGGAGGACTGCTGGGGAGAGAGAAGTCATGGGAGAGGGAAGGGAGTGCTGAGGGAGAGAAGGACTGCTGGAGAGAGAGGAGTCATGGGAGAGGGAAGGGAGTGCTGAGGGAGAGAAGGACTGCTGGGGGAGAAGTCATGGGAGAGGGAAGGGAGTGCTGAGGGAGAGGAGGACTGCTGGGGAGAGAGAAGTCATGGGAGAGGGAAGGGAGTGCTGAGGGAGAGAGGAGGACTGCTGGGGAGAGAGAAGTCATGGGAGAGGGAAGGGAGTGCTGAGGGAGAGGAGGACTGCTGGGGAGAGAGAAGTCATGGGAGAGGGAAGGGAGTGCTGAGGAAGAGAAGGACTGCTGGGGAGAGAGGAGTCAAGGGAGAGGGAAGGGAGTGCTGAGGGAGAGGAGGACTGCTGGGGGGAGAGAAGTCATGGGAGAGGGAAGGGAGTGCTGAGGGAGAGGAGGACTGCTGGGGAGAGAGAAGTCATAGGAGAGGGAAGGGAGTGCTGAGGGAGAGGAGGACTGCTGGGGGAGAGAAGTCATGGGAGAGGGAAGGGAGTGCTGAGAGAGAGGAGGACTGCTGGGGGAGAAGTCATGGGAGAGGGAAGGGAGTGCTGAGGAAGAGAAGGACTGCTGGGGTCAGAGGAGTCATGGGAGAGGGAAGGGAGTGCTGAGGGAGAGAAGGACTGCTGGGGAGAGAAGTCATGGGAGAGGGAAGGGAGTGCTGAGGGAGAGGAGGACTGCTGGGGGGAGAGAAGTCATTGGAGAGGGAAGGGAGTGCTGAGGGAGAGAGGAGGACTGCTGGGGGGAGAGAAGTCATGGGAGAGGGAAGGGAGTGCTGAGGGAGAGGAGGACTGCTGGGGGAGAGAAGTCAAGGGAGAGAGGAGGACTGCTGGGGGAGAAGTCATGGGAGAGGGAAGGGAGTGCTGAGGGAGAGAAGGACTGCTGGGGAGAGAGAAGTCATGGGAGAGGGAAGGGAGTGCTGAGGGAGAGAAGGACTGCTGGGGGAGAAATCATGGGAGAGGGAAGGGAGTGCTGAGGGAGAGAAGGACTGCTGGGGGAGAAGTCATGGGAGAGGGAAGGGAGTGCTGAGGGAGAGAAGGACTGCTGGGGGAGAAGTCATGGGAGAGGGAAGGGAGTGCTGAGGGAGAGAAGGACTGCTGGGGGAGAAGTCATGGGAGAGGGAAGGGAGTGCTGAGGGAGATAGTAGGACTGCTGGGGGAGAAGTCATGGGAGAGGGAAGGGAGTGCTGAGGGAGAGAAGGACTGCTGGGGGAGAAGTCATGGGAGAGGGAAGGGAGTGCTGAGGGAGAGGAGGACTGCTGGGGGAGAGAAGTCATGGGAGAGGGAAGGGAGTGCTGAGGGAGAGGAGGACTACTGGAAGAGAAGTCATGGGAGAGGGAAGGGAGTGCTGAGGGAGAGGAGGACTGCTGGGGAGAGAGGAGTCATGGGAGAGGGAAGGGAGTGCCGAGGGAGAGAAGGACTGCTGGGGAGAGAGAAGTCATGGGAGAGGGAAGGGAGTGCTGAGGGAGAGGAGGACTGCTGGGGGAGAGAAGTCATGGGAGAGGGAAGGGAGTGCTGAGGGAGAGAGGAGGACTGCTGGAGAGAGAGAAGTCATGGGAGAGGGAAGGGAGTGCTGAGGGAGAGGAGGACTGCTGGGGAGAGAGAAGTCATGGGAGAGGGAACGGAGTGCTGAGGGAGAGGAGGACTGCTGGGGGAGAGAAGTCATGGGAGAGGGAAGGGAGTGCTGAGAGAGAGGAGGACTGCTGGGGGAGAAGTCATGGGAGAGGGAAGGGAGTGCTGAGGAAGAGAAGGACTGCTGCGGTCAGAGGAGTCATGGGAGAGGGAAGGGAGTGCTGAGGGAGAGAAGGACTGCTGGGGCGAGAAGTCATGGGAGAGGGAAGGGAGTGCTGAGGGAGAGGACTGCTGGGGGGAGAGAAGTCATTGGAGAGGGAAGGGAGTGCTGAGGGAGAGAGGAGGACTGCTGGGGAGAGAGAAGTCATGGGAGAGGGAAGGGAGTGCTGAGGGAGAGGAGGACTGCTGGGGGGAGAGAAGTCATGGGAGAGGGAAGGGAGTGCTGAGGTAGAGGAGGACTGCTGGGGAGAGAGAAGTCATGGGAGAGGGAAGGGAGTGCTGAGGGAGAGAAGGACTGCTGGAGAGAGAGGAGTCATGGGAGAGGGAAGGGAGTGCTGAGGGAGAGAAGGACTGCTGGGGGAGAAGTCATGGGAGAGGGAAGGGAGTGCTGAGGGAGAGGAGGACTGCTGGGGAGAGAGAAGTCATGGGAGAGGGAAGGGAGTGCTGAGGGAGAGAGGAGGATTGCTGGGGAGAGAGAAGTCATGGGAGAGGGAAGGGAGTGCTGAGGGAGAGGAGGACTGCTGGGGAGAGAGAAGTCATGGGAGAGGGAAGGGAGTGCTGAGGAAGAGAAGGACTGCTGGGGAGAGAGGAGTCATGGGAGAGGGAAGGGAGTGCTGAGGGAGAGGAGGACTGCTGGGGGGAGAGAAGTCATGGGAGAGGGAAGGGAGTGCTGAGGGAGAGGAGGACTGCTGGGGGGAGAGAAGTCATGGGAGAGGGAAGGGCGTGCTGAGGGAGAGAGGAGGACTGCTGGGGGAGAGAAGTCATGGGAGAGGGAAGGGAGTGAGGAGGGAGAGGAGGATTGCTGGGGAGAGAGAAGTCATGGGAGAGGGAAGGGAGTGCTGAGGGAGAGGAGGACTGCTGGAAGAGAAGTCATGGGAGAGGGAAGGGAGTGCTGAGGGAGAGGAGGACTGCTGGAAGAGAAGTCATGGGAGAGGGAAGGGAGTGCTGAGGGAGAGGAGGACTGCTGGGGAGAGAGAAGTCATGGGAGAGGGAAGGGAGTGCTGAGGGAGAGAAGGACTGCTGGGGGAGAAGTCATGGGAGAGGGAAGGGAGTGCTGAGGGAGAGAAGGACTGCTGGGGGAGAAGTCATGGGAGAGGGAAGGGAGTGCTGAGGGAGAGAAGGACTGCTGGGGGAGAAGTCATGGGAGAGGGAAGGGAGTGCTGAGGGAGAGAGGAGGACTGCTGGGGGAGAAGTCATGGGAGAGGGAAGGGAGTGCTGAGGGAGAGAAGGACTGCTGGGGGAGAAGTCATGGGAGAGGGAAGGGAGTGCTGAGGGAGAAGAGGACTGCTGGGGGAGAGAAGTCATGGGAGAGGGAAGGGAGTGCTGAGGGAGAGGAGGACTGCTGGAAGAGAAGTCATGGGAGAGGGAAGGGAGTGCTGAGGGAGAGGAGGACTGCTGGGGAGAGAGGAGTCATGGGAGAGGGAAGGGAGTGCTGAGGGAGAGAAGGACTGCTGTGGGAGAAGTCATGGGAGAGGGAAGGGGGTGCTGAGGGAGAGGAGGACTGCTGGGGGAGAGAAGTCATGGGAGAGGGAAGGGAGTGCTGAGGGAGAGGAGGACTACTGGAAGAGAAGTCATGGGAGAGGGAAGGGAGTGCTGAGGGAGAGGAGGACTGCTGGGGAGAGAGGAGTCATGGGAGAGGGAAGGGAGTGCCGAGGGAGAGAAGGACTGCTGGGGAGAGAGAAGACATGGGAGAGGGAAGGGAGTGCCGAGGGAGAGGAGGACTGCTGGGGGAGAGAAGTCATGGGAGAGGGAAGGGAGTGCTGAGGGAGAGAGGAGGACTGCTGGAGAGAGAGAAGTCATGGGAGAGGGAAGGGAGTGCTGAGGGAGAGGAGGACTGCTGGGGAGAGAGAAGTCATGGGAGAGGGAAGGGAGTGCTGAGGGAGAGGAGGACTGCTGGGGGAGAGAAGTCATGGGAGAGGGAAGGGAGTGCTGAGAGAGAGGAGGACTGCTGGGGGAGAAGTCATGGGAGAGGGAAGGGAGTGCTGAGGAAGAGAAGGACTGCTGGGGTCAGAGGAGTCATGGGAGAGGGAAGGGAGTGCTGAGGGAGAGAAGGACTGCTGGGGAGAGAAGTCATGGGAGAGGGAAGGGAGTGCTGAGGGAGAGGAGGACTGCTGGGGGGAGAGAAGTCATTGGAGAGGGAAGGGAGTGCTGAGGGAGAGAGGAGGACTGCTGGGGGTAGAGAAGTCATTGGAGAGGGAAGGGAGTGCTGAGGGAGAGAGGAGGACTGCTGGGGAGAGAGAAGTCATGGGAGAGGGAAGGGAGTGCTGAGGGAGAGGAGGACTGCTGGGGGAGAGAAGTCAAGGGAGAGAGGAGGACTGCTGGGGGAGAAGTCATGGGAGAGGGAAGGGAGTGCTGAGGGAGAGAAGGACTGCTGGGGAGAGAGAAGTCATGGGAGAGGGAAGGGAGTGCTGAGGGAGAGAAGGACTGCTGGGGGAGAAGTCATGGGAGAGGGAAGGGAGTGCTGAGGGAGAGAAGGACTGCTGGGGGAGAAGTCATGGGAGAGGGAAGGGAGTGCTGAGGGAGAGAAGGACTGCTGCGGGAGAAGTCATGGGAGAGGGAAGGGAGTGCTGAGGGAGAGAGGAGGACTGCTGGGGGAGAAGTCATGGGAGAGGGAAGGGAGTGCTGAGGGAGAGGAGGACTGCTGGGGGAGAGAAGTCATGGGAGAGGGAAGGGAGTGCTGAGGGAGAGGAGGACTGCTGGGGGAGAGAAGTCATGGGAGAGGGAAGGGAGTGCTGAGGGAGAGGAGGACTACTGGAAGAGAAGTCATGGGAGAGGGAAGGGAGTGCTGAGGGAGAGGAGGACTGCTGGGGAGAGAGGAGTCATGGGAGAGGGAAGGGAGTGCCGAGGGAGAGAAGGACTGCTGGGGAGAGAGAAGTCATGGGAGAGGGAAGGGAGTGCTGAGGGAGAGGAGGACTGCTGGGGGAGAGAAGTCATGGGAGAGGGAAGGGAGTGCTGAGGGAGAGAGGAGGACTGCTGGAGAGAGAGAAGTCATGGGAGAGGGAAGGGAGTGCTGAGGGAGAGGAGGACTGCTGGGGAGAGAGAAGTCATGGGAGAGGGAAGGGAGTGCTGAGGGAGAGGAGGACTGCTGGGGGAGAGAGGTCATGGGAGAGGGAAGGGAGTGCTGAGAGAGAGGAGGACTACTGGGGGAGAAGTCATGGGAGAGGGAAGGGAGTGCTGAGGAAGAGAAGGACTGCTGGGGTCAGAGGAGTCATGGGAGAGGGAAGGGAGTGCTGAGGGAGAGAAGGACTGCTGGGGAGAGAAGTCATGGGAGAGGGAAGGGAGTGCTGAGGGAGAGGAGGACTGCTGGGGGGAGAGAAGTCATTGGAGAGGGAAGGGAGTGCTGAGGGAGAGAGGAGTACTGCTGGGGAGAGAGAAGTCATGGGAGAGGGAAGGGAGTGCTGAGGGAGAGGAGGACTGCTGGGGGGAGAGAAGTCATGGGAGAGGGAAGGGAGTGCTGAGGTAGAGGAGGACTGCTGGGGAGAGAGAAGTCATGGGAGAGGGAAGGGAGTGCTGAGGGAGAGAAGGACTGCTGGAGAGAGAGGAGTCATGGGAGAGGGAAGGGAGTGCTGAGGGAGAGAAGGACTGCTGGGGGAGAAGTCATGGGAGAGGGAAGGGAGTGCTGAGGGAGAGGAGGACTGCTGGGAAGAGAGAAGTCATGGGAGAGGGAAGGGAGTGCTGAGGGAGAGAGGAGGACTGCTGGGGAGAGAGAAGTCATGGGAGAGGGAAGGGAGTGCTGAGGGAGAGGAGGACTGCTGGGGAGAGAGAAGTCATGGGAGAGGGAAGGGAGTGATGAGGAAGAGAAGGACTGCTGGGGAGAGAGGAGTCATGGGAGAGGGAAGGGAGTGCTGAGGGAGAGGAGGACTGCTGGGGGGAGAGAAGTCATGGGAGAGGGAAGGGAGTGCTGAGGGAGAGGAGGACTGCTGGGGGGAGAGAAGTCATGGGAGAGGGAAGGGAGTGCTGAGGGAGAGAGGAGGACTGCTGGGGGAGAGAAGTCATGGGAGAGGGAAGGGAGTGCTGAGGGAGAGGAGGATTGCTGGGGAGAGAGAAGTCATGGGAGAGGGAAGGGAGTGCTGAGGGAGAGGAGGACTGCTGGAAGAGAAGTCATGGGAGAGGGAAGGGAGTGCTGAGGGAGAGGAGGACTGCTGGAAGAGAAGTCATGGGAGAGGGAAGGGAGTGCTGAGGGAGAGGAGGACTGCTGGGGAGAGAGAAGTCATGGGAGAGGGAAGGGAGTGCTGAGGGAGAGAAGGACTGCTGGGGGAGAAGTCATGGGAGAGGGAAGGGAGTACTGAGGGAGAGAAGGACTGCTGGGGGAGAAGTCATGGGAGAGGGAAGGGAGTGCTGAGGGAGAGAAGGACTGCTGGGGGAGAAGTCATGGGAGAGGGAAGGGAGTGCTGAGGGAGAGAGGAGGACTGCTGGGGGAGAAGTCATGGGAGAGGGAAGGGAGTGCTGAGGGAGAGAAGGACTGCTGGGGGAGAAGTCATGGGAGAGGGAAGGGAGTGCTGAGGGAGAGGAGGACTGCTGGGGGAGAGAAGTCATGGGAGAGGGAAGGGAGTGCTGAGGGAGAGGAGGACTGCTGGAAGAGAAGTCATGGGAGAGGGAAGGGAGTGCTGAGGGAGAGGAGGACCGCTGGGGAGAGAGGAGTCATGGGAGAGGGAAGGGAGTGCTGAGGGAGAGAAGGACTGCTGGGGAGAGAGAAGTCATGGGAGAGGGAAGGGAGTGCTGAGGGAGAGGAGGACTGCTGGAAGAGAAGTCATGGGAGAGGGAAGGGAGTGCTGAGGGAGAGAAGGACTGCTGGGGAGGGAAAAGTCATGGGAGAGGGAAGGGAGTGCTGAGGGAGAGAAGGACCGCTGGGGGAGAAGTCATGGGAGAGGGATGCGAGTGCTGAGGGAGAGAAGGACTGCTGGGGGAGAAGTCATGGGAGAGGGAAGGGAGTGCTGAGGGAGAGGAGGACTGCTGGGGGAGAGAAGTCATGGGAGAGGGAAGGGAGTGCTGAGGGAGAGAAGAACTGCTGGGGGAGAAGTCATGGGAGAGGGAAGGGAGTGCTGAGGGAGAGGAGGACTGCTGGGGGAGAGAAGTCATGGGAGAGGGAAGGGAGTGCTGAGGGAGAGGGGGACTGCTGGAAGAGAAGTCATGGGAGAGGGAAGGGAGTGCTGAGGGAGAGGAGGACTGCTGGGGGAGAAGTCATGGGAGAGGGAAGGGAGTGCTGAGGGAGAGGAGGACTGCTGGGGGAGAAGTCATGGGAGAGGGAAGGGAGTGCTGAGGGAGAGGACTGCTGGGGGGAGAGAAGTCATGGGAGAGGGAAGGGAGTGCTCAGGGAGAGGAGGACTGCTGGGGGAGAGAAGTCATGGGAGAGGGAAGGGAGTGCTGAGGGAGAGGAGGACTGCTAGAAGAGAAATCATGGGAGAGGGAAGGGAGTGCTGAGGGAGAGAAGGACTGCTGGGGAGAGAGAAGTCATGGGAGAGGGAAGGGAGTGCTGAGGGAGAGAGGAGGACTGCTGGGGAGAGAGAAGTCATGGGAGAGGGAAGGGAGTGCTGAGGGAGAGGAGGACTGCTGGGGGAGAGAAGTCAAGGGAGAGAGGAGGACTGCTGGGGGAGAAGTCATGGGAGAGGGAAGGGAGTGCTGAGGGAGAGAGCAGGACTGCTGGGGGAGAGAAGTCAAGGGAGAGGGAAGGGAGTGCTGAGGGAGAGAGGAGGACTGCTGGGGAGAGAAGTCATGGGAGAGGGAAGGGAGTGCTGAGGGAGAGAAGGACTGCTGGAAGAGAAGTCATGGGAGAGGGAAGGGAGTGCTGAGGGCGAGAGGAGGACTGCTGGGGAGAGAGAAGTAATGGGAGAGGGAAGGGAGTGCTTAGGGAGAGGAGGACTGCTGGGGGGAGAGAAGTCATGGGATAGGGAAGGGAGTGCTGAGGGAGAGAGGAAGACAGCTGGGGGAGAAGTCATGGGAGAGGGAAGGGAGTGCTGAGGGACAGGAGGACTACTGGGGAGAGAGAAGTCATGGGAGAGGGAATGGAGTGCTGAGGGAGAGAAGGACTACTGGGGAGAGAGAAGTCAAGGGAGAGGGAAGGGAGTGCTGAGGGAGAGAGGAGGACTACTGGGGAGAGAGAAGTCATGGGAGAGGGAAAGGAGTGCTGAGGGAGAGAGGAGGACTGCTGGGAGTGAAGTCATGGGAGAGGAGAGGGAGTGCTGAGGGAGAGGAGGACTGCTGGGGAGAGAGAAGTCATGGGATAGGGAAGGGAGTGCTGAGGGAGAGAGGAAGACTGCTGGGGGAGAAGTCATGGGAGAGGGAAGGGAGTGCTGAGGGAGAGGAGGACTGCTGGGGGAGAAGTCATGGGAGAGGGAAGGGAGTGCTGAGGGAGAGGAGGACTGCTGGGGGATAAGTCATGGGAGAGGGAAGGGAGTGCTGAGGGAGAGAGGAGGACTGCTGGGGGAGAAGTCATGGGAGAGGGAAGGGAGTGCTGAGGGAGAGGAGGACTACTGGGGAGAGAGAAGTCATGGGAGAGGGAAGGGAGTGCTGAGGGAGAGGAGGACTGCTGGGGGAGAAGTCATGGGAGAGGGAAGGGAGTGCTGAGGGAGAGGAGGACTGCTGGGGAGAAGTCATGGGAGAGGGAAGGGAGTGCTGAGGGAGAGAGGAGGACTGCTGGGGGAGAAGTCATGGGAGAGGGAAGGGAGTGCTGAGGGAGAGGAGGACTGCTGGGGGAGAAGTCATGGGAGAGGGAAGGGAGTGCTGAGGGAGAGGAGGACTGCTGGGGGAGAAGTCATGGGAGAGGGAAGGGAGTGCTGAGGGAGAGGAGGACTGCTGGGGGAGAAGTCATGGGAGAGGGAAGGGAGTGCTGAGGGAGAGAGGAGGACTGCTGGGGGAGAAGTCATGGGAGAGGGAAGGGAGTGCTGAGGGAGAGGAGGACTGCTGGGGGAGAAGTCATGGGAGAGGGAAGGGAGTGCTGAGGGAGAGGAGGACTGCTGTGGGAGAAGTCATGGGAGAGGGAAGGGAGTGCTGGGGGAGAAGTCATGGGAGAGGGAAGCTGAGGGAGAGGAGGACTGCTGGGGGAGAAGTCATGGGAGAGGGAAGGGAGTGCTGAGGGAGAGAGGAGGACTGCTGGGGGAGAAGTCATGGGAGAGGGAAGGGAGTGCTGAGGGAGAGAGGAGGACTGGAAGAGAAGTCATGGGAGAGGGAAGGGAGTGCTGAGGGAGAGGAGGACTGCTGGGGAGAGAGGAGTCATGGGAGAGGGAAGGGAGTGCCGAGGGAGAGAAGGACTGCTGGGGAGAGAGAAGTCATGGGAGAGGGAAGGGAGTGCTGAGGGAGAGGAGGACTGCTGGGGGAGAGAAGTCATGGGAGAGGGAAGGGAGTGCTGAGGGAGAGAGGAGGACTGCTGGAGAGAGAGAAGTCATGGGAGAGGGAAGGGAGTGCTGAGGGAGAGGAGGACTGCTGGGGAGAGAGAAGTCATGGGAGAGGGAAGGGAGTGCTGAGGGAGAGGAGGACTGCTGGGGGAGAGAGGTCATGGGAGAGGGAAGGGAGTGCTGAGAGAGAGGAGGACTACTGGGGGAGAAGTCATGGGAGAGGGAAGGGAGTGCTGAGGAAGAGAAGGACTGCTGGGGTCAGAGGAGTCATGGGAGAGGGAAGGGAGTGCTGAGGGAGAGAAGGACTGCTGGGGAGAGAAGTCATGGGAGAGGGAAGGGAGTGCTGAGGGAGAGGAGGACTGCTGGGGGGAGAGAAGTCATTGGAGAGGGAAGGGAGTGCTGAGGGAGAGAGGAGTACTGCTGGGGAGAGAGAAGTCATGGGAGAGGGAAGGGAGTGCTGAGGGAGAGGAGGACTGCTGGGGGGAGAGAAGTCATGGGAGAGGGAAGGGAGTGCTGAGGTAGAGGAGGACTGCTGGGGAGAGAGAAGTCATGGGAGAGGGAAGGGAGTGCTGAGGGAGAGAAGGACTGCTGGAGAGAGAGGAGTCATGGGAGAGGGAAGGGAGTGCTGAGGGAGAGAAGGACTGCTGGGGGAGAAGTCATGGGAGAGGGAAGGGAGTGCTGAGGGAGAGGAGGACTGCTGGGGAGAGAGAAGTCATGGGAGAGGGAAGGGAGTGCTGAGGGAGAGAGGAGGACTGCTGGGGAGAGAGAAGTCATGGGAGAGGGAAGGGAGTGCTGAGGGAGAGGAGGACTGCTGGGGAGAGAGAAGTCATGGGAGAGGGAAGGGAGTGATGAGGAAGAGAAGGACTGCTGGGGAGAGAGGAGTCATGGGAGAGGGAAGGGAGTGCTGAGGGAGAGGAGGACTGCTGGGGGGAGAGAAGTCATGGGAGAGGGAAGGGAGTGCTGAGGGAGAGGAGGACTGCTGGGGGGAGAGAAGTCATGGGAGAGGGAAGGGAGTGCTGAGGGAGAGAGGAGGACTGCTGGGGGAGAGAAGTCATGGGAGAGGGAAGGGAGTGCTGAGGGAGAGGAGGATTGCTGGGGAGAGAGAAGTCATGGGAGAGGGAAGGGAGTGCTGAGGGAGAGGAGGACTGCTGGAAGAGAAGTCATGGGAGAGGGAAGGGAGTGCTGAGGGAGAGGAGGACTGCTGGAAGAGAAGTCATGGGAGAGGGAAGGGAGTGCTGAGGGAGAGGAGGACTGCTGGGGAGAGAGAAGTCATGGGAGAGGGAAGGGAGTGCTGAGGGAGAGAAGGACTGCTGGGGGAGAAGTCATGGGAGAGGGAAGGGAGTACTGAGGGAGAGAAGGACTGCTGGGGGAGAAGTCATGGGAGAGGGAAGGGAGTGCTGAGGGAGAGAAGGACTGCTGGGGGAGAAGTCATGGGAGAGGGAAGGGAGTGCTGAGGGAGAGAGGAGGACTGCTGGGGGAGAAGTCATGGGAGAGGGAAGGGAGTGCTGAGGGAGAGAAGGACTGCTGGGGGAGAAGTCATGGGAGAGGGAAGGGAGTGCTGAGGGAGAGGAGGACTGCTGGGGGAGAGAAGTCATGGGAGAGGGAAGGGAGTGCTGAGGGAGAGGAGGACTGCTGGAAGAGAAGTCATGGGAGAGGGAAGGGAGTGCTGAGGGAGAGGAGGACCGCTGGGGAGAGAGGAGTCATGGGAGAGGGAAGGGAGTGCTGAGGGAGAGAAGGACTGCTGGGGAGAGAGAAGTCATGGGAGAGGGAAGGGAGTGCTGAGGGAGAGGAGGACTGCTGGAAGAGAAGTCATGGGAGAGGGAAGGGAGTGCTGAGGGAGAGAAGGACTGCTGGGGAGGGAAAAGTCATGGGAGAGGGAAGGGAGTGCTGAGGGAGAGAAGGACCGCTGGGGGAGAAGTCATGGGAGAGGGATGCGAGTGCTGAGGGAGAGAAGGACTGCTGGGGGAGAAGTCATGGGAGAGGGAAGGGAGTGCTGAGGGAGAGGAGGACTGCTGGGGGAGAGAAGTCATGGGAGAGGGAAGGGAGTGCTGAGGGAGAGAAGAACTGCTGGGGGAGAAGTCATGGGAGAGGGAAGGGAGTGCTGAGGGAGAGGAGGACTGCTGGGGGAGAGAAGTCATGGGAGAGGGAAGGGAGTGCTGAGGGAGAGGGGGACTGCTGGAAGAGAAGTCATGGGAGAGGGAAGGGAGTGCTGAGGGAGAGGAGGACTGCTGGGGGAGAAGTCATGGGAGAGGGAAGGGAGTGCTGAGGGAGAGGAGGACTGCTGGGGGAGAAGTCATGGGAGAGGGAAGGGAGTGCTGAGGGAGAGGACTGCTGGGGGGAGAGAAGTCATGGGAGAGGGAAGGGAGTGCTCAGGGAGAGGAGGACTGCTGGGGGAGAGAAGTCATGGGAGAGGGAAGGGAGTGCTGAGGGAGAGGAGGACTGCTAGAAGAGAAATCATGGGAGAGGGAAGGGAGTGCTGAGGGAGAGAAGGACTGCTGGGGAGAGAGAAGTCATGGGAGAGGGAAGGGAGTGCTGAGGGAGAGAGGAGGACTGCTGGGGAGAGAGAAGTCATGGGAGAGGGAAGGGAGTGCTGAGGGAGAGGAGGACTGCTGGGGGAGAGAAGTCAAGGGAGAGAGGAGGACTGCTGGGGGAGAAGTCATGGGAGAGGGAAGGGAGTGCTGAGGGAGAGAGCAGGACTGCTGGGGGAGAGAAGTCAAGGGAGAGGGAAGGGAGTGCTGAGGGAGAGAGGAGGACTGCTGGGGAGAGAAGTCATGGGAGAGGGAAGGGAGTGCTGAGGGAGAGAAGGACTGCTGGAAGAGAAGTCATGGGAGAGGGAAGGGAGTGCTGAGGGCGAGAGGAGGACTGCTGGGGAGAGAGAAGTAATGGGAGAGGGAAGGGAGTGCTTAGGGAGAGGAGGACTGCTGGGGGGAGAGAAGTCATGGGATAGGGAAGGGAGTGCTGAGGGAGAGAGGAAGACAGCTGGGGGAGAAGTCATGGGAGAGGGAAGGGAGTGCTGAGGGACAGGAGGACTACTGGGGAGAGAGAAGTCATGGGAGAGGGAATGGAGTGCTGAGGGAGAGAAGGACTACTGGGGAGAGAGAAGTCAAGGGAGAGGGAAGGGAGTGCTGAGGGAGAGAGGAGGACTACTGGGGAGAGAGAAGTCATGGGAGAGGGAAGGGAGTGCTGAGGGAGAGAGGAGGACTGCTGGGAGTGAAGTCATGGGAGAGGAGAGGGAGTGCTGAGGGAGAGGAGGACTGCTGGGGAGAGAGAAGTCATGGGATAGGGAAGGGAGTGCTGAGGGAGAGAGGAAGACTGCTGGGGGAGAAGTCATGGGAGAGGGAAGGGAGTGCTGAGGGAGAGGAGGACTGCTGGGGGAGAAGTCATGGGAGAGGGAAGGGAGTGCTGAGGGAGAGGAGGACTGCTGGGGGATAAGTCATGGGAGAGGGAAGGGAGTGCTGAGGGAGAGAGGAGGACTGCTGGGGGAGAAGTCATGGGAGAGGGAAGGGAGTGCTGAGGGAGAGGAGGACTACTGGGGAGAGAGAAGTCATGGGAGAGGGAAGGGAGTGCTGAGGGAGAGGAGGACTGCTGGGGGAGAAGTCATGGGAGAGGGAAGGGAGTGCTGAGGGAGAGGAGGACTGCTGGGGAGAAGTCATGGGAGAGGGAAGGGAGTGCTGAGGGAGAGAGGAGGACTGCTGGGGGAGAAGTCATGGGAGAGGGAAGGGAGTGCTGAGGGAGAGGAGGACTGCTGGGGGAGAAGTCATGGGAGAGGGAAGGGAGTGCTGAGGGAGAGGAGGACTGCTGGGGGAGAAGTCATGGGAGAGGGAAGGGAGTGCTGAGGGAGAGGAGGACTGCTGGGGGAGAAGTCATGGGAGAGGGAAGGGAGTGCTGAGGGAGAGAGGAGGACTGCTGGGGGAGAAGTCATGGGAGAGGGAAGGGAGTGCTGAGGGAGAGGAGGACTGCTGGGGGAGAAGTCATGGGAGAGGGAAGGGAGTGCTGAGGGAGAGGAGGACTGCTGTGGGAGAAGTCATGGGAGAGGGAAGGGAGTGCTGGGGGAGAAGTCATGGGAGAGGGAAGCTGAGGGAGAGGAGGACTGCTGGGGGAGAAGTCATGGGAGAGGGAAGGGAGTGCTGAGGGAGAGAGGAGGACTGCTGGGGGAGAAGTCATGGGAGAGGGAAGGGAGTGCTGAGGGAGAGAGGAGGACTGCTGGGGGAGAAGTCATGGGAGAGGGAAGGGAGTGCTGAGGGAGAGAGGAGGACTGCTGGGGGAGAAGTCATGGGAGAGGGAAGGGAGTGCTGAGGGAGAGAGGAGGACTGCTGGGGGAGAAGTCATGGGATGGAGTGCGGAGGGAGAGAGAAGTGCTGGGGTCAGAGAGTAGTGGGAGAAGGATGGGGGATAAGGGTGCCAGGATGAGGCAGAGGTGACATGGAGGGGAGAGGTACCAAGTGAAGGGGGAGGGGTGCAAAGGGAAGGGGGAGGGCTGCAAAGGAAGGGGTGCCAATGTTGGGGGGAGGTGCCAATGGGAGGGAGAGGTGGCATGGGGGCGGTGCCAAGGGCAGGGGAAGAGGTGCCAAGGGAAGGGGGAGGGAGAGGTGACATTGAGGGGGGTGCCAGGGGGAGGTGCAGAGGTTCCAAAGGGGGGGGAGGTGGCATGGAGGGGGGTGGGAGTGCCAAAGGGAAGGGGGAGAGTACCAAGGGGAGGGAGCGGTGGCATGGATGGGGAGGTGCCAAGGGGAGGGAGAAGGGGTGCCAAGGGGCGGGGGGAGAGTGGCAAGGGAAGGGGGAGGGAGAAGTGGCATGGAGGGGGGTGCCAAGGGGAGGGGGAGGTGCCATGGCGAGGGGGAGACGTCCCAAGGGGAAGTATGCCAAGGGGAGGGTGAGGCAGAGGTGGCATGGAGGGGGAGAAGTGGCATGGAGGAAGCAGAGGTGGCATGGAGGGGGAGAGGTGCCAATGGGAGGGAGAGAGGTGGCAAGGGGAGGGGGAAGAGGTGCGAAGGGGCGGGGTAGAGTGGCAAGGGAAGGGGGAGGGAGAGGTGACATGGAGGGAGGTGCCAAGGGGAGGGGGAGGCAGAGGGGGCTTGGAGGAGGAGAGGTGCCAAGGGGAGGGTGAGGCAGAGGGGGCATGGAGGGGGACAGGTACCGAGGGGAGAGGAGGCACAGGTAGCATGGAGGGGGGAGGGAGAGGTGGCATGGAGGGGGGAGGGAGAGGTGGCATGGAGGGGGGTGCCAAGGGGAGGGGGAGTATGCCAAGGGGAGGGTGAGGCAGAGGGGGCATGGAGGGGGACAGGTACCGAGGGGAGAGGAGGCACAGGTAGCATGGAGGGGGGAGGGAGAGGTGGCATGGAGGGGGGAGGAAGAGGTGGCATGGAGGAGGAGAGGTGCCAAGGGGAGGGGGAGGCAGAGGGGGCATGGAGGGGGACAGGTACAGAGGGGAGAGGAGGCACAGGTAGCATGGAGGGGGGAGGGAGAGGTGGCATGGAGGGGGGTGCCAGGGGGAGGCAGAGGGGGCATGGAGGAGGAGAGGTGCCAAGGGGAGGGGGAGGCAGAGGGGGCATGGAGGGGGACAGGTACCGAGGGGAGAGGAGGCACAGGTAGCATGGAGGGGGGAGGGAGAGGTGGCATGGAGGGGGGTGCCAGGGGAAGGCAGAGGGGGCATGGAGGGGGAGGGCTGCTAGGGGGCAGAGACAGGCAATGGAGCATTGAGAGGGACAACTGTGCCTGGGGCAGCTGTGCACACGTTTGAGGTGGGGGCAGTTGTGAGGGGGGAGGCACGTGTGCCGTGAATCACTAACAGTTGTGAAATAACAACAAGAGTTTGTTACAGATCAAGGGGCGTGGACACGAACTATGACACTCCTTAGGGTACAAAACACACCTGTGCCCCCACACATACAGCTGTGCACCCTCACATACATTCACACCTGCACACACACAAGTACATAGACACAAACACCCGTGCCCCACACATACACCTGTGCACTCTCACATACATTCACACCTGCACACACACACCAGTACATAGAAACACACACCCGTGCCCCACACATACACCTGTGCACTCTCACATACATTCACACCTGCACACACACACCAGTACATAGAAACACACACCCGTGCCCCACACATACAGCTGTGCACCCTCACATACATTCACACCTGCACACACACAAGTACATAGACACAAACACCCGTGCCCCACACATACAGCTGTGCACCCTCACATACATTCACACCTGCACACACACAAGTACATAGACACAAACACCCGTGCCCCACACATACACCTGTGCACTCTCACATACATTCACACCTGCACACACACACCAGTACATAGAAACACACACCCGTGCCCCACACATACAGCTGTGCACCCTCACATACATTCACACCTGCACATACACAAGTACATAGACACAAACACCCGTGCCCCACACATACAGCTGTGCACCCTCACATACATTCACACCTGCACACACACAAGTACATAGACACAAACACCTGTGCCCCACACATACACCTGTGCACTCTCACATACATTCACACCTGCACATTCACACCAGTACATAGAAACACACACCCGTGCCCCACACATACAGCTGTGCACCCTCACATACATTCACACCTGCACACACACAAGTACATAGACACAAACACCCGTGCCCCACACATACACCTGTGCACCCTCACATACATTCACACCTGCACACACACACACACAAGTACATAGAAACACACACCCGTGCCCCACACAGACACCTGTGCACTCTCACATACATTCACACCTGCACACACACACACAAGTACATAGAAACACACACCAGTGCCCCACACATACACCTGTGCACTCACATACATTCACACCTGCACACACACAAGTACATAGACACAAACACCCGTGCCCCACACATACACCTGTGCACTCTCACATACATTCACACCTGCACACACACACAAGTACATAGAAACACACACCCGTGCCCCACACATACACCTGTGCACTCTCACATACATTCACACCTGCACACACACACAAGTACATAGACACAAACACCTGTGCCCCACACATACACCTGTGCACTCTCACATACATTCACACCTGCACACACACACAAGTACATAGAAACACACACCCGTGCCCCACACATACACCTGTGCACTCTCACATACATTCACACCTGCACACACACAAGTACATAGACACAAACACCCGTGCCCCACACATACACCTGTGCACTCTCACATACATTCACACCTGCACACACACACAAGTACATAGAAACACACACCCGTGCCCCACACATACAGCTGTGCACCCTCACATACATTCACACCTGCACACACACCCGTGCCCCACACATACAGCTGTGCACTCTCACATACATTCTCACCTCCACACACACACCAGTACATACAAACACGCACCTGTTCCCCCACACATACACCTGTGCACTCTCACATACATTCACACCTGCACACACACACAAGTACATAGAAACACACACCCGTGCCCCACACATACAGCTGTGCACCCTCACATACATTCACACCTGCACACACACCCGTGCCCCACACATACAGCTGTGCACTCTCACATACATTCTCACCTCCACACACACACCAGTACATACAAACACGCACCTGTTCCCCCACACATACACCTGTGCACTCTCACATACATTCACACCTGCACACACACACAAGTACATAGAAACACACACCCGTGCCCCACACATACAGCTGTGCACCCTCACATACATTCACACCTGCACACACACACAAGTACATAGAAACACACACCTGTGCCCCACACATACACCTGTGCACTCTCACATACATTCTCACCACACACACACCAGTACATACGAACACGCACCTGTTCCCCCACATACACCTGTGCACTCTCACATACATTCACACCTGCACAAAAACACACACACCTGTTCCCCCACACATACACCTGTGCACTCTCTCACACACACACACACCAGTACATACACACACACGTGCTCACACACATTCACATCTACACACTCACCAGTACAAACACACACCTGTACCCCCCACACACACGTGCACTCTCACATACATTCACACCTGCACACACACACACCAGCACATACACACACACACCTGTGCCCACACACACTATACCTGTGGAGTCTCATGCATTCACACCTGCATGCACACACACACACACCAATGCATACAAAAATATACTTGTGCCCACATATACACCTGTGCACTCTCACATAAATTCACACCTGCACACACACACACACACACCAGTACATACACACACACGTGTGCTCACACACATTCACATCTACACACTCACCAGTACAAACACACACCTGTACCCCCCACACACACATGTGCACTCTCACATACATTCACACCTGCACACACACACACACCAGCACATACACACACACACACACCTGTGCCCACACACACTATACCTGTGGAGTCTCATGCATTCACACCTGCATGCACACACACACACCAATGCATACAAAAATATACTTGTGCCCACATATACACCTGTGCACTCTCACATAAATTCACACCTGCACACACACACACACACCAGTACGTACAAACACACACCTGTGCCCACACTACACTTGTGCAGTCTCTCATACATTCACACTTGCACACACACACCAGTACATACACACACCGGTGCCCTCACACATACACATGTGCACTGTCACATACATTCACCCCTTCACACACACACCAGTACATGCAAACACACATGTGCCCACACACACGACACCTGTGGAGTCTCACATACATTCACACCTGCACACACACACGAGTACATACATGCACCCATGCACTCACGTAACTTCACACCTGCACACACACCAGTACATAAACACACCTGTGCCCACACACACACACACCTGTGCAGTCTCTCATACATCCACACCTGCACACACCAGTATATATAAACATACACCTGTGCCCACACACATACACCAGTGCAGTCTCTCATACATTCACACCTGCACACACACACACACATCAGTACACACACCTGTGCCCACACACTACACCTGTGCAGTTTTTCATACATTCACACCTGCACACACACACACACCAGAACATATAAACATACACATGTGCCCACACACACCTGTGCAGTCTCATACATTCACACCTGCACACACACACACCAGTACATACACACACCTGTGCCCCCACACATACACTGTGCCCACACACACACCACCTGTGGAATCTCACATACATTCACACCTGCACACACACACCAGTACAAACATACATCTGTGCACTCACATACATTCACACCTGCACACACACACCAGTACAAACATACACCTGTGCACCCTCACATACATTCACACCTACACACACCAGTACATACAAACATACACCTGTGCAGTCTCACATACATTCACACCTGCACACACACACCAGTAGGTACACACACCTGTGCCCACACACTACACCTATACATTCACACCTGCAGCAGTACACATACCTGTGCCCACACACATACACATGTGCACTCTCACATTCACACCTGTAAACACACACCAATACAAACACACACCTGTGCCCACAAACATACACCTGTACACTCTCACATACATTCACACCCACACACACACCAGTACATACAAACACACAGCAGTGCCCACACACACTACAACTGTGGAGCCTCACATACATTCACACCTGCACACACACAAAGTACATACAAACACACACACATTTACACAGGCAGTAAACACAGATATGTGTAAATACACACATGCAAACCTGTACAGTCTCTTGCATGCACCTGTACCCACACACACCACACCTGTTCTCTCATACATTCACACTGGTACAAAAGAAACACACAAGTACAAACACATACATTTACACAGCCAGTAAAAAAAGACATGTAAATACACACGCACGACTATACAGTCTCTCACATACATTCACACCTGAACACACACAAAGTACACACAAACAGACACATTTACACAAGCAGAAGACACAGATGTGTAAATATACACATGCAAACCTGTACAGTCTCTTGCACACATTGACACCTGCACACTCCACACAAGTTCACACATACATTCATACCGGTACAAACACATTAACACAACCAATAAAAACAGACACATGTAAATACACACACACATGTACAGCCGCTCACATACATTCACACCTACACACACACTACACCTGTACTCACACATTCACGTCTACACAAACAAGTACAAACACACACATTAGCACAGACACACGTAAATACACACACACATGTACAGCCTCTCACATACATTCACACCTGCACACACACATAATACAACAGTACTCATACATTCACACCGGCAAAAAAAACACACACACAAGTACATACAAACACACACACTTACACAGCTGGTAAACAGAGACACATGTAAATACACACACACGCCTGCACAGTCTCTCACGCACACTCACAGGCACACGTAAATACACATGCACAGTCTCTCACATACATTCATACCTACACACACACAAAGTACACATAAACACACACATTTCCACAATCAGTAAACACAGACACACGTAAATACACACACACATTCACACCTACACACACACATACTACACCAGTACTCATACATTCACACCAGCAAAAACACACACACACAAGTACACACACACTTACACAGACGGTAAACAGAGACACATGTAAATACACACACCTGCACAGTCTCTCACACACACACATGCATACAGACATATGTAAATACATACGCACACATGTAAAGTCTCACATAAATTCACACCTGCACACACACATACTACACCAGTACTCCTACATTCACACCTCCAAAAACAAACACACACACAGTCGGTAAATAGAGACATGTAAATACACACACCTGCACAGTCTCTCACACACATGCACACACACACGCGTACAGTCTCTCACATACATTCACACACACACAAAGCACATACACACACATTTACACAGGCAGTAAACACAGACGTGTAAATACACACATGCAAACCTGTACAGTCTCTCGCATACATTGACGCCTGTACACACACACACACACACACACACACCACACCTGGTCTCACATACATTCACACCAGTACAAACACACACACAAATACAAACACACACATTTACACAGCCAGTAAAAACAGACATGTAAATACAGAAGCACACGTGTACAGTCTCACATACATTCACACCTGCACACACAAAGTACATACACACACATTTACACAGGCAGTAAACACAGACATGTGTAAATACATACACGCAAACCTGTACAGTCTCTTGCATGCACCTGTACACACACACGCACACCACACCTGTTCTCACATAGATTCACACTGGTACACACACACACACACACACACACACAAGAACATACAAACACACACATTTACACAACTGGTAAACAGAGGTACATTACAAATACACACTCACACCTGCAGTCTCTCTCACACACACACATATATATGTAAATACACACTCACCTGCACAGTATCTCTCACACACACATACATGTAAATACACACCCACCTGTACAATCTCTCACATGCATTCACACCTGCACACACACACAAACACACAACTTTACACACATCTAAATACACACACACACCTGCAGTCTCTCTCACACACCCAGACATGTAAATACACACACCCACCCACACAACTAACCATGGGCTCGAGGAGCAGCCTTAACCCGATGCAACTTGCAGCGCCGCGTGGCTGTGTCCGAGCACTGAAGGGCTGTACGCTTGATGAATGAAGGACACTTAGTTACTCGACAACCCAGGCAGAGGGCAGGGAGGCGCTAGACAAACGGCAGTGCAATGATCGACACACAAGGTTCACACTTCGCCACTATACAGACGTTGTGTTGTGGCCACGGCAGCAGGTAGAGGGCACAGCCGGGGCACCGAGACCACCTTCTGACCCACCCCCCAGGGGCATTCACCTTCACCCTACCCAGAGAGGCCCACGACCGGATGGGCACAGAGACCACCGCTCTACGCACTCCTTCTAAGAGACAGGGGCTTCATACCCAGAGGCAGGGGCACACCTGACCCCCACGGAGGGGGCAGGGGCACACCTTCTGCCCCCCCTCCCCCACGGAGAGGGCAGGGGCACACCTTCTGACCCCCACGGATGGCACAAGGGGCAGGGGCACACCTTCTGAACCCCCAGGGAAGTAGCAGGGGCACACCTTCTGACCCCCACGGATGGAACAAGGGGCAGGGGCACACCTTCTGACCCACACGGAGGGGACAAGGGGCAGGGGCACACCTTCTGACCCCCACGGAGGGGACAGGGGCGCACCTTCTGACCCCCACGGATGGAACAAGGGGCAGGGGCACACCTTCTGACCCCCACGGAGGGGACAGGGGCACACCTTCTGACCCCCACGGATGGAACAAGGGGCAGGGGCACACCTTCTGACCCCCACGGAGGGGGCAGGGGCACACCTTCTGAACCTCCAGGGAAGTAGCGGGGGCACACCTTCTGACCCCTACGGATGGGACAAGGGGCAGGGACACACCTTCTGACCCCCCCAGGAAAGGAGCAGAGGCACACCTTCTGAACTCCCAGGGAAGTAGCGGGGGCACACCTTCTGACCCCCCAGGGAAGGAGCAGGGGCACACCTTCTGACCCCCCAGGGAAGGAGCAAGGGCACACCTTCTGACCCCCCAGGGAAGGAGCAAGGGCACACCTTCTGACCCCCCAGGGAAGGAGCAAGGGCACACCTTCTGACCCCCCAGGGAAGGAGCAAGGGCACACCTTCTGACCCCCCAGGGAAGGAGCAGGGGGACTTACCTTGTCTAGAGAGGAGAGCTTGAGCCAGAAGCGCATCTTGGACATGGCGGCAGGGCCCGCTCCCTGGCCCCTTGGCACAGCTGAGAAGCACGCTACTGCCAGCCTGGCAAGGATCCTTCACCATGGCAGCAATCCGCTCCACCAGCATGAAGAGCAGGTCAGGGCCCCGCGGACTGGGCCACGATCAGGGACCCCGAAGCATAGCCACGCGCCCGGGGGAGTCAGCGGCCCCGAGGGGTGGCACTCACGAGCATGAAGAGCAGGGCAGCCCCGCAAGCAGTCCCGGGGGCAGGTCGGGGTATGCAGGGGCTCGGCTTGTTCTCTGCACTGCCCGGACCTTCACAGCCGGGCAGGGACTCTGCACAGAACAGGCTTTGCACTGCCCGGACCCGGACAGTACGGACCCCGCACAGCCTGTCCCTTGACTGTCCCCTGCCCGGACAGCCTGTCCCTTGACTGTCCCCTGCCCGGACAGCCTGTCCCTTGACTGTCCCCTGCCCGGACCCCGCACAGCCTGTCCTCTGACTGCCCCTTGACTGTCCCCTGCCCGGACAGCCGGTCCTCTGACTGTTACCTGCCCGGACCCCGCACAGCCTGTCCCTTGACTGTCCCCTGCCCGGACCCCGCACAGCCTGTCCCTTGACTGTCCCCTGCCCGGACCCCGCACAGCCTGTCCTCTGACTGTCCCCTGCCCGGACCCCGCACAGCCTGTCCCCTGCCCGGACCCCGCACAGCCTGTCCTCTGACTGTCCCCTGCCCGGACCCCGCACAGCCTGTCCTCTGACTGTCCCCTGCCCGGACCCCGCACAGCCTGTCCTCTGACTGTCCCTTGCCCGCACAGCCTGTCCCCTGCCCGGACCCCGCACAGCCTGTGCCTTGACTATTCCCTGGCCAGACCCAGCACAGCCTGTCCCCTGCCCGGACCCCGCACAGCCTGTCCTCTGACTGTCCCCTGCCCGGACCCCGCACAGCCTGTCCCCTGCCCGGACCCCGCACAGCCTGTCCTCTGACTGTCCCCTGCCCGGACCCCGCACAGCCTGTGCCTTGACTATTCCCTGACCAGACCCAGCACAGCCTGTCCCTTATCCGGACCCAGCAGTGCCCGAACCCCGCACAGCCTGTCCCCTGCCCGGCCCCGCCTGCCCCGGCCCTCCACTTCCTCTAAGCGCCCGGCCTGACTTACAGGAAATGATGGCTCCGGGTAAGTCAGGGAAATTACTGGCAGCCTGATGAGAATTACAGTCTGTGCTGTAACCCAACCACAGGCGCACTGTACACACAGAGCCTGCGGGGCTAGGGGAGGGGCCCCGGGGTGACTGTACCAAGGGAGGGGCCCAGGCGTCACCTGTGCCAAAGGAGGGCTCCCGGGGGCCACCTGTGCCAAGGGAGGGGCCCAGGCGTCACCTGTGCCAAAGGAGGGCTCCCGGGGGCCACCTGTGCCAAGGGAGCGTACTGCACTCAGGGTGACCTGTGTCAAGCGGGCAGCACCCCAGGGAAGAGCTGTGCCAAAGGGTGGGGGAAAGCACCGTTGGGTGACCTGTGCCAGAAGTGGAGGAGGCACCTGGAGTGACCTGTGCCAAGAGTGGAGGGGCGCTGCAACCCGGGTGAACTGTGCCAAGAGAGGGGTGCTGCACCTCCTGGTGACCTGTGCCTAGAGGGGATACTGCGCCCTGGGTGACCTGTGCCAAGTGGGGTGGGGGGATGCTGCGCCCTAGGTGACCAGTGCCAAGAAAGGAGGGTGACCTCTGCCAAGCGGGTGGCCCCCTGGGTAACCTGTGCCAGGAGTCGAGGGGGTACCATACCCTGGGTAACCTGTGCCAAGGGGGAAGGGGTTACCACTACCTGGGGTGACCTGTGCCAAGGGGGGACACATCCGGGAGTGACCTATGCCCAGAGGCGATCTGTCCCGAGAGGAGGCGGCAGCACGCCACTATCAGCAATATCCCAGTTCTTGGAGGAAAGGAGATCACTGCGCCCTTGCGTGGCCCGGTAACAAGGGGGCACCTCACCATAGGTTGACCTGGAACCAAGAGGTTGCACCATACACTCAAAGTGTAACATAGCATCAACCCCTGGGGGGACACCACACCCTGTGACCTAACGCAGTGACTATGTGCCAGGGTGAGGGGAGTAAAAAACGCTCTTGGCATGACCTATTGCCAAGAGCAGATGGGGCGCTGCACCCTCAGTGACCTACTGCCAAGAGCAGTGGAGCACTGTGACCTGGAGGCAACTGCAGCTCAGTGTCTCCAACGCTACAGGAGGCATTACCCCCTGGCACTGTAACCTGACACAGGCCTCTGAAGGAGGTCCAACACCCTCGTACAGTAACCTGACACCATCATCTTAAGGGGGCATCACACCCTCGCACTATAACCAAACACCAGCATCTGAAGGAGGTCCTACACCCTCATACAGTAACGTGACACAAACACCTGAAGGAAAAATCACACCCTCATACTGTAACCTGACACCAGCATTTGAAGGAGGTACCACACAGTCACACTGTAACCTGACATTGGCATCTGAAGGGGCATCACACCCTCACACTGTAACCTGACACCAGCATCTGAAGGAGGTACTACACTGTCACACTGTAACCGGACACCAGCATCTGAAGGAGGTACCACACCTTCACACTAACCTGACACCAGCACCTGAAGAAGGTACCACACCTTCATACAGTAACCGGACACCAGCATCTGAAGGAGGTACCACACCCTCACACTGTAACCTGACACCAGCATCTGAAGGCAGTACCACACCCTCATACTGTAACCTAACACCAGCATCTGAAGGAGGGCAACACCCTCGTACAGTAACCTGACACCAACACCTGAAGGAAAAATCACACCCTCATATTGTAACCTGACACCAGCATCTGAAGCAGGTACCACACCGTCACACTGTAACCTGACACCAGCATCTGAAGGAGGCACACACCCTTGCACTGTAACCTGACACCGGCCTCTGAAGGGGAATCACACCCTTGCACTGTAACCTGACACCAGCATCTGAAGGAGGCACACACCCTTGCACTGTAACCTGACACCGGCCTCTGAAGGGGAATCACACCCTTGCACTGTAACCTGACACCGGCCTCTGAAGGGGAATCACACCCTTGCACTGTAACCTGACACCAGCATCTGAAGGAGGTACCATACCCTAACACTGTAACCAGCATCTGAAGGAGGTACCACACTGTAACCTGACACCAGCATCTGAAGGAGGTACTACACCTTCGTACAGTAACCGGACACCAGCATCTGAAGGAGGTACCACACCATCACACTGTAACCTGACACAAACACCTGAAGAAGGTACCACATCCTCGTACTGTAACCTGACACAAACACCTGAAGGAAGAATCACACCCTTGTACAGTAACGTAACACAAACACCTGAAGGAAGAATCACACCCTCGCACTGTAACCTGACACCGACATCTGAAGGAGGTACCACACCTCGCACTGTAACCTGACACAGGCCTCTGAAGGAGGTACCACACCCTCGTACAGTAACATGACAAACACCTGAAGGAAGAATCACACCCTCGCACTGTAACCTGACAGCAGCATCTGAAGGGTATACCACACTCTCATACTGTAACCCGACACCAACATCTGAAGGAGGTCCAACACCCTCATATATGACACAAACACCTAAACGAAGAATCACATCCTCGCACTGTAACCTGGCACCAGTATCTGAAGGAGGTACCACACGTCACACTGTAACCTGACACCAGCATCTGCAGGAGGAACCACACCTTCACACTAACCTGACACCAGCATCTGAAGAAGGTACCACGCCTTCATACAGTAACCGGACACCAGCATCTGAAGGAGGTACCACACCCTCACACTGTAACCTGACACCAACACCTGAAGGAGGTACCACACCCTCATGCTGTAACCTGACACCACTATCTGAAGGAGGTACCACACCCTCACACTGTAACCTGACATCAGCATCTGAAGGAGATGCCACACCCTCGTACTGTAACCTGACACAGGCCTCTGAAAGAGGTACCAAACCCTCGAACTGTAACCTGACACCAACACCTGAAGGAAGAATCACACCCTCATACTGTAACCTGACACCAGCATCTGAAGGAGGTACCACACCCTCGCACTGTAACCTGACACCAGCATCTGATTACTGACACAAACACCTGAAGGAAGAATCACACCTTCGTACAGTAACCTGACACCAACACCTGACGGAAGAATCACATCCTCATACTGTAACCTGACACCAGAATCTGAAGGCGGTACCACATCTCGCACTGTAACCTGACACAGGCCTCTGAAGAAGGTGCCACAGCCTCCTACTGTAACCCAACACCAACATCTGAAGGGGGTCACACTGCCGTACTGTAACCTGACACACGCATCTGAAGGGGGGTCACACCCTCATACTGTAACCCAATAACAGCATCTGAAGGGGGGTCACACCCTCGTACTGTAACCTGACACCAGCATCTGAAGGAGGGTCACACCGTCGTACTGTAACCTGACACCAGCATCTGAAGGGGGGTCACACCCTCGACCTGTAACCTGACACCAGTATCTGAAGGGGGGGGTCACTCCCTCATACTGTAACCCGACAACAGCATCTGAAGTGGGGGTCACACCCTCATACTGTAACCTGACACCAGCATCTGAAGGGGGGTCACACCCTCATACTGTAACCCAATAACAGCATCTGAAGGGGGGGTCACACCCTCGTACTGTAACCTGACACCAGCATCTGAAGGAGGGTCACACCGTCGTACTGTAACCTGACACCAGCATCTGAAGGGGGGTCACACCCTCATACTGTAACCTGACACCAGCATCTGAAGGGGGATCACACCCTCATACATTAACCTGACACCAGCATCTGAAGGGGGATCACACTCTCATACTGTAACCAGACAATAGCCTCTGAAGGGGGTAACACCCTCATACTGTAACCCGACAACAGCATCTGAAGGGGGGGAATCACACCCTCGTACTGTAACCCGACAACAGCATCTGAAGTGGGGGTCACACCCTCATACTGTAACCTGACACCAGCATCTGAAGGGGGGTCACACCCTCATACGTTAACCTGACACCAGCATCTTAAGGGGGATCACACTCTCATACTGTAACCAGACAACAGCATCTGAAGGGGGTCACACCCTCATACTGTAACCCGACAATAGCATCTGAAGGGGGGAATCACACCCTCGTACTGTAACCTAGACACCAGCATCCGAAGGAGGTAACACACCCTCATACTGTAATCTGACACCAACATCTGAAGGAGGGTCACACCGTCGTACTGTAACCTGACACCAGCATCTGAAGGGGGGTCACACCCTTATACTGTAACCCTACACCAACACCTGAAGGAAGAATCACACCATCGTACTGTAACCCGACACTAGCATCTAAAGGAGGCATCGCACCCTCGTACTGTAACCTGATACAGGCCTCTGAAGGAAGTACCACACCCTTGTACAGTAACCAGACACCAGCATCTGAAGGAGGCACACACTCTCATACTGTAACCAGACACCACTACCTGAAGGAAGAATCACACCCTCGTATTGTAACCAGACACCAACATTTGAGGGGGCACACAACCTCGTTCTGTAACCTGACACCAGCATCTAAAGGAGTCATCACACCCTCATACTGTAACCTGATCCAGGCCTCTGAAGGAGGCACACACCCTCGTATTGTAACCTGACACCAGTATCTGAAGGAGGGACACAACCTCGTACTGTAACCTGACACCAGCATCTGAAGGGGGGGTCACACCCTCGACCTATAACCTGACACCAGCATCTGAAGGGGGGGTCACACCCTCATACTGTAACCCGACAACAGCATCTGAAGGGGGGGGGGGGTCACACCCTCATACTGTAACCCCACTCCAGCATCTGAAGGAGGCATGACACCCTCGTACTACAACCTGACACAAACATCTGAAGGAAGATTCACACCCTCGTACAGTAACCTGACACCAATATCTGAAGGAAGAGTCACACCCTCGTGCTGTAACCTGACACCAGCATCCGAAAGGGGGGGGTCATACCCTCGTACTGTAACCTGACACCAGCATCCGAAGGGGGGGTCATACCCTTGTACTGTAACCGGACACCAGCATCTGAAGGCGGTACCACAACCGTGTACTGTAACCAGACGCAAAAATCTGAAGGAAGAATCACACCCTCGTACAGTCACCTGACACCAATATCTGCAGGAAGAGTCACACCCTCGTGCTGTAACCTGACACCAGCATCTGAAGTGGGTGGGGTCATACCCTCATACTGTAACCTGACACCAGAATCTGAAGGAGGTATCACACCTTCCTACTGCAACCTGACACCAGCATCAGAAGGAGGTACCACACCCTCGTACTGTAACCTGACACCAGCATCTGAAGGAAGAATCACACCCTTGTACTGTAACCAGACACCAGCATCTGAAGGAGGCACACACCATCGAACTGTAACCTGACATCAATATCTGAAGGACGATATCACACTCTCCTACTGCAACCTGACACTAGCATCTGAAGGAGGTACCACATCATCGTACAGTAACCTGACACCTACATCTGAAGTGGGGGCTCACACCCTCCTACTGTAACATGACACCAACATCTGAAGTGGGGGGGTCATACCCTCATACTGTAACCTGACACCAGAATCTGAAGGAGGTATCACACCCTCCTACTGCAACCAGCATCAGAAGGAGGTACCACACCCTCGTACTGTAACCTGACACCAGCATCTGAAGGAAGATTCACACCCTTGTACCGTAACTAGACACCAGCATCTGAAGGAGGCACACACCATCGAACTGTAACCTGACATCAATATCTGAAGGACGATATCACACTCTCCTACTGCAACCTGACACTAGCATCTGAATGAGGTAACACATCATCGTACAGTAACCTGACACCTACATCTGAAGTGGGGGTTACACCCTCCTACTGTAACATGACACCAACATCTGAAGTGGGCACACACACTCGTACTGTAACCTAACACCAAAACATGAAGGGGGCACACACCTTTGTACTGTACCCGAACACCAGCATCTGAAGGAAACATCACACCTTCCTACTGTAACCTGACACATGCCTCCAAAAGAGGCATTACACCCTTGTACTGTAACCTGACACCAGCATCTGAATGAAGAATCACACCCTCGAACTGCAACCTGACACCAGCATTTGAAGGAGGCATCACAACCTCGTACTGTGATCTGTCACCAACATTTGAAGGAGGCATCACACCCTCATACTGTGACCTGACACAACATTTGAAGGATGAATCACACCTTGGAACAGTAACCAGACACCAGCATCTGAAGGGGTGTCACACTGTTTTACTGTAACCTGACACCAGCATCTGAAGGGGGGGGTCACATCCTCGTACTGTAACCTAGACACCAGCATCTGAAGGAGGTACCACACCCTCGTACTGTAACCTGACACCAGCATCTGATGGAGGCACACACCCTCGTACTGTAACCTGACATCAGCATCTGAAGGAGGCATCACACCCTCGTACTGTAAGTAGACACCAACATTTGACGAGGCACCGTACCCTCGTACTGTAACCTGACACCTGCATCTGAAGGGGGCACTGCAAACCTTGTACTGTAACCATAACCCATCACCTGAGGGGGCATGACACGCTGAGACTGTAACTGGACACCACACCACAGGTGGCACACACCCACAGACCGTGACCTGACACCAATGTCTGAGAGGGCATCACACCCTCATATCATAACCTGACACCAACATCTGAAGGAGTCATCATACCCTTGTACTGGAACCGGACACCAATGTCTGAAAGGGGCACCACACCCTCATACTGTAACCAGAACCCATCAACTGAGGAGGCATGACACCGTGAGCCTGTAACTGGACACCAAGTCACAGGTGGCATTACTCTCTCGTACTGTAACCTAACAACAGCACCTGAAGGGGGCACAAAACCCTCAGATTGTAACCTCACATCAATGCCTGAGAGTGCACCACATCCTTCTATTGTAATCAGAAACCAACACCTGAGTGGGCATGACACCCTGCGACTGTAACTGGACACCACACCACACCACAGGGGAATTACACCCTTGTGCTGTAACCAAACACCAACGTCTGAGTGGGCACCACACCCTCAGATTGTAATGTAACACCGGTACCTAAGAGGGTATTGCATCCCAATGCTATTGCCTGAAAGAAACACCAGAAGAGGCATCACACTTTCAGTCCGTAACCTGACACGCCACCCTCACATATTAACCAGACACCAACATCTGAGTGGGCACCACACCTCAGTACTGTAACTGGACACCAACGCCTGAGGAGGTACTATACCCTTATACTATGGCTTGAAACCAATACCTGAGGAGGCACCACACCTTAAGACTGTACCCTGACACCAACACTTGAGGGAACACCATAACCTCAGCTTGTAACCTGATATCACCTCCTGAGGTGACATCATACCTTCAGCCTAATACCAACTTCCTAATACCAACTTCCTCCTTCCTAATACCAACCCTTGAATTGACACCCTACCCTCAGACTGTAACATGATATCAACACCTGAGTGGGCATCACAACCTTGTTCTTTAACAGGAAATCAACACCTGAGGGGGCATCCTATTCTTTAACTGTAACCTGATACTAACACTGAGAGGGCACTGCACTCACATGATGTAATGTGAGACTGAGGCATGAAGGGGCACTGTACCTTACACAACAGCTTGACTCCAATGCCTGAGGGATCCCCACATCTTCGGACTGTAATCCAACACCACTGCCTGAGTGGGCACCAGACCCTCAGACTTTAACCTGACACCAGTGCTTGAGGGGACACTGCACACTCGTACTGTAACCTAATAGCAACGTTTGAGAGAACACCACACCCTCAAGCCGGTAACCTGACACCAGTGCCACAAGAGACACAAAACTCTCATACTGTAACCTGGCACCAATGTCTGAGGGGTGCACTGCATTCTTGTACTGTGATATGACCAATGCCTGATGGTGCACCCCAACCCAATATTATAGGGGGATACCCAACAACAGAAGAGGCATCAAACCACCATACTGTAGCCCGACACCAAGGCATGAGAAGGCATTATACCCTGAGACTATAGCTTGAAGTCAACACCTGAAACGGCACTGCATGGTGATAATGTACCGGGACACCAGCACCGAAGTGTCTGCCACACCTTCCGACTGTAACCTGATACTAACACCCTCATACTGTAACCAGACACCCAACATATGAGGGGGTACAACAACCTTCAGCTGTAACACCTGTGGGGGCACTGTACCCTCTACATTAACTAGACACCAATGTTTGAGGGGGCATCAAACCTTTGGACCGTAACTAGACACCAACACCTGAGGGGGCATCAAAACCTTGTACTCTAAGCAGACACCAAAATCTGAAAGGGTACTGCACCCTCATTTTAAGGTTTGACAATTCCCCAGGGGGCATTGTACCCTCAGACTGTAACCTGACACCAACAACTGAGGGGACACCATATGCACAGACTATAACCTGATTGCAATTCTTCAGGGGGCAATCAATCAATCAATCAGAGAATTTATAAAGCGCACTATGTACCCGTCAGGGTTTCGAGGCGCTGGGGGGGGGGGGGGTGGGTGCTGCTAGCGTTCGAAGAGCCAAGTCTTGAGGAGTCTCCTGAAGGTGAGGAGGTCCTGGGTCTGGCGTAGTGAGGTGGGGAGAGAGTTCCAGGCCTTGGCGGCGAGGAAGGAGAAGGATCTGGCACCAGAGCTCTTGCGCTGGATTCGGGGGACGATGGCGAGGCCGAGGTTGGCAGAGCGGAGTTGATGTGTGGGGGCGTAGAAGTTGAGTCTGGTGTTGAGGTAGGTGGGTCCGGTGTTGTGTAGCACCTTGTGAGCGTGGGTGAGGAGTTTGAAGGTGATCCTTTTTTCCACGGGGAGCCAGTGGAGGTCCACCAGGTGGGGGGAGATGTGACATCGGCGGGGTATGTCGAGGATCAGGCGGGCGGATGCGTTCTGGATGCGCTGGAGTCGTTTAATGTCTTTCGTTGGGATGCCTGTGTAGAGTGCGTTGCCGTAGTCAAGTCTGCTACTGACGAGGGCTTGAGTAACCGTCTTTCTGGTTCCTGTTGGAATCCACTTGAAGATCCTGCGGAGCATGCGGAGGGTGTTGAAACAGGAGGAGGAGACGGCGTTGACCTGTTTGGACATGGTGAGAGCGGAGTCAAGGATGAAGCCGAGGTTTCTTGCGTGGCTGGCAGGGGTGGGTGGGGGGCCGAGGGCTGTGGGCCACCAGGAGTCGTTCCAGGCCGAGGGGGTGCGTCCGAGGATGAGGACTTCCGTCTTGTCGGAGTTGAGCTTCAGGCGGGTGTTGTTCATCCACTCGGCGATGGATTTCAGTCCCTCGTGGAGGTTGGTTTTGGCGGTGAGCGGGTCTTTGGTCAGGGAGAGGACGAGCTGGGTGTCGTCGGCGTAGGAGATGATGCTGAGGTTGTGTTGACGGGCCAATTGTGCGAGGGGGGCCATGTAGACGTTGAACAGCGTCGGGCTAAGAGAGGAGCCTTGGGGGATGCCGCAGATGAGGTTGGTGGCTTTGGAGCGGAAAGGGGAGAGTCGGACTCTCTGGGTTCTGTCGGAGAGGAAGGATGAGATCCAGTTGAGGGCTTTGTCTTGGATGCCGGCTTCTTGGAGACGGGTTAGTAGGGTGCGGTGGCATACTGTGTCGAAAGCGGCTGATAGGTCGAGGAGGATGAGGGCTGAGGTTTCGCCGTTGTCCATTTGTTGTCTGATGTTATCTGTGGCGGCGAGGAGTGCGGTCTCAGTGCTGTGGTTTCGTCTGAATCCAGATTGAGGGGGGTCTAGGATGGAGTTGTCTTCTAGGAAGTGGGCGAGCTGTGCGTTGACGAACTTCTTGATGACTTTCGCTGGAAAAGGGAGGAGAGAGATCGGTCGGAAGTTTTTGAGATCGTTGGGGTCAGCCTTGGGCACTGCACTCTGATTACTGAAATAGACATTACCACCTGAGGGGGCAACCCAGTGTCAGGCTGTACCCTCACGAGTGCCTGAGGGGGTGCAATATCGTCATACTGTCTCCTGACACCAACACTTGACGGCACATTCACCCCCATAACACATCTAACACCAACACCAGAGAGGACACTGCACCCCCTACTGTAAACAGACACAAATGCCAGAGAAGCCACCAATGCCACAAACTATAAACTGGCACAAACCCATGGAGGTGGGGGGGGCGTAATGGATCCCTGTATTGTAACCAGGCACCAGTGGCATAGGGAGATGTCACCCTCAAACTGTAACCAAGAACCAATGACTTAGGAACACGTCACTCTCGTACTGTAACCAGCCATATAGGACACAGGAGCACATCACCCTCATACTTTAACCAGGCACAGAAGACACTGGGGCACGTCACCCTCGTACTATAACCAGGCACACAAAACACTTGGGCACATCACCCTCATACTTTAACCAGGCACAGAAGACACAAAGGCATTTCACCCTCATACTATGACCAGGCATAGAAGACACAGGGGCATGTCACCCTAGTACAGTAACCAGGCACCAGTGACAGAGGAGCACATCATCCTCCTACTATAACCAGGCAAAGAAGACACAGGGGTACGTCAAACTCCTACTATAACCAGGAACAGAAGACACAGGGACAGATCACCCTCGTACTATAACCAGGCACAGAAAACACTGGGGCACGTCACCCTCATACTATGACCAGGTACAGAAGGCACAGGGGCACGTCACCCTCGTACTATAACCAGGCACAGAAGACCCGGGGCATGTCACCCTGGTACAGTAATCAGGCACCAGTGACACTGGGGCACATCACCCTTGTACTATAACCAGGCACAGAAGACAAAGGGGCAAGTCACCCTCGCACTATAACCAGGCACAGAAGACACAGGGGCACGTCACCCTCGTACTATGACAGGCACAGAAGACACTGGGACACGTCACCCTCATACTATAACAAGGCACAAAAGACCCAGGGGCACGTTACCCTCACACTATAACCAGGGACAGAAGACACTGGGACACGTCACCCTCGTACTATAACCAGGGACAGAAGACACAGGAGCACATCACCCTCATACTATAACCAGGCACAGAAGACACAGGGTCACGTCACCCTCGTACTATGACCAGGCACAGAAGACACTGGGACACGTCACCCTCGTACTATAACAAGGCACAAAAGACCCAGGGGCACGTTACCCTCGCACTATAACCAGGGACAGAAGACACTGGGACACGTCACCCTGGTACTATAACCAGGGACAGAAGACACAGGAGCACATCACCCTCATACTATAACCAAGCACAGAAGACACAGGGGCACGTCACCCTCGTACTATGACAGGCACAAAAGACACAGGGCTATAACAAGGCACAAAAGACCCAGGGGCACGTTACCCTCGCACTATAACCAGGGACAGAAGACACTGGGACACGTCACCCTCGTACTATAACCAGGGACAGAAGACACAGGAGCACATCACCCTCATACTATAACCAGGCACAGAAGACACAGGGGCACGTCACCCTCATACTATGACAGGCACAAAAGACACAGGGGCACGTCACCCTCGTACTATGACAGGCACAAAAGACACAGGGGCACGTCACCCTCGTACTATGACAGGCACAAAAGACACAGGGACACGTCACCCTCGTACTATGACAGGCACAAAAGACAAAGGGACATGTCACCCTCGCACTATGACCAGGCACAGAAGACACAGGAGCACATTACCCTTGCACTATAACCAGGGACAGAAGACACTGGGACACGTCACCCTCGTACTATAACAAGGCACAAAAGACCCAGGGGCACGTTACCCTCCCACTATAACCAAGGACAGAAGACACTGGGACACGTCATCCTCGTACTATAACCAGGGACAGAAGACACAGGAGCACATCACCCTCATACTATAACCAGGCACAGAAGACACAGTGGCACGTCACCCTCGTACTATGACAGGCACCAAAGACACAGGGGCACGTCACCCTCGTACTATGACAGGCACCAAAGACACAGGGGTACGTCACCCACGTACTATGACAGGCACAAAAGACACAGGGGCACGTCACCCTCATACTATGACAGGCACAGAAGACACAGGGGCACGTCACCCTCGTACTATGACAGGCACAAAAGACACAGGGACACGTCACCCTCGTACTATGTCAGGCACAAAAGACACAGGGACATGTCACCCTCGCACTATGACCAGGCACAGAAGGCACAGAAGGCACTAGGGCACATCACCCTCGTACTATGACCAGGCACAAAAGACACAGGGGGTCATTCTGACCCTGGCCGGCGGCAGAAGCCGCCGGTCTGGCTGGAACCGCCAGAATACCGCTGCGCGGTCAAAAGACCACCGCGGGTATTCTGAGTTTCCAGCTGGGCTGGCGGGCGACCGCCAGAAGGCCGCCCGCCAGCCCAGCGGGAAACACCCTTCCATGAGGATGCCGGCTCCGAATGGAGCCGGTGGAGTGGAAGGGGTGCGACGGGTGCAGTTGCACCCGTCGCGATTTTCAGTGTCTGCATGGCAGACACTGAAAATCTTGGTGGGGCCCTGTTACGGGGGCCCCTGCAGTGCCCATGCCATAGGCATGGGCACTGCAGGGGCCCCCAGGGGCCCCACGACACCCCATACCGACATCCTGTGCCTGGCGGCCAAAACCGCCAGGAACAGGATGGCGGTATGGGGGTCGGAATCCCCATGGCGGCGCAGCAAGCTGCGCCGCCATGGAGGATTCCCCAGGGCAGCGGAAAACCGGCGGTACACCGCCGGTTTTCCGTTTCTGACCGCGGCTGTACCGCCGTGGTCAGAATGCCCAAGGGAGCACCGCCAGCCTGTTGGCGGTGCTCCCGCGGTCGTTGGCCCTGGCGGATTTTACCGCCAGGGTCAGAATGACCCCCACAGTGGCATTTCACCCTCGTACTATAGCCAGGCACAGAAGACACTGGGTCACGTCACCCTCGTACTATGGCCAGGCACAGAAGACACAGGGGCACGTCACCCTCGTACTATAACCAGGCACAGAAGACACTGGGACACGTCACCCTCGTACTATAACAAGGCACAAAAGACCCAGGGGCACGTCACCCTCGTACTATAACCAGGGACAGAAGACACTGGGACACGTCACCCTCGTACTATAACCAGGGACAGAAGACACAGGAGCACATCACCCTCCTACTATAACCAGGGACAGAAGACACAGGAGCACATCACCCTCGTACTATAGCCAGGGACAGAAGACACAGGGGCACGTCACCCTCGTACTATGACCAGGCACAGAAGACACAGGGGCACGTCACCCTCGTACTATAACCAGGCACAGAAGACACAGGGTCACATCACCCTCGTACTATAGCCAGGGACAGAAGACACAGGGATTTGCCATCCTCATACTATAACCAGGCACAGAAGACACAGGGGCACGTCACCCTCGCCCTATGACCAGGCACAGAAGACACAGGGTCACGTCACCCTCGCCCTATGACCAGGCACAGAAGACACAGGGACTTGTCACCCTCGTCCTATAACCAGGGACAGAAGACACAGGGTCATGTCACCCTCGCCCTATAACCAGGGACAGAAGACACGTCACCCTCCTACTATAACCAGGCACAGAAGACACTGGGACATGTCACCCTCGCCCTATGACCAGGCACAGAAGACACAGGGACTTGTCACCCTCCTACTATAACCAGGGACAGAAGACACAGGGGCATGTGATCCTGGTACAGTAACCTGGCACCAGTGACACAGGGGCACATCACCCCATACTGTAACCAGGAACAGATGAGAGGGCCTAGGCACCCTTGTACCATGATCACAAACTGAAGCCTAGGGGAGTTCACCATTCTAATACAACCTGACACTGATACCAGTGAGGTGCATCCTCTTTCTGTAACCTGCACCCACAAAACAGCTCGGCTCCACCACCATGAAGCGCCAAGGTCAAGTAGCATCATGCACTTGATCCAGAGACTAAAGATGTGCCAGATTCAGGGTGGCTTCTGTGCCATGTGTGGGTATCGGGGCACTAAGCCTTTCTATCATGTTCACGCTGTTCCTGACTGCACTCTGTGTGAAGGGCTTTTGCTGCTCTTTTCTCTTTACGTACTGAGAGTGCAGACTCGCAGTGGCCTTGTGTTTCTAGACCACAAGTAACACATTTTAATACAATGCACTTTCATTTTGTTATTCATATTAATGCAATGTTCTCAAAGAAAGAATAGTAATGAATGACATTTTATACTTTATATATTGCGTCTTTTTATACTGAGAAAACCTGTAATACACAGCTGCTGTAAATGATGAACAGGTTTTCCCCTAGCAGTAGTTTTTAAGCTTGAAGAATTTTCTTGATTCACATGCTGTGCATTATTCTGCCATCTAGTGGCTAGGTCTGGAATTGTTAGTTCTCAAGTCTCTCTCATTTTAGGTCAAAGTCTACCAAACTGCACAGCTGTCTGGTTTGGTAAAGACATCTTGAGAACATTCAGAAATATGACCTAGGAATGCATTCTGCCAGTTTCTTACCAGCTTTGTGGTCTGTAACTCACATTTTATGGCTTTCAATTTGTTGGCTTTATTTGCTTTAGGCTGTTCAGTGTGAGTTTGTCCCTTTCGTTGCCCAAACCTTGCTTACTGTATTCTTCCACAAACTTGCTTTCTGTAAACAGACCTTTGAATTTTGGTCTTATCTTGTCACATTTGCTGTGCTTCAAAGAACAAAGTCAAGTGTCCGGCTGTCTTCCAGGGAGCTCAGTGTTTACTTTCCTTTTGACTTAAAAATGAGAGGATTTATGTGACAATCCTGCTGAGCGCCCATTTAAGAGGAGAGGGTGTAGGATGTTTTTTAATAGCACACAACAAAAAAAGAAAAGAACTGTGCTGGTTTCAGAATATATCAGAATTAGTACAAAAAAAGCACTTTGTTGTAATTCTGGAGTGTAGTGGAAACAAATACTTGAATACGATCAAAACATCAATACACTTGGTGATGACGTTTGCACACATTGTCTGTGTTCAGTAAAACCATCGGTGCAAATGTAATGGTCATTTCAATTGAAAATGTTTTGTATATAATGGCAATGAGTAATCACACCATGCATACTCCACACTACGCCACTCCACTTCACTCCATGCCACGTCACTCCATTCTATGACACTCCACTTCACTGTAACCTCACTCCACTCCAATTTACACTGATCTATCCCACTCCACTCCAATATACACCGATCTATCCCACTCCACTCTACCCTCACTCCACTCCAATATACACCGATCTATCCCACTCCACTCCAATATACACCGATCTACCCCACCCCACTCCACTGTACCCTCACTCCACTCCAATATACACCAATCTATCCCACTCCACTCCAATATACACCGATCTATCCCAACCCACTGTACCCTCACTCCACTCCAATATACACCAATCTACCCCACTCCACTGTACCCTCACTCCAATACACACCGATCTTTCCCACTCCACTCCAATACACACTGATCTTTCCCACTCCACTCCAATATACATCGATCTATCCCACTCCACTCCAATATACACCGATCTACCCCACTCCACTCCAATATACACGATCTACCCCATTCCACTTCACTGTACCCTCACGCCACTCCAATATACATCGATCTATCCCACTCCACTCCAATATACACTGATCTATCCCACTCCACTCCAATATACACCGATCTATCCCACCCCACTCCACTGTACCCTCACTCCACTCCAATCTATCCCACTCCACTCCAATATACACCAATCTACCCCACTCCACTTCACTCTATGCCACGCCAATCCATTCTATGACACTCCACTCCACTGTACCCTCACTCCACTCCAATCTATCCCACTCCAATATACACCAATCTACCCCACCCCCCTCCACTGTACCCTCACTCCACTCCAACCTATCCCACTCCACTCCAATATAGACCAATCTACTCCACCCCACTCCACTCCAATCCATCCCACTCCAATATACACCAGTTTACCCCACCCCACTCCACTCCAATCTATCCCACTCCACTCCAATATACACTATTCTACCCCACCCCACTCCACTGTACCCTCACTCCACTCCAATATACACCAATCTACCCCACCCCACTCCAATCTATCCCACTCCAATATACACCAATATACCCCACCCCACTCCACTGTACCCCACTCCACTCCAATCTATCCCACTCCACTCCAATCTATTCCACTCCACTCCAATATACACCAATCTACCCCACCCCACTCCACTGTACCCCCACTCCACTCCAATCTATCCCACTCCAATATACACCAATCTACCCCACCCACTCCACTCTATCCCTTCCAATATACCCCACCCACTCCACTGTACCCTCACTCCACTCCAATATACACCAATCTACCCCACTCCACTGTACCCTCACTCCACTCCAATCTATCCCACTCCACTCCAATATACACCAATCTACCCCACTCCACTTCACTCTATGCCACGCCACTCCATTCTATGATACTCCACTCCACTGTACCCTCACTCCACTCCAATCTATCCCACTCCAATATACACCAATCTACCCCACTCCAATCTGTCCCACTCCACTCCAATATACACCAATCTACCCCACCCACTCCACTCTATCCCTTCCAATATACCCCACCCACTCCACTGTACCCTCACTCCACTCCAATATACACCAATCTACCCCACTCCACTGTACCCTCACTCCACTCCAATATACACCAATCTACCCCACTCCACTGTACCCTCACTCCACTCCAATCTATCCCACTCCACTCCAATATACACCAATCTACCCCACTCCACTCTATGCCACGCCATTCCATTCTATGACACTCCACTGTACCCTCACTCCACTCCAATCTATCCCACTCCACTCCATGATACACCAATCTACCCCACTCCAATCTACGCCACTACACGTCACTCCATTCTATAACACTCCACTCCACTGTACCCCACTCCATTCCAATCTATCCCACTCCACTCCAATCTATCCCACTCCACTCCAATCTATCCCACTCCACTCCAATATACACCAATCTACCCCACCCACTCCACTGTACCCCCACTCCACTCCAATCTATCCCACTCCAATATACACCAATCTACCCCACCCACTCCACTCTATCCCTTCCAATATACCCCACCCACTCCACCCTCACTCCACTCCAATATACACCAATCTACCCCACACCACTCCACTGTACCCTCACTCCACTCCAATCTACCCCACTCCACTGTACCCTCACCCCACTCCAATATACACCAATCTACCCCACTCCACTGTACCCTCACTCCACTCCAATATACACCAATCTACCCCACTCCACTGTACCCTCACTCCAATCTATCCCACTCCACTATACACCAATCTACCCCACTCCACTTCACTCTATGCCACGCCACTCCATTCCACTGTACCCTCACTCCAATCTATCCCATTCCACTGTACCCCACTCCAATCTATCCCACTCCACTCCATGATACACCAATCTACCCCACTCCAATCTACCCCACTCCACTTCACTCTATGCCACGCCACTCCATTCTATGACACTCCACTGTACCCTCACTCAACTCCAATCTATCCCATTCCACTGTACCCCACTCCACTCCAATCTATCCCACTCCACTCCATGATACACCAATCTACCCCACTCCACTTCACTCTATGCCACGCCACTCCATTCTATGACACTCCACTGTACCCTCACTCAACTCCAATCTATCCCACTCCACTCTAATATACACCTATCTACCCCACTCCAATCTACGCCACTCCATTCTATAACACTCCACTCCACTGTACCCCACTCCACTCCAATCTATCCCACTCCACTCCAATATACACCAATCTACCCCACCCCACTCCGCTACAATCTACTCCACTCCAATCTACCCCACTCCACTTCACTCTACCCCACTCCACTCCAATGTATCCTAATTTACCCCACTTCACTTTGCTACAATCTACCCCAATCTATTGCACCCCACCCCAATCGACTTCACTCAATCTACCCCACTTCACTACAATGTACCCCAAGCTACTCCGCTCAATCAACCCCATTTTACCCCACTCCAATCTACCACAATCCACCCACTCCAGTGAATCCCAGTCCAACCCTCTCCACTTCAGTCTACCCACCTCCACTCCAATCTACCCCAATCTGAACTATCCCACTCCTATCTATTTCACTTCAATCTACCCCACTTCACCCTAATCAACCCACCATAATCCACCCAATCCATCCCACTCCAATCTACTTCACTCCATTCTTCCCCACTCTCCCTCTCCATTCCTACCTACCCCCACTTCAGTCCAATCTACCCCACTCGAATCTACCCCATCGTTTTACTCATTTGCATGGGTTCTTTTTTTCAGTTTGTTGATTTGTTCTCCTTCTGCAAATGCACCCTGTCTAGGGAGATGGGTGGGTCTTGTGTGAATCCAGAAAATCCTTCAAGCTGCAAACCTATTCCTACAGGTGAGTCGCCATTTTGTCTTGCAGTGCAAATCTTTTTGAGATTCACAGGCTGTACATTGATTAGGTGTAGATCCGCTCTCTGGGATTGTTAAAGTATGTATTTGCGACCAGGTTTTTAAAACTCTTTGTCACACCTGAGCCTCATTATTGGCTTGAATGTCCACACAGTAATATTTTGTGAAGGTGTGTACCGAAGGCTATGTGTATCTTCGCAGTTGTCACTTAAATGCACATTCCCCAGGTAGGCAAATGTTGCTCCCTTTTTCCTTGCAGGATGGGCTCTTGGGTTCTCTCCCGATGTTACTCTTGCTGCTTTGTGGAAGTCTTGAATTGCTTTGACTATCTATCTTGCAATAGTCCCCTTTGTAACTGGAGAGCCCTGGCTAGCTTGTGCAAAGGAGATTAAAAATTGGTGCCCTTTGCTAGTAATCTGTAACTGACTGTCTTGCATCCAATGTAAGTAGGTCTCATTGGGTCTATGTCTTTGGATGTTGGCTTGTCGGAAGAATGCAGGTAAGTGTATCAGTTGATTAATGAGAAAATGCGATACCACCTTTGGGATAAACTGGGGGTTTGTTCTCATCACTACTACCCTTTATATTTTTAGCTGCGGTTCCTGGGTTGTAAGGACCTGTATTTCACTAACTCTCCTTAATGTTGTGACAGCAACTACGGAGGATGCTCTCAGCAGCAGATACCTAAGTGATTGATTATGCATGAGTTGTGTCAAAAGTAAAGTTTCTTGCCTGACTGTGTAGTTTTTCAGCTTGGAGAATTTCCTGCATTCACAAGCTGTGCATTATTTCACCATCTAGTGATTGGGTCCAGAATTGGCTCTCAAAATGTTTGTTCTTCCTCTATTTTTGTGTTTTTTGTCATTGTTGGCTGTCAACGTACCGCCATTTGGTATCCCCTGTGACGTTGTCACACTCCCCCCGGAAGCTCCCACCTGTGGTTGCCATCTTAAAATTCTTTTCTTTTTTCTCTTCATCTTCTTGGCGAAGGTGGGTGGGTCGCTTGTGAATCGAGAAGATTCTTCTAGCTGCAAAACTACATGGACAGGTAAGAAACTTTACATTGTGCAGCCTGAATCTCTTCTGGATTCATGTGCTGTGCATTGACTTTGTAGTGGTTTGCTATCATTGAGGTGGTTGGTTTGAAGATGAAAATGGATTAGTAAAGAGATGCTGTAAAACGCTTTGTCCCACTTGTGCTTCTTTGTCCATTTGTGCATCTTGCCGGTAGTGCCTTGTGAAAGTGTGTACCGATGACCACGTTGCTCCATACAGATGTCTTGTAGAGAAGTATTCGCTAGAAGAGCAATAGCTGCTCCCTTCTTCCTTGTTGAATGAGCTCCTGGTGCTCACTGTAATGGTTTCCCTCTCTTTTTGTGACACAGTTGAATTGTTTGTGCTATCCATCTTGCAAGGCAAGGCAGTACAGGCAGATCTGGGGGATATGGGGGGATCCTCTGAGGAACTTGCAGAGTACATTGTATCATGCAACTAACTCTGGAATCAGTTTATTTACATGATTCCAAGATGTGACACCAAAAATGCCTACATTTGGAGAAGCCATTATGTAGTTGGACCACTCATGTTTACCAGTGTCCACTACATACCTTAAGATGGCTTCCCCACACTTACAGAGTCCAGGAAATGGAGTCTGAGGTCTGTAGGGGCAGCCTGCTCATGCAGAGGTACCCTCACACTCAGGAACATGCATCCTGCCCTTGGGCTGAAGGGCCTTCCAGAGGGGTGACTTACAGTGCCAAAGTGCAGTGATAATGATATAAGGCAAGCTTTATATCTAGAGTGAAAGGTGCATGAACCATTTCACCCAGGCTGCAATGGCAGGCCTGCAGACACAGTTTGCTTGGGCTCCCAGGGGTGGCATAATACATGCTGCAGCACATAGGGAACCCCTGCTGCCCCAATGCCCTGCGTACCTAAGTACCATATACTATGGACTTACAGGGGTACACCAGTATGCCAATTGTGGGGTGTAAAAATGACTAAACAACCACATTTAGATGAGAGAGCACAATCACTGGGGTCCTGGTTAGCAGGATCCCAGTGTACTAGTCTAAACACACTGACACCCAGCAAAAAGTGGGGGTAACTATATCAGAAATATGCTACTTTCCTACGCACGATTCCTGTACACTGGCACTAACAGAGAAGAGATGGGCCCAATGTTTGCCTAGGATAGGGTTCACTATTCCTGTACTCTGGCACAGAAAGGACGGACCCAATGATTGCCGGGGGGTTACGATTCCCGTACTCTGGCACTAACAGAAAGTGTTCAATGTCCGCCTAGATGTGGTGTTCACAATTCCTATACGGTGCCATGAACACAGAAAGGAATGGTGCGATGTAAGCGGTTATTACAATGTCTATGTTTTTGCACTAGCACAGAAATCAGCTGTACTGTGCTAACCTAAGGGCAGCAGGGCCAAACTGGCCCAAAGGGAATCTGGCTGGTCTGGGAGATGAGGGTGTGCGCCGGACTTCTAGCTCTTTGTCATCCTGTTTCACGGCCTGTTGGTTAGTGTCCACTATTGATTTTTCTGATGTTACCACAAACATTGCGTGCAGCAAGCAGAAATGCATGCAGTGTCCCATTCCTCACAAAATACCTACACAGCGTGACTCTACAAGTTCAAATCTGCCCTCATTTGCAAGTGTTAGCCACTTTTTAGCTGTCTCACTGGCTAATAGGAACCAGTTTAATTTGCCCTACCTTCTGTTCCAGTCAGACTCTGAGGGGCACAACTCCTCTACTGTGGTGTGAATACAAAGGAACGGCTGAATGTGCACCTGTGAGCGGTATTCACAACTCCCAATAGCCTGGTACCGACAAAGAAAGGAATGGCCCAATGTTATTTTAGGGGCAATGTGGGTTTAAACCTCACCCAGCAGGTACGGAGAAGCCCAGTGTTAATTCTGGGGTGCCTCTCCCAGCAGGCGCCTACATGGGATAGGCAGCTCAATGTCAGGCCAGGGGTAGTTTTGGTGACCCCCCTTCCCCTCTCCCCTTTGAATGGCTGGCTCAATGTTACTCTATGGGGCCATGTTCTCCTGTGGAATGTAATCACCAGGGGCAGTTCTGAAGGTGTCCTTGACCAGAACTTACTACCGATAACAGGTGTCTAAGGGGAAGGCACAGGTTATGAAAGACTCTCCTATGGTGATGGGAGGGTCCAGTTTTTCTCAGTCCCCATCGTTTTCCTGGCTGCCTAAAGTGAACCTGCCTCTTGTGATGTGTGATCCTCTGCAGGTGTGAACATGTGCCTGCCTGGGCCCACTGGCAGGCAATGCAGAGAATTCAAAATGAGCTAAAAAAAAAAGAGAAGAATCCGGGTACACAAAGCAAGAAGTCCCAAAGTTTCCAAGGGAAGTCTCAGTCTGTCCACACCCTCTGCCTGCGGAGAGGAGCGGGGAGCAAGAAGAAACGAGGGAGTGAGGCTACAGAGCACAGGAGGGCAGGGTCCTACCTCACTAGCCCAGACGGACGCGGGCATGAGGGACCGACCCTTGTGGGCATATAGGGGGCATGAGGGATTTACACAGCTGGGCACACAGGGGGCATGAGAGACAGACACTTCCGGGCATACAGGGGGCATGAGACCAACACAGCCGGGCTTACAGTGGGCATGAGTGTAGGAGGCTGGACTGGTTTGTAGTGAGTACCAAGGGGTACTTGCACCTTGCACCAGGCCCAGTTATCCCTTATTAGTGTATAGGGTGTCTAGCAGCTTAGGCTGATAGATAATGGTAGCTTAGCAAAGCAGCTCAGGCTGAACTAGGAGACGTGTGAAGCTACTACAGTACCACCTAGTGTCATATGCACAATATCATAAGAAAACACAATACACAGTTATACTAAAAATAAAGGTACTTTATTTTTATGACAATATGCCAAAGTATCTTAGAGTGTACCCTCAGTGAGAGGATAGGAAATATACACAAGATATATATACACAATAGCAAAAATATGCAGTATAGTCTTAGAAAACAGTGCAAACAATGTATAGTTACAATAGGATGCAATGGGGAAACATAGGGATAGGGGCAACACAAACCATATACTCCAAAAGTGGAATGCGAACCACGAATGGACCCCAAACCTATGTGACCTTGTAGAGGGTCGCTGGGACTATTAGAAAATAGTGAGAGTTAGAAAAATAACCCTCCCCAAGACCCTGAAAAGTGAGTGCAAAGTGCACTAAAGTTCCCCTAAGGACAAAATAGTCGTGTTAGAGGGAAAATGCAAGGAAAACACAAATCAGCAATGCAACAACGATGGATTCCTGACTGAGGGTACCTGTGGAACAAGGGGACCAAGTCCAAAAGTCACAAGCAACTCGGAGATGGGCAGATGCCCAAGAAATGCCAGCGGTTGGTGCACAGAAGCTCTTACTAGGCTGAAGAACTGTGAATACTGCAGGAACGACAAGGGCTAGAGACTTCCCCTTTGGAGGATGGATTCCCCACGCCTTGGAGAGTCGTGCAGAAGTGTTTTCCCGCCGGATGGACGCCAACAAGCCTTGCTACACGCAAATCGTGCATTTGGCGTTTTTGGACGCTGCTGGGGCCCAGGAGGGACCAGGAGGTCGCAAATTGGACCTGCAGAGAGAGGGGACGTCGAGCAAGACAAAGAGCCCTCACTGAAGCAAGTAGCACCCGGAGAAGTGCCAGAAACAGGCACTACGAGGATGCGTGAAACGGTGCTCGCCGAAGTTGCACAAAGGAGTCCCACGTCGCCGGAGACCAACTTAGAAAGTCGTGCAATGCAGGTTAGAGTGCCGTGGACCCAGGCTTGGCTGTGCACGAAGGATTTCCGCCGGAAGTGCACAGGGGCCGGAGTAGCTTGCAAAGTCGCGGTTCCCAGCAATGCAGCCCAGCGAGGTGAGGCAAGGACTTACCTCCACCAAACTTGGGCTGAAGAGTCACTGGACTGTGGGGGTCACTTGGACGGTGTCGCTGGATTCGAGGGACCTCGCTCGTCGTGCTGAGAGGAGACCCAAGGGACCGGAGATGCAGCTTTTTGGTGCCTGCGGTTGCAGGGGGAAGATTCCGTCGACCCACGGGAGATTTCTTCGGATCTTCTGGTGCAGAGAGGAGGCAGACTACCCCCACAGCATGCACAAGCAGGAAAACAGTCGAGAAGGCGGCAGGATCAGCGTTACAGAGTTGCAGTAGTCGTCTTTGCTACTATGTTGCAGGTTTGCAGGCTTCCAGCGCGGTCAGCGGTCGATTCCTTATCAGAAGGTGAAGAGAGAGATGCAGAGGAACTCGGCTGAGCTCATGCATTCGTTATCTAAAGTTTCCCCAGAGACAGAGACCCTAAATAGCCAGAAAAGAGGGTTTGGCTACCTAGGAGAGAGGAAAGGCTACTAACACCTGAAGGAGCCTATCAGCAGGAGTCTCTGACGTCACCTGGTGGCACTGGCCACTCAGAGCAGTCCAGTGTGCCAGCAGCACCTCTGTTTCCAAGATGGCAGAGGTCTGGAGCACACTGGAGGAGCTCTGGACACCTCCCTCCCAGGGGAGGTGCAGGTCAGGGGAGTGGTCACTCCCCTTTCCTTTGTCCAGTTTCGCACCAGAGCAGGGGCTAAGGGGTCCCTGAACCGGTGTAGACTGGCTTATGCAGAATTGGGCACATCTGTGCCCAACAAAGCATTTCCAGAGGCTGGGGGAGGCTACTCCTCCCCTGCCTTCACACCATTTTCCAAAGGGAGAGGGTGTCACACCCTCTCTCAGAGGAAGTTCTTTGTTGTGCCATCCTGGGCCAGGCCTGGCTGGACCCCAGGAGGGCAGCTGCCTGTCTGAGGGGTTGGCAGCAGCAGCAGCTGCAGTGAAACCCCAGGAAGGGCAGTCTGGCAGTACCAGGGTCTGTGCTACAGACCACTGGGATCATGGAATTGTACCAACAATGCCAGGATGGCATAGAGGGGGCAATTCCATGATCATAGACATGTTACATGGCCATATTCGGAGTTACCATGGTGAAGCTACATATAGGTAGTGACCTATATGTAGTGCACGCGTGTAATGGTGTCCCCGCACTCACAAAGTTCAGTGAATTGGCTCTGAACAATGTGGGGGCACCTTGGCTAGTGCCAGGGTGCCCTCACACTAAGTAACTTTGCACCTAACCTTTACCAGGTAAAGGTTAGACATATAGGTGACTTATAAGTTACTTAAGTGCAGTGAAAAATGGCTGTGAAATAACGTGGACGTTATTTCACTCAGGCTGCAGTGGCAGGCCTGTGTAAGAATTGTCAGAGCTCCCTATGGGTGGCAAAAGAAATGCTGCAGCCCATAGGGATCTCCTGGAACCCCAATACCCTGGGTACCTCAGTACCATATACTAGGGAATTATAAGGGTGTTCCAGTAAGCCAATGTAAATTGGTAAAATTGGTCACTAGCCTGTTAGTGACAATTTGAAAGTAATGAGAGAGCATAACCACTGAGGTTCTGGTTAGCAGAGCCTCAGTGAGACAGTTAGGCACCACACAGGGAACATATACATGCACACCTATGAGCACTGGGGCCCTGTGTGACAGGGTCCCAGTGACACATACATATAGGCCACAAACCTATGAGCACTGGGGTCCTGACTAGCAGGATCCCAGTGACACATAACAACCATACTGAAAACATGGTGTTTTCACTATGAGCACTGAGGCCTGGCTATCAGAATCCCAGTGAGACAGTGAAAACAGTGACAAACACCCTGACATACACTCACAAACAGGCCAAAAGTGGGGGTAACAAGGCTAGAAAGAGGCTACCTTCTCACAATGAGGGACTGACACGGGCACACAGGGGGCATGAGGGACAGATACAGCTGGGCACACAGGGGGCATGAGGCACTGAAACAGCTGGGCACACAGGGGGCATGAGGGACCGACACAGCCAGGCATATAAGAGGCATGAGGGACTGATGCAGGAGGCATGAGGGACTGACACAGCTGGGCATGTAGGGGGCATGAGGGACTGACACAGCTAGGCATCCAGGAGGCACGAGGGACTGACAAAGCCAGGCACACAGGAGGCATGAGGGACTGACACAGCCAGGCACGCAGGAGGCATGAGGGACTGACACAGCTCAGCATGCAGGAGGCATGAGGAACTGACACAGCTCAGCATGCAGGAGGCATGAGGAACTGACACAGCTGGGCATGAGGGACAGACACAGCTGGGCACATGGGGGCATGAGGGACCCACACAGCTGGGCACACAGAGGGCATGAGGGACTGACACAGGGGGCATGAGGGACTGACACAGATAGGCATGCAGGAGGTATGAGGGACTGACACAGCTGGGCATGTAGGAGGCATGAGGGACCGACACAGCTGGGCATGCAGGGGGCATGAGGGACTGACACAGCTGGACACACAGAGGGCACGAGGGACTGACACTGCCAGGCATACGCGGAGCATGAGGGACCAACACTGCCAGGCATACAGGGGGCATGAAGGACCGACACAGCTGGACACACAGGGGGCATGAGGGACCGACACAGATGTGCACACAGGAGGCATGGGGGACTGACAGCTGGGCACACAGCAGGGCATGAGGGACTGACAGATAGGCATGCAGGAGGCATGAGGGACTGACACAGCTGGGCATGTAGGGGGCCATGAGGGACCGAGACAGTTGGGCATGCAGGGGGCACGAGGGACTGACACAGCTGGACACACAGAGGGCACGAGGGACTGACACTGCCAGGCATACCTGGAGCATGAGGGACCAACACTGCCAGGCATACAGGGGGCATGAGGGACCGACACAGCTGGACATACAGGGGGCATGAGGGACCGACACAGATGGGCACACAGGAGGCATGGGGGACTGACACAGCTAGGCACACAGGGGGGCATGAAGGACCGACACAGCTGGGCATGCAGGGGGCACGAGGGACTGACACAGCTGGACACACAGAGGGCACGAGGGACTGACACTGCCAGGCATTCACGGAGCATGAGGGACCAACACTGCCAGGCATACAGGGGGCATGAGGAACCGACACAGCTGGGCACACAGGGAGCATGAGGGACCGACACAGCAGGGCACACAGGGAGCATGAGGGACCGACACAGCAGGGCACACAGGGGTCAGGAGGGGCCGATACTGTTAGGCAACGGGGGCATGAGGGATTGAAACTGTCAGGCATACAGGGGACATGAGGACCGAGAATGCTAAGCATATAGGGGGTGTAGGAGGCTGGCCCCTCTATGCAGTGTGCAAAGCTAGGCACACTGTGCAGCGGGGTCAGGCAAACACACGTTGGTTTACAGGAGTAAAAACTAGATAACCTAATGTTCTAATGTTTAAGGTAGCTTGCTCAAGCAGTTAGGCCAAACTTTCTGCCCAGGTTGGAACTCAACCATAGCAGCTTTCTGGTCATACGAGAGCTTTTGCAGCTCCTGATTGGCTTGAAGATTGTTGCTGGCTTTCTCCATGTACTCAGTCATTCTGGAACGTAGGGCAAGCACATAGTCTTGCGTGGGCTCTTTGAGAGGCTTGTCCCACCCTTCCCTAACAAGACCTAGTGGTCCCCTAACAGGGCGTCCAAACAAAAGTTGAAATGGGGAGAAACATATCCCCTTTTGTGGCACTTACCTATAGGCAAACAGCAAGAAAGGGAGCAGGACATCCCATTTCCTTCTGAGCTTCTAAGGGAGTTCTCCAATCATGCCTTTTAGGGTCTGGTTAAATCTTTCAACCAGCCCGTTTGTTTTGGGATGGTATGGGGTGGTGAATGTATAAGTCACCCTACATTCCTTCTACATGTTTTACGTATGCAGATTTGAAGTTGGAACCCCTGTCTGAAACTACCTTCTTAGGAAACTCTACCCTGGTGAAAATACTCAGGAGGGCTTTTGAAACTGCCGGAGCAGTAATGGTGCTAAGGGTTATAGCCTCAGGATACCTAGTGGCATGATCCACTACCACTAGTATGTATCTGGGTCCTGATACTGTCTGAGGGTCAAGGGAACCAACAATGTCGACCCCTACCCTTTCAAAGGGTACCCCAACCACAGGTAGTGGCATTAAGGGGCCTTTAAGTGCCCACCTGTTTTGCCACAGCCTGGCAGGTGGGGCAGGACTGATAAATGTCCTTCACTGTTTGGAGCATTCCTGGCCAATAAAAGTGGTTAACTAACTTACTTCAAGTTTTATTTTGGCTCAGATTCCCAGCTAGGGGGATGTTGTGGGCTAGAGTGAGGAGAACTTCTCTGAACTGCTTGGGCACTACCAAACTCCTGGTTGCACCAGGTTTGAGGTCTCTGGCCTCAGTGTACAGAAACCCCATCCTCCCAATAAACCCTAACTCCTCCTGTGCAGCTTGCTGCCTCAGGTCTTCAGGAGTGGGGCAGGTCCTCTACACCCCTGGCACAGATCTTCCTTGGAGGGTCCCCCTGAGCCCAAGAGCCTGAGAACACACGTCCCAACACCTGCGGACCCTCCACTGGCTACCGGTCGAGAAGCAAATCACCTTCAAGATTTTCACCCACCCACGAGTACAAGGCCATACACAACAAAGGACTGGCGTACCTGAACCACAGCGTCTCCTTCCACACCCCCGCCAGAGCCCTCCGCTCCGCCCCGATGGCCCTGGCCACCATCCCTTGCATCTGCAAAACCACCACCGGAGGACGATCTTTCACCTACACTACAGCAAAGAGCTGGAACAACCTCCCCCTGCACCTCAGACAAAGCCCGTCACTCATCATCTTCAGGAAGAACCTCAAGATGTGGCTCTTTGGATAAGGCACCTCAGTACCTTGAGACCCTCACAGGTGAGTAGCTGCGCTTTACAAAAATATTGATTGATGGATTGAAGAGCTCTGGGTGGTAAGGCCCAAGCTCTTCAGGCTCAGTTCCCTCCAAGAAGGTTGATTTCTCTTCCTGGGAAGAGGGATCCTGATCCTGGGCTCTGTTTTGAAGCTGGTCCCACAGTCTTCTTGCCTTTTCTCTTGGAAGGCTGGTCCACTTTTTAAGGATTCAGCGCTCCTTTTTCTCTCTGAAGTTTGCTTTGTGCCGTTGTCTTGACACATGCCCATTTGGGGATCCCTAGCAATGTTAAATGCTTCTTCAGTTCTACAGCAGCCCAGGGGGAATGCTCCAGGCCATTTTAAGCAGGCAATCTACTGGGATGGACACACTGACTTATTTTTGCCCTGCTACTCCCCCCAATCAAAGGTTACCATAGCCATGGGACGGAAATATGTCATCTCATTGTCAGCACTGGCAATAGGATAAGACTTCCCTACCAGGTACTGATCTGAGTGGACCAAGTGCTGAGTTACCATGGTAACACTAGCTCCTGTGTCCCTCAGTGCTTCCACTTTCTCCCACATAATCAAAGGTTGCTGCCTGTATTTCTGCATATAACTTGGCCAGGCAGCACAGCATAATTCTACCCCCATCCTCAGTGACTAATGTTGCCTCTGTGAGGTCACTGACATGGCCAAACCACACATCTGATCCCATCTGGAGATTGGCAGCTGCATTTACTGCAGATTGACTAGAGGCATCCTTTTTGTTTTTTTACAGATAGAGTCTCCAGTTTGGTTTGGTGCCCTTTTGTTTTGCAGTCATGGCACCAAGCTTTGCTTGGATCAAAGTGTCTACCTTTGTACCCACCCCTAGACTGTGAGGAGTCTCTGGGCCCACCCTCCTGTGCAGGGTTTTGGGGGTTTTGAGAAGAGACTTTGTTATTTTTGTTTTGGCTCCCATCTTTCCCTTGGAGGGGGCATTTAGACCCTTTCTTTTGGTCTCCCCCACTAGTGGTAGTTTTGTTTACCCTTGTTTTGACCCAATGGTCTTCCATCCTCCCCAACTCTTGAGGGGAAAGTGGTCCTAGGTCTACCAGATGTTGATGTAGCCTATGATTGGAACAATTACTCAACAGATTCTTTCATAAACAGGTTGTACAGCCCATCATAATCTTGTACCTTGTTTCCAGCTAACCGACCACCCAGCATTTTTACTGAATAATCCACAAAGTCTAACCAGGTTTGGCTCTGGGTTTTTCGAGCCTCCCTGAACTTTATTCTGTGCTCTTCAGTTGTAAATCCAACCCCCTCCACCAGAATACCCTTCATGAGGTCATAGAATTTAGACTCTGCCTCATTCAGTGTCAGGAGCCAGTCCCTGCACTTTCCTGGGAATACCTTCCACATCATGTGCCCCAATGTGTTTTCTCAACTTTCCACCCCAATGCAGGCTCTTTTAAAGGCAGAAAACCATTTGACTGTATCATCCCCTTTGGTGAAAGGAGGGACAACTCCTTTTGGGAGTTTGATGTGAAGGATTTCTCCCTCAAACCTGTATGCTGCCACCAGAGATGGGTCCTAGGCCCAACTCTTTCCTCTGTCTCTCTATTTCCCAGAGCTGATTCTCTAAGGCCAGTCTCTTGGTCAGCCTGGCATAGTCCAGGACTGCTTCTGTGGGTGCACTAGTGCTGGAGTAAAAGCAGCTACCCTCACCTCCATTGTCCACAGCTTAGTCACCCACCACAGATGCATCATCATCAGCTATTTCATCTGGGGGATTATCTTTTTCATGCTGGGCCACCAGAAACCTACGTTTCTCTGCTTTGGGGCTCTTTCCAGTATGAATTGTGTACAGTCTGCAGAGTCTCATTAATTGGTCATAGCTATGTACCTCATGAGGTTCCAGGTTGAGCTCCTGGTTCTGGGTGTCTGCATTTGTCATTTTTATTTTACTAAAGTTGGGACCTTTTCAAGAATTTAGAATCCCCTTCTTGGCTAGTCCAACTAAAGTAAGGACTTGTATAACTTTTTGCTAAAGTTGTAGGGACATAACCCATGGTCCTAAACAAATATTTTAAAAAATCAAAAATTAATTAACTAAAGGCAATTTGGTGAGTTACCTGTGTGCTCACAAAATTGACAAAAGTGGTATCAGCAAATGCAAAGTCTTTATCCCACCGCTGATACACCAAATGTAGGCGGCTGGCCCTCTATATAGTGTGCAAAGCTAGGCACACTGTGCAGGGGTCTAGGCAACCACATGTTGGTTTACAGAGGTAAAAACTAGGTCACTTAATGCTCTAATTTTTAAGGTAGCTTGGTCGAGCAATTATGCCAATCTAGAAGAAGTGTGAAGCATTTGTTGTACTCACAGCATCAATCTTACAACGCACATATTCAAAGGAATAACTCGAGACCAATTTATAAAAATACTTCACATTTTTATATACATTTTAAGATCATCAGAATTGGGTAAGTAGTTTTCCAGATATGATTTTTTGCAGTTTAGTAAAGTAGTCTTTTTATGCGTAAATACGCACATTAGGAATCAATGGAGGATCATCTTTAAAAATACATATAAAACTGTACAGTTGGTTTAACAAGTTATTCTTTTGCAGGTTGGTTGAGGTGGTCGGTGGGCACACTGTGCCAGCTGGAGAAGTTCGGGTGGCCTCCGGTATCTGGAGCTGGTGCAGGGCCACTGCGAGGGACCACTTGGAAAAACACTGCACAGGTAAGTTTAACAATGGATTTTTGAAGTCCCGTTGGAGTGTTGAGGTTGCAAGGTGTGGGGTATCTTTAGGGCACAGCAGGTTCTTCTGTGTAGGGCACAGGGCGGCCAGGTGCAGAGTGAATCGGTGAGCCAGGAGTGGTGAGCAAGGATGCCTGCAGGAAGTAGGTTGGTTTCAGGGGCGTTCACAGGACAACGGAGGCCCTCTGGCGTGAGGTCCAGGTTGCATCTGCAGTCTCTTGACGGGGGCTTCCTCCTGGTCCTTTTTCAATCATGGGCGGGCTGTTTTTCTTGATGTCCGACGTGGGCTGACCAACACCCCTGGTATTGGCACAGGGTTGGCCACTGGAGGTCGCAGCGCCACCAAACATGGTACACTAGCATGGTTTGTCCTCGCAGACATCCCCCAGGAAGGGCATTGTTCTACAATCAAGAGAGACAGATCTCTCCCTCAAGGTTGTAGATTGAATGTCTGGTAGTGGCAGACTGGACAGAACCAATCAGTAACCATGCAGAGTAGGTTGTGTTTGGAGAGGGCACATTTTATAGTACATTTTATAATAAATCCACCACTGGCACCAGTGGGTATTTATGATTCTGAGTTGTTAGACACCAAACAACTCAGGGTACAGAGTGGCCATCATGTTCCTGTGAAACTCGTATTGACCAGTGTCCAGCACATGCATTTTAAAATGGCTGCTCTGTTCACTCACTATGTCCCAGAATTTGACAAGGACACCGTGGGGGCATATTGCTCATGCAGCTATGCCCTCACATAAAATATAGTGCAACCTGTCTTAGGGCTGAAAGGCCTGCCAGAGGGGTGACTTACCTATAGTGTATGCAGTGTGGAGTGGAAAGGGCACACAGGCAGTGTATGATGTCGAGTTTTGTTTTAGGTTTGCACCAGGACACAGCCTGCAATGGCAGTGCTGGGTGCATCTGGGTGCAGGGCCATAGAGGGTGCCACAATTAGTGCTGCTGTCGTCAGGGGGGTCTACCCTTAGTACCTCCTGCCCTGGGCACCTAAGTACCATTTACTAGGGGCTTATGGGGGCAGCCAAAGGTGTATCCAATTGTGCCAAGGCACCACAACAGTTTAGGGAAAGAGCTCTCGCCCAGGGAACCTGGTTAGCAGGAGCCCTAGGCACTACAACTTCTAGCATCAGGCAAAAAGTAGGGGCTAACCATGTCAAAAAGAGGCCTTTTCTGACGGGGCATGAGTGTCCAACACTGTTGGGCATAAAGGGGCAAGAGGATCTGAGACAGTTGGGTATACAGTGGGCATGAGGGATTTACACTGCCAGGCATTCAGGAGGCATAAGGGACTGACGCAGCCTGGCATACAGGTGGCATGAGGGACCGACTGTCAGGCATACAGGGGGAATGAGGGACCGACAGCCGTATACACAAGGGGAATGAGGGATTGACACTGCCAGGCATACAGGTGGCATGAGGGACCGACATAGCCGGGCATACAGGGGGCATGAGGGACCAACACTGTCAGGCATACGGGGGAATGAGGGACCGACAGCCGTATACACAGGGGGAATGAGGGATTGACACTGCCAGGCATCTGGAGGCATGAGGGACTGACACTGTCAGGCATACAGGGGGAATGAGGGACCGACACTACCAGGCATACAGGGGGCATGAGGGACCGACACTGCCAGGCATACAGGGGGCATGAGGGACTGGCACTGTCAGGCATACAGGGGGCATGAGGGACCGGCACTGTCAGGCATACAGGGAGCATGAGGGACCGACAGCCGTATACACAAGGGGAATGAGGGATTGACACTGTCAGGCATACAGAGGGCATGAGGGACCGACACTGTCAGGCATACAGGGTGCATGAGGGACCGGCACTGTCAGGCATATAGTGGGAATGAGGGACCAACACTGTCAGGCATACAGTGGGTATGAGGGACCATCACTGTCAGGCATACAGTGGGTATGAGGGACCGACAATGTCATGCATAGAGGGGGCATGAGGGACCGACACTGCCAGGCATACAGGGGGCATGAGGGACCCACAGCCGTAAACACAAGGGGAATGAGGGATAGACACTGCCAGGCATCTGGAGGCATGAGGGACTGACACTGCAGGCATATGGGGACATGAGGGACAAACTGCTGGGCATACAGGGGGCATGAATTGCCTATTGACAAACAGGCAAAGCAAGGTTTGCAGCAAGTGGCCATGGCAGTGAGAGTGAAGGTGTTGTTAACAGAAGCCAGGGCTGAGGAGCAGCTGTCCCAGATTGTAGAATCTCTCTGTTAGAACACTGGATCCTGTTCTGGCGCTGGGACTCGAGGCGCTTTACCTGGGACGGGCCAGAGCACACGTCTGTACCGGTGTTGGTACAGGCCTAGTGGCGGCCCACCCGATGTACCCCGACGGGAGCCCCCTCGTGGTCAATGGGGCCCAAAGGCACCCTACAGAGGGCCAGAACCGAACCTGGGGCACATCGGGCTCAGCTGAGGAATCAGTTCTGTGGCCGGACACCTTCTTTCTGACGTCAAATCATGGGAATTTGGTTTCGCTACCTTTGGCTTTCCTGTGCTTGCGTTTGGGCTGAGCAGAGACTGACGCGGAGTGCTCACAGCCTCAGGACCAAGACAGACTCTGCGTCTCCGACCCGACCAGAAGCAAGACTTCCGCAGAGATGGCGTCTTCTCGTGTTCAGCATCATACACATTCACCTCCTGCTTTACCTGGTGCAGCCCCTGACACCCCCCTGCAGGGCCCTTAGAAACATCTGCTTCACGGAGCTGCAGCAAGGCTCGCATTTGTCATTTTGTTTGTGGACACAGTTTCCTGGCACACTCGTCAAATTATTTAGAAGTTGTCATAAAAAAACAAGAAAGTTGGGAGCGGGGCTCTAAAGGCACTAACATCAGCGCACAGGACATTAGATGCAACCCTGAGCCCTCACTCCTCAGGTGCTGTACTCAGTGAGGAGAGAATGATGCACCCAACAGTGAAAGAGAGCCCTGCTATGGAGAAATGTTTCTAGATTCAGTCTGGCACCTGAGGAATCTGCGCTTCAAGCATCCATCAGAAGAGGAGAACACAATCAGCCATTCGGTGGAAAGATACACCTCCTGCGCGACAAGAATGGGAGGACACAACCAATAATGAGGTGGAACGATCCACTGCGTGACAAGTCTGAGAGGACACAACCAATCATGAGGTGGAACGATCCACTGTGTGACAAGGCTGGAAGAACACAAAAAATCATGAGGTGCATCGATCCACCGTGCAGCAAGACTGGGAGGACACAACCAATCATGAGGTGGAACGATCCACTGCGTGACAAGGCTGGGAGGACACAACCAATCATGAGGTGAAACGATCCACTGTGTGACAAGGCTGGAAGAACACAAAAAATCATGAGGTGCATCGATCCACTGTGCAGCAAGACTGGGAGGACACAACCAATCATGAGGTGGAACGATCCACTGCGTGACAAGGCTGGAAGAACACAAAAAATCATGCGATGCAACGATCCACCGTGCGGTAAGACTGAGAGGACACATCAAATCATGAGGTGCATCGATCCACCGCGTGACAAGACTGGAAGGATACAACAAATCATGAGGTGCATCAATCCACCGCATGACAAGACTGGGAGGACACAACAAATCATGAGGTGCATCGATCCACCGCATGACAAGACTGGGAGGACACAACAAATCATGAGGTGCATCGATCCACCGCGTGACAAGGCTGGGAGGACACAACAAATCATGAGGTGCATTAATCCACCAAGTGACAAGGCTGGGAGGACACAACAAATCATGAGGTGCATCGATCCACCACGTGACAAGACTGAAAGGACACAACAAATCATGAGGTGCATCAATCCACTGCGTGACAAGACTCGGAGCACACAACAAATCATGAGGTGCATCGATCCACCGCGTGACAAGGCTGGGAGGACACAACAAATCATGAGGTGCATTAATCCACCAAGTGACAAGGCTGGGAAGACACAACAAATCATGAGGTGCATCGATCCACTGCGTGACAAGACTGGGAGCACACAACAAAGCATGAGGTGCATTAATCCACCAAGTGACAAGGCTGGGAGGACACAACAAATCATGAGGTGCATCGATCCACTGCGTGACAAGACTGGGAGCACACAACAAAGCATGAGGTGCATCGATCCACTGCGTGGCAAGGCTGGGAGGACACAAAAAATCATGAGGTGCATTGATCCACCGTGCAGCAGGACTGAGAGGACACATCAAATCATGAGGTGCATCAATCCACCACGTGACAAGACTGGGAGGACACAACAAATCATGAGGTGCATCGATCCACCGCGTGACAAGACTGGGAGCACACAACAAATCATGAGGTACATCAAGAAGGTGTGCCTTTACATAGCATGAAGCCTAATGTAGAATCCAGGTGACAGAGGCATCTGGCGAAGCAGTGACCCTCCGTCTGGGAACATAAACACCAGCCCCGAAGAGAGATGAGGACTACCAGCCCCGCCTGAGGCCTGCACCAGCACGGCGACATCTGCAACACGCTTAGGAGTCCCCTGAGCATGTTCACTGCCTTGGACTGGAAGCCCCGAGGGTGGACTCTTTCCCTGAAGCCCGGGTAATATCAGCATCCTTCCCACTTATTCCCTCACGTCTGGACATCTTCAGTGTTCAAAGCTAGCCTTCCACCCCTACCTACACACCATTAGGGACCGTACATGATTCACTGAAAAGGCACCTCTAAACCTGTGTCCACCATCCCACCGCCGAGAGGTGGGCCTTTAGTCTACAACAAATCTCTAAAAGTGGGTCCACTATCCCAGCGCCTAGAGGTGGCCCTTCAGTGTACAGTGAAACAATACCACTAAAGATGTGTACAATATCACAGTGCCTAGAGATCGCCCTTCAGTATACAGTGTGTCCACTATCACAGTGCCTAGAGGTGGCCCTTCAGTATATAGTGTGTCCACTATCACAGCGCCTAGAGGCGGCCCTGCAGTATAAACAATACCTCTAAACCCGTGTCCACCATCCCACCACTGAGAGGTGGGCCTTCAGTGTACATTGAATCTCTAAAAGTGAGTCCACTATCACAGCACCTAGAGGCGGCCCTGCAGTATAAACAACACCTCTAAACCTGTGTCCACCATCACACCGCCGAGAGGTGGGCCTTCAGTGTACACTGAATCTCTAAAAGTGGGTCCACTATCACAGCACCTAGAAGTGGCCCTTCAGTGTACAGTGAAACAATACAACTAAAGATGTGTACAATATCACAGCGCCTAGAGATCGCCCTTCAGTATACAGTGTGTCCACTATCACAGTGCCTAGAGGTGGCTCTTCAGTATATAGTGTGTCCACTATCACAGCGCCTAGAGGCGGCCCTGCAGTATAAACAACACCTCTAAACCTGTGTCCACCATCCCAGCGCCGAGAGGTGGGCCTTCAGTGTACAATGAATCTCTAAAAGTGAGTCCACTATCACAGCGCCTAGAGGCGGCCCTGCAGTATAAACAACACCTCTAAATCTGTGCCCACCATTTCAGCGCCGAGAGGTGGGCCTTCAGTGTACAATGAATCTCTAAAAGTGAGTCCACTATCACAGCGCCTAGAGGCGGCCCTGCAGTATAAACAACACCTCTAAACCTGTGTCCACCATCCCAGCGCCAAGAGGTGGGCCTTCAGTGTACAATGAATCTCTAAAAGTGAGTCTACTATCGCAGCGCCTAGAAGTGGCAATACGGTATAAATGACACTTTTAAACCTCTGTACTTGACCTCAGTCCCTAGAGGTGGCCCTTCGGTATACAGTGTGTCCACTATCACAGCGCCTAGAGGTGTCCCTTCAGTATAAAAAACAACTCTAAAGCTGTGTCCACAATCCTAGCGCCAAGAGGTGGGCCTTCAGTGTACAATGAAACATCTCTAAAAGTGAGTCCAGAATCACAGCGCATAGAGGTATCCCTTCAGCATAAACAACACCTCTAAACCTGTGCCCACAATCCTAGCGCCAAGAGGTGGGCCTTCAGTGTACAATGAAACATCTCTAAAAGTGAGTCCAGTATCACAGCGCCTAGAGGTGTCCCTTCAATATACAACACCTCTAAACCTGTGCCGTTGACCTCGGTACCTAGAGGTGGCCCTTCAGTATATAGTGTGTCCACTATCACAGCGCCTAGAAGTGTACCTTCAGTATAAACAGCACCTCTAAACCTGTGTCCTCGACCTCAGTGCGTAGAGGTGGCCCTTCGGTATACAGTGTGTCCATTATTACAGCGCCTAGAAGTGGCCCTTCAGTGTACAGTGAAACAATACCACTAAAGCTGTGTCAAATATCACAGCGCCTAGAGATCGCCCTTCAGTATACAGTGTGTCCACTATCACAGTGCCTAGAGGTGGCCCTTCAGCATATAGTGCGTCCACTAACACAGCGCCTAGAGGTGGTTAGCAGTATTGACAGGGGAATTACTCTCTTCCACACCCAACAGAGAACGGCAGAAGCCTTGAAATGTCAAGACACCCCCAAACTGTCTTCTACTGCCCCAGAGATAACCAGGATGTCTGCAGGGTGTAACAGATCCCACACTCCAGGAGATTACACCCCCCACACACTCTAGGGTTGACATCCCCACACTCCAGGGGTTGGGACTCCCCCACACTCCAGAGGGTGAAACCCCTGCCACACTCCAGGGGTGACACCCCAACACTCCAAAGGGTGACCCCCCCCAACACTCCAGGGGCTGACACCCCCCCCACCCCCAACACTCCAGGGGCTGACACCACACACACCCCGGGGGGGTGACACCCCTTCCCCCAACACTCCAAGGGTTGACCCCCCCAACACTCTAGGGGTTGACCCCCCCAACACTCCAGGGGTTGACCCCCCCAACACTCCATGGGTTGACCCCCCCAACAAGGAGTCCTGCTCGGTCCAGGATGAGCACTGTCTGCTGAGAGAGCAGAGCTCGCAGCAGCTGAACAGCAGCCAGACACTTTTTTTTACAAATTGTGGGAAGACAAACACACGGAGAAGGCATTGCGAAAGCATCTTCCGAGAAGTGACAAAAATATAAATTATGTAATCAGCAGAGAGGAAAAACACAGTAGGCAGCGTTTAAAAAACACAGTGGGCAGCAGCGCAGGAAGGCCTTTCATGGGTGCAGGGACAGCAGGCAGGTCTGTCGAGGGGCACAGGCAGCGTCAGAGGCCACAGCAGGCCTACCAAGGGGCACAGGCAGGGTCAGAGGTCACAGCAGGCCTACCAAGGGGAGCAGGTAGGATCGGAGGCCACAGCAGGCCTATCAAGGGCACAAGTAAAGTCAGATGTCACAGCAGGTCTATCGAAGGGCACAGGTAGGGTCAGAGGCCACAGCAGGCCTACCAAGGGGCATAGGCAGGGTCAGAGGTCACAGCAGGCCTACCAAGCGGCACAGACAGGGTCAGAGGTCACAGCAGGCCTATCAAGGGCACAAGTAAAGTCAGATGTCACAGCAGGTCTATCGAAGGGCACAGGTAGGGTCAGAGACCACAGAAGGCCTATCAAGGGCACAAGTAAAGTCAGATGTCACAGCAGGTCTATCGAAGGGCACAGGTAGGGTCAGAGGCCACAGCAGGCCTATCAAGGGCACAAGTAAAGTCAGATGTCACAGCAGGTCTATCGAAGGGCACAGGTAGGGTCAGAGGCCACAGCAGGCTTACTAAGGGGCACAGCTAGGGTCAGAGGTTACAGAAAGCCTATCGCTGGGCATGAGTGGGGTCAGATGCACAGCAGGCCTATCAAGGGACACACGTAGGTATGAGGTCACAACAGGCCTATCAAGGGGCATAGGAAAGTATGAGGTCACAGCAGGCCTATTGAGGGGCACAGGTAGGTTTAGTGGCCACAGCGGGCCTCCCATGGTGCACAGCTAAGGTCAGAGGACTGGCTGGGCATGAGTGGGGTCAGAGGTCACAGCAGGCCTATCAAGGGGCAGAGTTAGGGTTAGAGACCACAGCAGGACCAACAGTGGTCACAGGTAGGGTCCGTGGTCACAGCAGACATTTCCTGGGGCACAGGTTAGGTCAGAGGCCACAGAAGGCCTTTCAAGAGGCAAAGGTAGGATCTGAGGTCACAGCAGGCCATCACTGAGGATGGGTAGGGTCAGAGGTCGCAGCAGGCCCATCACTGAGGATGGGTAGGGTCAGAGGTCGCAGCAGGCCATCACTGAGGATGGGTAGGGTCAGAGGTCGCAGCAGGCCTAGCACTGGATGCAGGTAGGGTTACAGACTACAGCACTTCTATCACTACCCACAGACAAGGCTAGAGGTCGCAGAATCACACTCAATAAGAACAGGCGTGGCCAGAAGACACAGCCAGGCCCACCACTGGGTACAAGGAAGGGCTCTCACCTGCAGAAAGTCCACACTCCGTGGCGCCAGGCTGGACGAGCCCTCGGTCCCTGCATAGCTTGTGTCCTGAAAAGAGGGCCTGCTGGTGGCGCCACTCGAGAAGAAATCTGTGGAGCTGCCAAAGTATTGCCTGTGGGGAGAGAAGAAGAGTGAGATGGCCTCAGAGCAGAGAAACTACAGTATCAAGACAAAGCAACTGCACCCCAGGGCTGCAAGAGGGTTACTGCATCCCGCCACTGCACCCCACCATTGCAGCAGGGTTACTGCCCCCCGCCACTGGAGCAGGGCCACTGCACCCTACTACTGCAGCGGGGCCACCGCACCCCACTACTGCAGCAGGGCCACTGCAGCGGGCCACTGCACCCCGCCACTGGAGCGGGCCACTGCACCCCATCACTGCAGCAGGGCCACTGCACCCCACCAAGGCGAGCAAATGACTGCACCCTAGGGCTGCAAGAGGGTTACTGCATCCCGCCACTGCAGCAGGGCCACTGCACCCCACCATTGCAGCGGGGTCACTGCCCCCTGCTACTGAAGCGGGGACACTGCACCCCACTAGTGCAGCGGGGCCACCGCACCCCACCACTGCAGCGGGGCCACCGCACCCCACCACTGCAGCGGGGCCACCGCACCCTACTACTGCAGCGGGGCCACTGCACCCCGCCACTGGAGCAGGGCCACTACACCCCATTACTGCAGCAGGGCTACTGCACCCCACCATTGCAGCAGGGCCATTGCACCCCACCACTGGAGCAGGGCCACTGCACCCCATTACTGCAGCAGGGCTACTGCACCCCACCATTGCAGCAGGGCTACTGCACCCCACCACTGGAGCAGGGCCACTGCACCCTACTCCTGCAGCAGGGCCACTGCACCCCACTACAACAGGACAAGTGCAGTGCACCACTAGATTGGCACCACTGGACCTCACTATAGATGCCTCAGTCCCTTATCACACCACTGCACCTCACCACCCTAAAAGAAGAGCACTGATGCCCGCTGTCAAATCAGCAATATGGCACTGAATCCACACACAACATCTCATCGCCTCAGCACGGGGAGGGCATTAAACACCTCAGCGAAGCCACTGTCCACACAAGTTCAGCACGGCCACTGCACTCCACGATGCCTTCGCCACCTCAGCAGGCCAACAAAAACCCGGCAATGCGCAGAGCCTTAGCACCCAAAGACCTCAGGTAAGCCACATCTGGCTGGGCCTCGGCTGTGGAGGTGGGGTTGGGCCTCGGCTGTGGAGGTGGGGTTGGGCCTCGGCTGTGGAGGTGGGGTTGGGCCTCGGCTGTGGAGGTGGGGTTGGGCCTCGGCTGTGGATGTGGGGTTGGGCGTCGCCTCAACTGTGGAAGTGGGTGGCTGGGCCTCGTCTGTGGAAGTGGGGCTGGGCCTCGTCTGTGGATGTGGAGGGTGGGCCTCGCCTGTGGAAGTGGGGCTGGGCCTCGTCTGTGGATGTGGAGGGTGGGCCTCGCCTGTGGAAGTGGGGCTGGGCCTCGCCTGTGGATGTGGGGGGTGGGCCTCGCCTGTGGAAGTGGGGTTGGGCCTCGGCTGTGGAGGTGGGGCTGGGCCTCGGGAGTGGGAGTGGAGGTGGGGCTGGGCCTCGCCTGTGGATGTGGGGGGTGGGCCTCGCCTGTGGATGTGGGGGGTGGGCCTCGCCTGTGGATGTGGGGTTGGGCCTCAGATGTGGAGGTAGGGCTGGGCCTCGCCTGTGGATGTGGGGGGTGGGCCTCGGCTGTGGATGGGGCTGGGCCTCGTCTGTGGAAGTGGGTTTGGGCCTCGGCTGTGGAGGTGGGGCTGGGCCTCGCCTGTGGATGTGGGGGGTGGGCCTCGGCTGTGGATGGGGCTGGGCCTCGTCTGCGGAAGTGGGTTTGGGCCTCGGCTGTGGAGGTGGGGCTGGGCCTCGCCTGTGGATGTGGGGGGTGGGCCTTGCCTGTGGATGTGGAGGGTGGGCCTTGCCTGTGGATGTGGAGGGTGGGCCTCACCTGTGGAGGTGGGGCTGGGCCTCGTCTGTGGAGGTGGGGCTGGGCCTCGTCTGTGGAGGTGGGGCTGGGCCTCGCCTGTGGATGTGGGGCTGGGCCTCGCCTGTGGATGTGGGGCTGGGCCTCGCCTGTGGATGTGGGGGGTGGGCCTCGCCTGTGGATGTGGGGTTGGGCCTCGGCTGTGGATGTGGGGTTGGGCCTCGGCTGTGGATGTGGGTTGGGCCTCGGCTGTGGATGTGGGGTTGGGCCTCGCCTGTGGAGGTGGGGCTGGGCCTCGGCTGTGGAGGTGGGGTTGGGCCTCAACTGTGGATGTGGGGTTGGGCGTCGCCTCGGCTGTGGAGGTGGGGCTGGGCCTCAACTGTGGAAGTGGGTGGCTGGGCCTCGTCTGTGGAAGTGGGGCTGGGGCTCGTCTGTGGATGTGGAGGGTGGGCCTCGTCTGTGGATGTGGAGGGTGGGCCTCGCCTGTGGAAGTGGGGCTGGGCCTCGCCTGTGGATGTGGGGGGTGGGCCTCGCCTGTGGAAGTGGGGGGTGGGCCTCGCCTGTGGAAGTGGGGTTGGGCCTCGGCTGTGGAGGTGGGGCTGGGCCTCGGGAGTGGGAGTGGAGGTGGGGCTGGGCCTCGCCTGTGGATGTGGGGGGTGGGCCTCGCCTGTGGATGTGGGGGGTGGGCCTCGCCTGTGGATGTGGGGTTGGGCCTCGCCTGTGGATGTGGGGGGTGGGCCTCGCCTGTGGATGTGGGGTTGGGCCTCGGCTGTGGATGTGGGGCTGGGCCTCGTCTGTGGAAGTGGGGTTGGGCCTCGGCTGTGGAGGTGGGGCTGGGCCTCGGCTGTGGAGGTGGGGGGTGGGCCTTGCCTGTGGATGTGGAGGGTGGGCCTCGCCTGTGGAGGTGGGGCTGGGCCTCGTCTGTGGATGTGGGGGGTGGGCCTCGCCTGTGGAGGTGGGGCTGGGCCTCGCCTGTGGATGTGGGGCTGGGCCTCGCCTGTGGATGTGGGGTTGGGCCTCGTCTGTGGATGTGGGGGGTGGGCCTTGCCTGTGGATGTGTGGTTGGGCCTCGGCTGTGGATGTGGGGCTGGGTCTCGGCTGTGTCTCAGGTTGGCCCCCTAGGTCTGGGACCGGACTGTGGCTGAGGGTTCGATCAAGCAAAGCCAGGAGGCCAGCTGTTTGGCTTGTACATTTTAAAGCCTGAACTCCGACTTCTTCCATGGAGCCTCAGTTTCTCTCCTGCAAGAAGCCATCACGGGACCCTGGGACTGGGACAATGAAGTGGAAGACACCAGACTTCACGAGCGTCCTCTACCTGGGGCCACCTCAGAGGTTGCATGAGAGCTGGGACATCAATGCTAGACGGCTCCATCACAGAAGTGGACATGGTCTGGGGCGGTGCACACGTAGGAGACATCCCTACTGAACCCCAGCTCACAGGTCACCCCAAGGCTCCTGCCCGAGAGACTGATACAATGCACCCCTGCCCGTTCTCAAAGGAATGATGCTCAGAGCCCGCATCAAGCTCATGGTCTAGCTGACGTCACCCGCACTTCTAGGGGTTCAAAGGGTTCAAAGGGTTCTGGCCCGACACCCCCAGTGCAGGACAGGAGCCAAGTCCTCAGAAACCTGGAAGTGGCGGAAAGCAGTGCGGTCGGAACGGCGTCTCGCGCGGAGACTGTGAGCCCCCCGGTTTGGGAAGGGCAGGGGGTCTGCTGACATACACAGCTACCAGAGGGAGTCAGGGAGCTTGAAATGTGCCTCGGATCCGGTCTCCCACCTGTAATGGTCAGCGTGTGCTAAGAGCAGTGGCTGCCCTTCTCCGTCCCAGCTATGGGATTAGAGGGAGCTGGAGAGGCCTCGTGAGGAGGAGAATCCGAGGAGTTACACCCAAGCAAGGAGCCCCTGTGCTGCTGGGAGGCTCGGGAGGTGCCCACATCACACACAGATGATGGCAGCAGCCACGAAGGGCAGCCGGAGGCCTAGAGCGGAGAGCGCCAGCACCGCAGCAGCTCACCCTGGGATGCAGAGGTGCCCCCACCCACCCCTGGCAGTGCACCACAGCACATCACCCCGAGATGCAGGGGTTCCCCCACCCCTGGCAGTGCACCGCAGCACCTCCCCCTGAGATGCAGAGGTGCCCCCACCCACCCCTGGCAGTGCACCACAGCACCTCACCCTGAGATGCAGAGGTGCCCCCACCCCTGGCAGCGCATCGCAGCACCTCATCCTGGGATGCAGAGATGCCCCCACCCCTGGCAGTGCACCGCAGCACCTCACCCTGGGATGCAGGGGTGCCCCACCCCTGGCAGTGCACCGCAGCACCTCACCCTGAGATGCAGAGGTGCCCCCACCCCTGGCACTGCACCGCAGCACATCACCCTGGGATGCAGGGGTGCCCCACCCCTAGCAGTGCACCGCAGCACCTCACCCTTGGATGCAGGGGTGCCCCACCCCTGGCAGTGCACCGCAGCACCTCACCCTGGGATGTAGAGGTGCCCCCACCCCTGGCAGTGCACCGCAGCACCTCACCCTGGGATGCAGAGGTGCCCCCACCCCAGGTATTGTACCGCAGCACCTCACCCCGAGATGCAGGGGTGCCCCCACCCCAGGAAGTGCACCGCAGCACCTCACCCTGAGATTCAGGGGTGCCCCCACCCCTGGCAGTGCACTGCAGCACCTCACCCTGAGATGCAGGGGTGCCCCCACCCCTGGCAGTGCACTGCAGCACCTCACCCTGAGATGCAGGGGTGCCCCCACCCCTGGCAGTGCACCGCAGCACCTCACCCTGGGATGTAGAGGTGCCCCCACCCCTGGCAGTGCACCGCAGCACCTCACCCTGGGATGCAGAGGTGCCCCCACCCCAGGTATTGTACCGCAGCACCTCACCCCGAGATGCAGGGGTGCCCCCACCCCAGGAAGTGCACCGCAGCACCTCACCCTGAGATTCAGGGGTGCCCCCACCCCTGGCAGTGCACTGCAGCACCTCACCCTGAGATGCAGGGGTGCCCCCACCCCTGGCACTGCACCGCAGCACCTCACCCTGGGATGCAAGGGTGTCCCCACCCCTGGCACTGCACCGCAGCACCTCACCCTGAGATGCAGAGGTTCCCCCACCCCTGGCAGTGCACCACAGCACCTCACCCTGAGACGCAGGGGTGCCCCCACCCCTGGCAGTGCACCGCAGCACCTCACCCTGGGATGCAGAGGTGCCCCCACCCCTGGCAGTGCACCGCAGCACATCACCCTGAGATGCAGAGGTGCCCCCACCCCAGGTATTGTACCGCAGCACCTCACCCCGAGATGCAGGGGTGCCCCCACCCCAGGTAGTGTACCGCAGCACCTCACCCCGAGATGCAGGGGTGCCCCCACCCCTGGCAGTAATCATCTAGAGTCTCTCCGGCAGATGCCACCTGGGGCGAGCAGTGGATGGTAGCTGCCGCCTCAGGCAGGACTGGCTCCTGGTGTGTCCTGGCTAGGAATGAGATCTGGGCTCAGGAGGGCTCTGGCCAGGCATGTAGCTGTGATCTTTGCATTCAGATGTCTGCATGACCTCATTCTCCAGCTGGCTGATCTGATGTCCTCTGTGGTGCTTGGTGCTCGGTCAGTTGGTGACCATCCCACAGTCCTTCTAGGGAGCGGCACGAGGGGGCTTAGTGACAGAAATCTACTGTCTTCGCATCTAACGAGGAACGAATGACCTCCCAATTACCAACCAGGCAGACGCAAGCGCCCTGCTGGCCAATCCTTGAACATAGCACCACCGCGGTAGAGCAGCTGCTACTCATGCCTGCTATCGGTCCCTGCATGAAGCTGGCTGCAGAAGTCACCGCCCATGTTCGCACGATGGTGTGCGCCATCTATACACTATGTCCACTTGCAGAGCCCACAGTCCAAAGAGGACATCTGCAGAGCTCACAGTCCAAAGAGGACATCTGCAGAGCCCACAGTCCAGAGAGGACATCTGCAGAGCTCACAGTCCAGAGAGGACATCTGCAGAGCTCACAGTCCAGAGAGGACATCTGCAGAGCCCACAGTCCAGAGAGGACATCTGCAGAGCCCACAGTCCAGAGAGGACATCTGCAGAGCTCACAGTCCAGAGAGGACATCTGCAGAGCTCACAGTCCAGAGAGGACATCTGCAGAGCTCACAGTCCAGAGAGGACATCTGCAGAGCGCACAGTCCAAAGAGGACATCTGCAGAGCCCACAGTCCAGAGAGGACATCTGCAGAGCTCACAGTCCAGAGAGGACATCTGCAGAGCGCACAGTCCAGAGAGGACATCTGCAGAGCTCACAGTCCAGAGAGGACATCTGCAGAGCTCACAGTCCAGAGAGGACATCTGCAGAGCGCACAGTCCAAAGAGGACATCTGCAGAGCCCACAGTCCAGAGAGGACATCTGCAGAGCTCACAGTCCAAAGAGGACATCTGCAGAGCTCACAGTCCAGAGAGGACATCTGCAGAGCGCACAGTCCAGAGAGGACATCTGCAGAGCCCACAGTCCAGAGAGGACATCTGCAGAGCTCACAGTCCAGAGAGGACATCTGCAGAGCTCACAGTCCAGAGAGGACATCTGCAGAGCTCACAGTCCAGAGAGGACATCTGCAGAGCGCACAGTCCAGAGAGGACATCTGCAGAGCGCACAGTCCAAAGAGGACATCTGAAGAGCTCATCCTCGGAGTGAAATTTATGTGATCGTTTCCACTTCAGCGAGAACTTCAGGGCACTTCACTGGTCTTCTTCATTTTTTAGCACATTAGTAAACTGACACATTGAAAACTATTTTACCGACAGTTTCTTTGCACAGAGAACTAAAAGGAAGCGTTGAGAAGGTCTCTGCAGCGCAGCAAAGCCCAATGATATGTTGAAGAGACAGTATTTTAGAGTTTGAGTGAAAATGCCTTTGGGCTGCTTCCTTGGCTCTGCAAGTCTGCATCATCCATGCGCAAGGAGAGCATGCCGTGACATACGCAGGGAGAGCATGCTGTGACATGATGCTGAAGGAGCACGCAGGGAGAGCATGCCGTGAGATGATGCTGGAAGGAGCACGCAGGGAGAGCATGGAAGGAGCACGCAGGGAGAGCATGCCGTGAGATGATGCTGGAAGGAGCACGCAGGGAGAGCTGGAAGGAGCACGCAGGGAGAGCATGCCGTGAGATGATGCTGGAAGGAGCACGCAGGGAGAGCTGGAAGGAGCACGCAGGGAGAGCATGCGGTGACATACACATGGAGAGCATGCCGTGACATGATGCTGGAAGGAGCACGCAGGGAGAGCATGCCGTGACATGATGCTGGAAGGAGCACATGATGCTGGAAGGAGCACGCAGGGAGAGCATGCCGTGACATACGCAGGGAGAGCATGCTGTGACATGATGCTGAAGGAGCACGCAGGGAGAGCATGCCGTGAGATGATGCGGAAGGAGCACGCAGGGAGAGCATGGAAGGAGCACGCAGGGAGAGCATGCCGTGAGATGATGCTGGAAGGAGCACGCAGGGAGAGCTGGAAGGAGCACGCAGGGAGAGCATGCCGTGAGATGATGCTGGAAGGAGCACGCAGGGAGAGCCGGAAGGAGCACGCAGGGAGAGCATGCGGTGACATACACATGGAGAGCATGCCGTGACATGATGCTGGAAGGAGCACGCAGGGAGAGCATGCCGTGACATGATGCTGGAAGGAGCACATGATGCTGGAAGGAGCACGCAGGGAGAGCATGCCGTGACATGATGCTGGAAGGAGCACGCAGGGAGAGCATACCGTGACATGATGCTGGAAGGAGCACGCAGGGAGAGCATGCCGTGACACGATGCTGAAGGAGCACGCAGGGAGAGCGTGCTGTGACATGATGCTGAAGGAGCACGCAGGGAGAGCATGCCGTGACATGATGCTGGAAGGAGGAGAGCATGCCGTGACATGATGCTGGAAGGAGCACGCAGGGAGAGCATGCCATGACATGATGCTGGAAGCAGCACGCAGGGAGAGCATGCCGTGACATGATGCTGGAAGGAGCACGCAGGGAGAGCATGGAAGGAGCACGCAGGGAGAGCATGCCGTGACATGATGCTGAAGGAGCATGCCGTGACATGATGCTGGAAGGAGCACGCAGGGAGAGCATGCCATGACATGATGCTGGAAGGAGCACGCAGGGAGAGCATGCCGTGACATGATGCTGGAAGGAGCACGCAGGGAGAGCAATCCATGACATGGAGGAGCACGCAGGGAGAGCACGCCGCGACATGATTCTGGAAGGAGCACGCAGGGAGAGCATGCCGTGACATGATGCTGAAGGAGCACGCAGGGAGAGCATGCCGTGATATGATTCTGGAAGGAGCACGCAGGGAGAGCATGCCGTGACATACGCAGGGAGAGCATGCCGTGACATGATGCTGGAAGGAGCACGCAGGGAGAGCATGCCGTGACATGATGCTGAAGGAGCACGCAGGGAGAGCATGCCGTGATATGATTCTGGAAGGTGCACGCAGGGAGAGCATGCCGTGACATGATGCTGAAGGAGCACGCAGGGAGAGCATGCCGTGACATGATTCTGGAAGGAGCACGCAGGGAGAGCATGCCGTGACATACACAGGGAGAGCATGCCGTGACATGATGCTGGAAGGAGCACGCAGGGAGAGCATGCCGTGACATGATGCTGAAGGAGCACGCAGGGAGAGCATGCCGTGACATACGCAGGGGTGCCGTGACATGATGCTGAAGGAGCACGCAGGGAGAGCATGCCATGATGCTGGAAGGAGCACGCAGGAATAGCATACCATGACAAGATGTTGAAGGAGCACGCAGGGAGAGCATGCCGTGACATGATGCTGAAGGAGCACGCAGGAAGAGCATGCATGAAATGATGCTGAAGGAGCACGCAGGAAGAGCATGCCGTGACATGATGCTGGAAGGAGCACGCAGGGAGAGCATGCCGTGACATGATGCTGAAGGTGCACGCAGGAAGAGCATGCCGTGACATGATGCTGAAGGAGCACGCAGGGAGAGCATGCCGAGACATGATGCTGAAGGAGCACGCAGGGAGAGCATGCCGTGACATGATGCTGAAGGAGCATGCAGGAAGAGCATTCCGTGACATTATGCTGAAGGAGCACGCAGGAAGAGCATGCCGTGATATGATGCTGAAGGAGCACGCAGGGAGAGCATGCCGTGACATGATGCTGGAAGGAGCACGCAGGGAGAGCATGCCGTGACATACGCAGGGAGAGCATGCCGCGACATGATGCTGAAGGAGCACGCAGGAAGAGCATGCCGTGACATGATGCTGGAAGGAGCACGCAGGGAGAGCATGCCGTGACATGATGCTGAAGGAGCACGCAGGGAGAGCATGCCGTGACATGATGCTGAAGGAGCACGCAGGGAGAGCATGCCGTGACATGATGCTGAAGGAGCACGCAGGGAGAGCATGCTGTGACATGATGCTGGAAGGAGCACGCAGGGAGAGCATGCCGTGACATACACAGGGAGAGCATGCCGTGACATGATGCTGGAAGGAGCACGCAGGGAGAGCATGCCGTGACATGATTCTGGAAGGAGCACGCAGGGAGAGCATGCCGTGACATGATGCTGAAGGAGCACGCAGGAAGAGCATGCCGTGACATGATGCTGAAGGAGCACGCAGGGAGAGCAATCCATGACATGGAGGAGCATGCAGGGAGAGCACGCCGCGACATGATTCTGGAAGGAGCACGCAGGGAGAGCATGCCGTGACATGATGCTGAAGGAGCACGCAGGAAGAGCATGCCGTGACATGATGCTGGAAGGAGCACGCAGGGAGAGCATGGAAGGAGCACGCAGGGAGAGCATGCCGTGACATGATGCTGAGGGAGCACGCAGGGAGAGCATGCCATGATATGGAGGAGCACGCAGGGAGAGCATGCCGTGACATGATGCTGAAGGAGCACGCAGGAAGAGCATGCCGTGACATGATGCTGAAGGAGCACGCAGGAAGAGCATGCTGTAACATTATGCTGAAGAAGCACGCAGGAAGAGCATGCCGTGATATGATGCTGAAGGAGCACGCAGGGAGAGCATGCTGTGACATGATGCTGGAAGGAGCACGCAGGAAGAGCATGCCGTGACATACGCAGGGAGAGCATGCCGTGACATGATGCTGAAGGAGCACGCAGGAAGAGCATGCCGTGACATGATGCTGGAAGGAGCACGCAGGGAGAGCATGCCGTGACATGATGCTGAAGGAGCACGCAGGGAGAGGATGCCGTGACATGATGCTGAAGGAGCACGCAGGGAGAGCATGCCGTGACATGATGCTGAAGGAGCACGCAGGGAGAGCATGCTGTGACATGATGCTGGAAGGAGCACGCAGGGAGAGCATGCCGTGACATACACAGGGAGAGCATGCCGTGACATGATGCTGGAAGGAGCACGCAGGGAGAGCATGCCGTGACATGATTCTGGAAGGAGCACGCAGGGAGAGCATGCCGTGACATGATGCTGAAGGAGCTCGCAGGGAGAGCATGCCGTGACATGATGCTGAAGGAGCACGCAGGGAGAGCATGCCGTGACATGATGCTGGAAGGAGCACGCAGGGAGAGCAATCCATGACATGGAGGAGCACGCAGGGAGAGCATGCCATGACATGATGCTGGAAGGAGCACGCAGGGAGAGCATGCCATTACATGATGCTGGAAGGAGCACGCAGGGAGAGCATGCCATGACATGATGCTGGAAGGAGCACGCAGGAAGAGCATGCCGTGACATGATGCTGAGGGAGCACGCAGGGAGAGCATGCCATGACATGGAGGAGCACGCAGGGAGAGCATGCCATGACATGATCCTGGAAGGAGCACGCAGGGAGAGCATGCCGAGCATGCCGTGACATGATGCTGAAGGAGCACGCAGGGAGAGCATGCCGTGACATGATGCTGGAAGGAGCACGCAGGGAGAGCATGCCATGACATGATTCTGGAAGGAGCACACAGGGAGAGCATGCCGTGACATGATTCTGGAAGGAGCACGCAGGGAGAGCATGCCGCGACATGATGCTGGAAGGAGCACGCAGGGAGAGCATGCCGAGCATGCCGTGACATGATGCTGAAGGAGCACGCAGGGAGAGCATGCCGTGACATGATGCTGGAAGGAGCACGCAGGGAGAGCAATCCATGACATGGAGGAGCACGCAGGGAGAGCACGCCGCGACATGATTCTGGAAGGAGCACGCAGGGAGAGCATGCGTGACATGATGCTGAAGGAGCACGCAGGAAGAGCATGCCGTGATATGATGCTGAAGGAGCACGCAGGGAGAGCATGCCGTGACATGATGCTGGAAGGAGCACGCAGGGAGAGCATGGAAGGAGCACGCAGGGAGAGCATGCCGTGACATGATGCTGGAAGGAGCACGCAGGGAGAGCATGCCGTGACATGATGCTGGAAGGAGCACGCAGGGAGAACATGCCGTGACATGATGCTGGAAGGAGCACGCAGGAAGAGCATGCCGTGACGATGCTGGAAGGAGCACGCAGGGAGAGCATGCCGTGACATGATGCTGGATGGAGCACGCAGGGAGAGCATGCCGTGACGTACACAGGGAGAGCATGCCGTGACATGATGCTGGAGGGAGCACGCAGGGAGAGCATGTCATGACATGATGCTGGAAGGAGCACGCAGGGAGAGCATGCCGTGACATACACATGGAGAGCATGCCGTGACATGATGCTGGAGGGAGCACGCAGGGAGAGCATGCCATGACATGATGCTGGAAGGAGCACGCAGGGAGAGCATGCCGTGACATGATGCTGGAAGGAGCACGCAGGGAGAGCATGCCGAGCATGCCGTGACATGATGCTGAAGGAGCACGCAGGGAGAGAATGCCGTGACATGATGCTGGAAGGAGCACGCAGGGAGAGCATGCCGTGACATACACATGGAGAGCATGCCGTGACATGATGCTGGAAGGAGCACGCAGGGAGAGCATGCCGTGGCATGATGCTGGAAGGAGCACGCAGGGAGAGCATGCCGTGACATGATGCTGGAGGGAGCACGCAGGGAGAGCATGTCATGACATGATGCTGGAAGGAGCACGCAGGGAGAGCATGCCATGACATGGAGGAGCACGCAGGGAGAGCATGCCATGACATGATGCAGAAGGAGCACGCAGGGAGAGCATGCCATGACATGATGCTGGAAGGAGCACGCAGGGAGAGCATGCCATGACATGGAGGAGCACGCAGGGAGAGCATGCCGTGACATGATGCTGGAGGGAGCACGCAGGGAGAGCATGTCATGACATGATGCTGGAAGGAGCACGCAGGGAGAGCATGCCGTGACATGATGCTGGAAGGAGCACGCAGATCTCAGAGCTGGTTGGGTTTGGCTTTGAAAGATTATTTTGAGCTCACGGCTTCAAAGCCGACCAAGAGCAGATGAAGCAAGGTCCTGCGGGGCAAGGCTGTCCGTATCCAAGGGAGGTGGATAACAGGATCTCCCTGGCCGGCACCATCGCGTTGTCTCACACCCGCATCATGCGGTGGGGAGAAGAGGCCACCAAGGCATCGCCCTACACCGGGGACTAGCCAGGCGCTAACCAGGCACCAGGGTTACTGGGCCCCGGCTGCTGGGGTCCTGGCTCCAGTACTACAGGGCCCCGCCAGCGCCGGACTCTCAGGGTCCTGCGAGAGAGACGAGGAGGTGAGGCCGTGACACATGCAGCACACTGTTTGCAAGATGCACCAGCTAACAGCATCAGCCACTGCTTCACCTAACAACAGAAAAGTACTTTAATACTCACAAGAAAAGTGTCCTACGCATAAAGTAAGATCACCATGAAAGCGGGACGTCCCTCCAACCCTCTGGGCCAGAGTTCTGACTCCGAGCAGCAATACACACACTTTGGATTGCATTGAACAGATTGTGTTCTCCACGGTTTCTCTTCCAAGCTAGAGCAATGGTACCAATATTTCGAATACAGTGTTGGGGTTTCAGCAGCTCAAATGAAGTCAAATGTTCCTGGTCCACCCAGTGCAACCGACGTGCCCACCCTTCCGTGGCAGGACTCCGCCCTAGTGGTGTCGGGAGTCTGGTCCCAGTAGTCCAGCAGCCACTGGACTAGCTGTGGGAGGGTAGAGGGTACCCTCAGATACCCCCAAGAGGAGGGGGCCTGTGCCACAGACCCACTGCTCAGAGTCTCAAGTATCCGGCACCCCCGGAGATGCTGCTACTTGCTACCAGTGCAGGAAAAGCAAGGACACAGTCCTGGGGCGGAAACCAAGGGTTCAAATGGTACGTTCTCCAAGGAGGCCACTCTTCCCCCAGCTACAGAAGGTAACTGGAAGCGTCGAGGATGCTTCGGAGCCACAGGGGAGGGGTTGGGGTGAAGTAGTCTCACTTCCAATGTCTCCCTCGATGCCGATGTGCAGCAGGTTCCCTTTCCGTGAGCAGCTGGCTGAAGTCTACTTGTGTTCTGAAGAACAAATTCGCCTTCATACGCCTCAGATAGCCTGGTCTCTGTTCCGATGTCCAGCTCCTTCCGTGAGACTGGCAAGATCCTTCCATCACCACAGAGACGCCTTCTCAACTTCAAACCCTATAAAGGAGAATGGCAATCCAGTCTTTGGACGCCATGTAGGAGGCTGGCCAGGTGTGTGGTGGGTACCTAAGATACTTGCACCTTACACCAGGTCCAGGTATCCCCTCTGAGTGAAGTGTAGGCAGTGCCTAGAAGCCAGGGCTCCCTAGAAGGAGCTGTGGATGAGTAGCCAAGGCTCATCTAGGAGACATGCAAAGCTCATGCAATACCACTGTAGTAACACAGCACTTACACACAGGAAGGAAAACTCAGTTGTACAAAAATAAAGGTACTTTATGTAGGAATCTGGCCTGGTGTGTGGTGTGTACCCAAGGTACTTACAGCAGGTCCAGGTACCCCTTTTAGTGAAGTGTAGGCAGTGTCTAGAAGCCAGGCTCCCCAGAGGTAGCTGTGGATGAGCAGTCAAAACCTATCTAGGTGACCTGCAAAGCTCGTCCAGTACCACTGTAGTCACACAGCACTTACACACACATCAAAGAAAACACTTGGTTGTACAAACATAAAGGTACTTTATTATGGTAACACAAATACTAAAATTCTGTATAGGCAATAGCCCAACTAGAGGTAAGTAAACACACTATTATATACACAGTAAAAAATACGAATAGGCACAAGAAACAACAACCATTGTGAAGAATTAGTGAAAAATAGTGCGGACCCTAGGAGAGGACCAAACCATATACTAAAATAGTGAAAGGCGAAGTGAAGTTCCCCACCCAAGGATATGGAGTAGTTCGAGGGGAGCTGGAAAAACTCGGGACCCCAAGAGGTGAGTACCTAAGTGACCCCCATTGACCAGAAGAGCAGTGGTAAGTACCTGGTTTTCCCAAGGACTAACAAGGGGAATTAGAAAAAGGATTGAGCAAATACAGGACCAGACCAGAGGAACCGAAGGTGGATTCTGGAAGAAGAGGTCCTGCAAAAGAAGGGGAAAGTCTAGCCCACGATGGAGTGTCCAGTGGGGGCAGGAGCCACAGCCCACCCTTCTATGGATGACGATCTGGGTCGATGGGGGAAGACGACGACCAGCTGTGGAGCCCAGGAGCTGCAGAGGAGTCCTTGGAGCGGTGCAGATGGTGTTCCATCTCAGTCGTCGGGTCGCAAATGGTCAGTGGTTTGGGAGAACCACCAATAAGCCACGGCAAATGCAAGAAGAAGCAAAAGAAGAGTAGCAAGGCTGAAGAGGGCCAGCAAGGTCCACAGGACTCGACACTTGGAGGGGAGTCCGGGCTGACCCTCAGCAGTCATGAGAACCAGAAGAAGCAGTTGCAGCCCCCACAGTCAACAAACTGGCAGCAGGCACAGTAAGATGCAGCGAGGCCCAGACAGCACACCTGGAGAGGAGTTCCACGTTGCTGGAGCAGCAGAGAGGAGACTGTTCTTGGCAAGATGAAATGCTGGAGGCCGGGGCTACTTGGAGCCTAAAGATCCCTTGAAGTAGGAGACAACAAGCCTTAGTAGCCTTAAGAGTCGTGGTGCACAGGGGTATGACTGTCCTGCAAGGAGAGACAAGGGCTCACCGTCTCCTAAGTTGGACAGCAGGCAGAGAGGACCAAGGGGACCACTCCAGATCACCGCTTGTGATGCAGGATCCACAAAGTTCCAGAGAAGAGCAGATCCACGCAGCCGGACATCGTTGCTGTAGGTGCCTGCAGATGCAGGGGAGTGACTCCTTCACTCCAAGGAAGATTCTGTCTTGCTTCTTGGTGCAGGCTGAAGTCTCGCCGACCCCAGAGGATGCACAGCTGGGGAAATGTTGAAGTTGCTGGAAGGAGCCAGAGAAATAATGTTGCAAGGCAAGGTTGTCTCGGGAGTTGCAGTCTTGTCAGTTCCTGAAGATTCCAGTTGTGGTTCCAGTGGCCAGAAGTAAACAATGCAGAGTCCTGGTGGAGTCTTGCACGTCGAATCTGGGGACCCATCTGAAAGGGAGTCCCTAAATGGTCCTAAAAGGGGGTTTGCTCACCTTGCAGGGTGACCACCTATCAGGAGGGGTCTGTGACGTCAGCTGCCTGACCTGGCCACTCAGATGATCCAAGGGCCTCTGCACATCTTGGTTTCAAGATAGCAGAATCGAGTGGCCACCTGACGGAGCTCTGGGCACCACCCCTGGGGTGGTGATGGACAGGGGAGTGGTCACTCCCCTTTCCTTTGTCCAGTTTTGCACCAGGCAGGGACTGGGGGTTCCCTTGACTGGTGCAAACCAGTTTATGCAAGGGGGCACCAAATGTGCCCATCAAAGCATACCAGTCGCTTGGAGAGGCTACCCCTACCAAGCCATGTAACACCTATTTCCAAGGGAGAGGGTGTTGCCTCCCTCTCCCACAGGGAATCCTTTGTTCTGTCTTCCCCTGCCTGAGCTGGTCAAGCAGCCGGAGGGCAGAAACCTGTGAGTGGTGGAAGAAGCGCAGGCTGCCCGGAAAATCCTAGAAGACGGGTTGGAGCAATACTGGGGGGGTCTTTAAGGAGCCCCCAGAGTGCATGGAATCATACAACCAAAACTGGCAACCATATTGGGGTATGATTCCAACACGTTTAATACCAAACATACCCAGGTTTGGAGTTACCATTATGTAGCTGGACACAGGTAGTGAGAGACCAGTACATGGGTAAAATGGGTTCCCCGCACTTACGTCCAGTGTAATGGAGCTGGAGTTCGTAGGGGCCCCTCGGCTCATGCAGGGGTGCCCTCACACACAGTTGCCTGCACCCCGCCCTCTGGGCTGAGAGGGCCTACCAAAGGGGTGACTTACCGTGACCTGGTGCAGTGACCTGTAGTGAAAACGGGTGCATGCACCTTTTCACGCAGGCTGCAATGGCAGGCCTGCAGATACACTCTGCATGGGCTCCCATGGGTGGCGCAATACATGCTGCAGCCCATAGGGAACCCCTGGTGCCCCAATGCCCTGGGTACCTAGGTATCATATGCAAAGGACTTACATGGGGGCACCAGTATGCCAACTGTAGGGTGTACAAAAATCCTAGGCAACAAAATTTAGAAGGAGAGAGCACAGTCACTGGGGTCCTGGTTAGCAGGATCCCTGTGAAGACAGTCTAAGCATACTGAAAGCAGGCAAAAAGTGGGGGTAACCATGCCAAAAAGAGGGTACTTTCCTACACGCCACTCCTGGATCCTTCATGACCCCTTGTGGGTGCCCTGTCGGAAAAGAGAACAGCTTTTGTACTATTTCCTGAATGACAGGCTAATCCAGTCAGAGGATCTGCTACTTTTGCATCCTGAGTACCCCGCCAATCCTGAGGCATTTTTCTTGCATGTTCACTGCATGATCAGTCTGTGATCAGTTCACGTGAGGACAGCTCTTCCAGTCCCTTGGTACCCATCTGTTCTATCCCACAGAGAGGAAGTCTGACTCCAGACCAGGAGGCCCTGACCCTTACCCAGCAGGAAGTCTTAGCTAAATACAGGAGAGCTAGTGGCTATCCCAACCCAGCAAGCTTATACAAGGAATAGAGAGTGGCACAGGGAAGCTGAAATGTTCAGTAGAGCAGATTCAAGCCAGTGGCGTAACGAAACTTGAGCCCTCCCCCCGGCAAAGTACATGGAGAGGGCTCCCTCTCCCTAGCCCACCACCTACTCCTTTTTTTAGGGGGACCCCTGGAGCTCAAACCAAACCCCCCCCCCCCCCCCACACACACACAGTGGGGTATTTTTGTTATGACACGGATACCAGCCTAGTTCACAATAAACAGAGTGGCTCCCCATCCTCACCCAGTGAACCCACTGGCACTCAGTACACACATTCCAGATACTGACTGCAGACTGCACCCCCTCCTAGAGGGCACAGGGGTACCCACTGTCAGTTCACCACAGTCTGGGTAGACAGGGAAGTAGCCACTCTCTATGGAAGAGGGGTGCACTATACATATCCCATATCCCCTTGGCCTCAGAGCCAAGCTTTATGGTCTTAAGCCATGTAAACAGGGAGACCCCAGTGGACATGTGTGATTGTCATGTTCACGGAAGAAGAGATCAAGGAAACCTACAGTACTCTGAAGTGACTTGCCAGGAGAAGAAAACATGGCAGGGAAGCACGCTCTGCAAAACCATGCAGAAGCCTTCCCATCCCAACACTGGTTGTATGTCAAGAAAATGTTATTAATCTGACGAACAGGTTACTTAGTTAGTGATGCTCTTACTGTGACACTAACTGCAGATTCCTCACATCTGGAATATCCCAGGAGGTTCACTGGATCCAGAACCTTTTCCCAGCAGTGACTCCTCTGTGCCTTCCCGGAAGTGATGCAGCAGAGCAGCGTATAGGCACCGCCCCTATGCACCGTCAGTTTCAGAATCGTACTTCTGCACCCTCAGTTGTGGATCATAGTAAACAAATTATAGGTGACCTAACCTTATCACACTGTGCAGATGTCCACGTCACAGAATGGAGAGAAGACAGGGCAGCAAGGAATCTGCGGTAAGAAAGGGTGTCCACCAGAAAGGGTGTTGCTATCAGAAAGCAACTTCTTCTTTTGACTGACAAGTCTGACAGCCGGTTCCTCACTTCTAGAATGCGTACCATAGATGAACCTCCCCGAGGTGGAGGAAGTGGTGTGCATTCTCAAACCAGGAAGTTTTACAGGCTCAAATGGGCAAAATGGCCCTCCCTGCAAACCTGGTTGTAAAGGCAGTAGAGCTTCCTGAAGGTGCAGCCTTCCAGATGGCCAGCAGGGGCACTACCCATCCCAGGGCACTGGCCCACCAACCTTTGGGGGGCTCTTTTCTAGTCGGACTCATACTCCTCCCAGAGTCCTCTTCTTCACCGCTCTGCCTTTCTTGGTCCCAGAGATATCCACAAAGAGCCGGTCGTCCGTGCCTTGGTCCTGTGCGGTCATAGTAAAAGCTCAGGTCTCTTTTAGGGTCAAGTCAATGAAACCTCTCCTCTTCTTTCAAGGCGTTGAAGAGTGAAGAAGGATGGCAGGGTCATCGACTGTCCGACAGGAACGGGTAACACCCCTTTTGGCAAGAAAGCAGTCCACGCCCCAGCAACAATGTGTCAGGAAAGAAAGTGGTGTAAGGACGCTGTACCAATACCACCGGCAGCTCAGTCATGTGGCAAGCGGGAGTGATAGCGAAGAGTAGGAATGTTTTTATTGATGAGAGACATAGGCATCAACTATGCATTGGCTCGAATTGAGTTTCTTACCTGTAACTCCATTTCTCTCGTAGGGGTATTTCCATGACAGTCCTAAGCGTTGAATAGTTCCGCCAGCGGGGACCCCGGAGCACTTTTTCAAATATAACTTCTTAAGTTTTCATGTTCGCCTTACTTCAGGAAGTCCTGCAAATTCACTTAAGAATGTCCATATGCAGCCTAAAGGAGAGGCTGCATTGTCCGAAATTCTTCGTCTTGCATGCTTTAAAAAGGACAAATAGCTAAGGCACAAGCATTCAAATGCATGAATAAGATGAAAATTTAGCAGACTAAATCCTTCACAGACCTTATTGTAATGCAGCATAAGGATGAAGGAGTGCAGGGCAGTGTCGCCCATAGGCTGCCATTATAAATGAAGAAAAGGGGGACTGTGTCTTTAAGAACAGACAGACCTCCAGTATCCCATCATGCCTAGACTGAGGCAGTTACCTTTGTTCTTTTTGTAGGCAGCCATCGCTAAGAGTTATGTCATACCTGAGATATTATTTTATCTACTCCACGGGGTGGAGGGAGGGTTGTATATGACTATCATGGAAATACCCCTACGAGAGAATGAAAATGTCACTTACCCAGTGTACATCTGTTCGTGGCATCAGTCGCAGTAGATTCGCATGTTCTGCAATAGCTCGCCATCTGGTGTTGGGCCGGAGTGTTACAAGTTGTTTTTCTTCGAAGAAGTCTTTCGAGTCACGGGACCGAGTGACTCCTCCTTTTGTCTCCATTGCGCATGGGCGTCGACTCCATCCTCGATTGTTTTTCCCCGCAGAGGGTGAGGTAGGAGTTGAATTGTAGTAATAGTGCCCATGCAATGGAGTGACTAAGTATGCACTTATTTAAGGTTGAGATGATACATATATAAATAATTGAAGGTAACTTCCAAACTGCTACAGGCTCCCGGGGAGGCGGGTGGGCACATGCGAATCTACTGCGACTGATGCCACGAACAGATGTACACTGAGTAAGTGACATTTTCAGTTCGATGGCATCTGTCGCTGTAGATACGCATGTTCTGCAATAGACTAGTAAGCAGTTATTTCCCCAAAAGCGGTGGATCAGCCTGTAGGAGTGGAAGTAGTCTGAAATAATGTCCTTAATACAGCTTGACCTACTGTGGCTTGTTGTGCGGATAACACGTCTACACAGTAGTGCTTGGTGAATGTGTGAGGCGTAGACCATGTGGCTGCCTTACATATTTCTTGCATTGGGATGTTTCCTAGAAAGGCCATGGTAGCACCTTTCTTTCTGGTTGAGTGTGCCCTTGGTGTAATGGGCAGCTGTCGTTTAGCTTTAAGGTAGCAGATTTGGATGCATTTAACTATCCATCTGGCTATACCTTGTTTTGAAATTGGGTTTCCTGCATGAGGTTTTTGAAATGCAATAAAGAGTTGTTTAGTCTTTCTGATGTTCTTTGTTCTGTCAATGTAATACATTAATGCTCTTTTGACATCTAATGTATGTAGTGCCCTTTCAGCTACGGTATCTGGCTGTGGAAAGAACACCGGAAGTTCCACTGTTTGATTTAGATGGAACGGTGAAATAACCTTTGGCAAAAATTTAGGATTGGTCCTTAGGACGACTTTATTTTTGTGTAGTTGTATAAAAGGTTCCTGTATAGTAAACGCCTGAATCTCGCTTACTCTTCTCAGGGAAGTAATGGCGATGAGAAATGCCACCTTCCAGGTTAGGAACTGTATGTCGCAGGAGTGCATGGGTTCAAAAGGTGGACCCATAAGTCTAGTTAGGACAACATTTAGGTTCCATGAAGGAACAGGTAGTGTTCTTGGTGGTATAATTCTCCTAAGGCCCTCCATGAATGCTTTAATGACTGGTATTTTATATAGGGAAGTTGAATAGGTAGTCTGCAGGTATGCAGATATTGCTGCAAGGTGAATCTTAATGGAAGAGAAAGCTAGGTTAGATTTTTGTAAGTGAAGCAAGTAACCCACTACATGTTCTGGAGTTGTGTGTAATGGTTGTATTTGATTAATATGGCAGTAGCAAACAAACCTCTTCCATTTACTTGCATAGCAGTGCCTGGTGGATGGCCTTCTTGCTTGTTTTATGACTTCCATACATTCTTGGGTAAGTTGTAAGTGCCCGAATTCTAGGATTTCAGGAGCCAGATTGCTAGATTCAGCGATGCTGGATCTGGGTGTCTGATCTTTTGGTTGTGCTGTGTCAACAGATCTGGCCTGTTGGGCAATTTGATGCAGGGTACCACTGATAGGTCTAGCAGCGTTGTGTACCAGGGTTGCCTTGCCCAAGTTGGTGCTATCAATATGAGTTTGAGTTTGCTTTGACTGAGTTTGTTTACCAGGTAAGGAAGGAGAGGGAGAGGAGGAAAAGCGTAAGCAAATATCCCTGACCAGTTCATCCATAGGGCATTGCCTTGGGATTGTTTGTGTGGGTATCTGGATGCGAAGTTTTGGCATTTTGCGTTCTCCCTTGTCGCAAACAAGTCTATCTGAGGTGTTCCCCAGAGTTTGAAATAAGTGTTCAGTATTTGGGGGTGAATTTCCCATTCGTGGACCTGTTGGTGATCTCGAGAGAGATTGTCTGCGAGTTGATTTTGTATCCCTGGTATAAACTGTGCAATTAGGCGAATTTGGTTGTGAATTGCCCAATGCCAAATTTTTTGTGCTAACATGCTTAACTGCGTGGAGTGCGTCCCTCCCTGCTTGTTTAGATAATACATTGTTGTCATGTTGTCTGTTTTGACGAGAATGTATTTGTGAACTATTATTGGTTGGAAAGCTTTTAGTGCTTGAAAAACTGCAAGAAGTTCTAGGTGATTGATATGCAGTTTTGTTTGATGTACGTTCCATTGTCCTTGTATGCTGTGTTGATCGAGGTGTGCTCCCCACCCTGTCATGGAAGCATCTGTTGTTATTACGTATTGTGGCACTGGGTCTTGGAAAGGCCGCCCCTTGTTTAAATTTATGTTGTTCCACCACAGAAGCGAGAGGTAAGTTTGGCGGTCTATTAACACCAGATCTAGAAGGTGACCCTGTGCTTGAGACCACTGTGATGCTAGGCATTGTTGTAAGGGCCTCATGTGCAGTCTTGCGTTTGGGACAATGGCTATGCATGATGACATCATGCCTAGGAGTTGTAATACCATCTTTGCTTGTATCTTTTGTGTTGGATACATGCGTTGTATGATGGTGTTGAAATTTTGAATTCTTTGTGGACTTGGAGTGGCTACTCCTTTTGATGTGTCTATTATGGCTCCCAGGTATTGTTGTACCTTGCGTGGCCGAATTTTGGATTTTGTGAAATTGACGGTGAACCCTAGTTTGAAGAGGGTTTGTATGATATGATTTGTGTGATTTGAGCACTCTATTAACGAATGGGCCTTGATTAGCCAGTCGTCTAGATATGGGAACACATGTATTTGCTGCCTTCTGATGTGTGCAGCGACTACCGCTAGACATTTGGTAAAGACTCTTGGTGCGGTTGTTAATCCGAAAGGCAGTACCTTGAATTGGTAATGTATTCCTTTGAATACAAACCTTAGGTATTTCCTGTGCGATGGGTGAATTGGTATATGGAAATAAGCATCCTTGAGGTCTAAAGTTGCCATGTAGTCGTGCAGCTTTAGCAATGGCAATACTTCTTGTAGTGTGACCATGTGGAAGTGGTCTGATTTGATGAAAGTGTTGACTACTCTGAGGTCTAGGATTGGTCTCAGTGTTTTGTCCTTCTTTGGTATCAGAAAGTACAGTGAGTAAACTCCTGTGTTTATTTGTGTGTTTGGCACTAATTCGATTGCATTCTTTTGCAATAGTGCCTGCACTTCTATCTCTAGGAGATTGGAATGGTGTGTTGTTAAATTTTGTGCTTTTGGTGGTATGTTTGGAGGGAACTGTAGAAATTCTATGCAGTAACCATGTTGGATAATTGCTAGAACCCAAGTGTCTGTAGTGATTTTCTCCCATGCTCTGTAATAATGACCTATTCGTCCCCCCACTGGTGTTGTGTGGAGGGGGTGAGTGACATGTGAGTCACTGTTTAGTAGTAGGGGTTTTGGGGCTTTGGAATCTTCCTCTATTTCTAGGGAATTGCCCTCCTCTATATTGTCCCCGAAAACCTCCTCTATACTGTCCTTGGTAACTGGACGGTGTGGCTTGTGAGGTGCTGGCTTGTGTGCTTTGACCCCGAAACCCCCCTCGAAAGGGCGTTTTACGGAATGAGCTGTAATTCCCTCTGCTCTGCGGGGAGTAGAGTGCGCCCATGGCTTTGGCAGTGTCCGTATCTTTTTTGAGTTTCTCAATCGCTGTGTCCACTTCTGGACCGAACAGTTCTTTTTCATTAAAAGGCATATTGAGAACTGCTTGTTGAATCTCTGGTTTAAATCCAGACGTTCGGAGCCATGCATGCCTTCTGATAGTTACAGATGTATTAATTGTCCGTGCAGCTGTATCTGCAGCGTCCATGGAGGAGCGGATCTGGTTGTTGGAGATGGCCTGTCCCTCCTCAACCACTTGTTTTGCCCTATTTTGGAAGTCTTTGGGCAGATGTTCAATGAGATGTTGCATCTCGTCCCAGTGGGCTCTGTCATAGCGCGCAAGTAGTGCCTGGGAGTTCGCGATGCGCCACTGGTTTGCAGCTTGTGCTGCGACTCTCTTACCAGCTGCATCAAACTTGCGGCTTTCTTTATCTGGGGGTGGTGCATCTCCAGATGTGTGAGAGTTGGCCCTTTTCCTAGCTGCTCCTACAACAACAGAGTCTGGTGGCAGCTGTGTTGTGATGAAAGCCGGGTCTGTAGGAGGCGGCTTATACTTTTTTTCCACCCTTGGTGTGATTGCCCTACTTTTGACCGGGTCCTTAAATATGTCTTTTGCGTGCCGGAGCATACCAGGGAGCATAGGCAGGCTTTGGTAGGAGCTGTGGGTGGAGGAGAGTGTGTTGAACAAGAAATCATCCTCGACCTGTTCTGAGTGGAGGCTTACGTTGTGAAATTGTGCTGCTCTAGCCACCACCTGAGAGTACGCGGTGCTGTCTTCTGGTGGAGATGGTTTTGTAGGGTATGCCTCTGGGCTGTTATCTGACACTGGGGCGTCGTATAGGTCCCATGCGTCCTGGTCTTGGTCACCCTGGCTCATGGTGGTGTGAGCTGGGGAGTGTGATGGCGTTTGTGCTGGTGAAACGTTAATCACGGGCGGAGGAGAGGGTGGTGGTGTAACTCTTTTCACCACTTTTGGTTGTGGTGCTTGTTCCGTCTGGAACTCCAACCTTCTCTTTCTCCTAATGGGGGGAAGGGTGCTTATTTTCCCTGTCCCCTGCTGAATGAAGATACGCTTTTGCGTATGGTCCGCATCAGTTGCTTGTAGCTCTTCCTCAAACCTATGCTTCTGCATTTGGGAGGTTAGCGAGTGCTCTTCTGTATAAGAGCCTGAAGCTGGGTCGCTTGCAGTTTGTTTCGGCGTCGAAACTTTGTCTGCGTGTTTTTTCGGCTCCGAGGTGACTTTTTTCCTTTTCGGGGCCGAAACCTCTCGGCGTCGATCTGTTTCGGTGCCGCTGTCTCGGCGTCGAGCCGTGTCCACACCGGCATCTCGGTGTCGAGGCTTGTCTCCAGCACTTTCTCGGTCCCGAGAAGGCTGCGTGCCGGTGTCTCGACCGGAGTCGGACGATCTCGGCACTGTTTGGGCCTTTTTCGGTGCCGACGGTCGGTCACCGATTTTATGGGTTGAGCCATGGCCTGGTGGCAGTGGCGTCCCCTGGGCCTTGTAAATGTTTCTTTGTGTGGTTTTCGACGTCTTACTCACGGTTTGTGTATCGTCGAATCCTTCGGAGTCTGAGTCTTGGATCGAGAAGGTACCTTCCTCTTCCTGTTCCTCGAACTCCCGTCGGGCTGTCGGTGCGGACGCCATTTGAAGTCTTCTGGCTCGACGGTCTCGGAGTGTTTTTCGGGACCGGAACGCACGACAGGCCTCGCAGGTGTCTTCGCTGTGCTCAGGTGACAGGCACAGGTTGCAGACCAAGTGTTGGTCTGTGTAGGGGTATTTATTGTGGCATTTGGGGCAGAAACGGAACGGGGTCCGTTCCATCGGCGTTCTTCAGCACGCGGTCGGGCCGACCAGGCCCCGACGGAGGATCGAAAAACTACCCCGAAGGGCACCGGAGCTCTTCGATCTTCGATGCGGTGTTGAATCTAAGTATGCCGATCCCGAACGCAACAATACCGACGAAAATCTTCCGAAATTAACTATTTTTTCTGTTCCGAAACTCGGAGCGACAGGAACACGTCCGAACCCGATGGCGGAAAAAAAACAATCGAGGATGGAGTCGACGCCCATGCGCAATGGAGACAAAAGGAGGAGTCACTCGGTCCCGTGACTCGAAAGACTTCTTCGAAGAAAAACAACTTGTAACACTCCGGCCCAACACCAGATGGCGAGCTATTGCAGAACATGCGTATCTACAGCGACAGATGCCATCGAACCTGGAGTTACAGGTAAGAAACTTTACCTTTTGTCGTATCGGATTTCCATGTACAGTCATAACCGCTGAATAGAATAGCAAGCCCATCCCAGAAACAGCAGGGGAGTAGACAGAACAATACTGCAATGTGCTATACAGCAAAGAGGTTTCTGAGAGAAGCCTGTCCTACTTGAGCATCTGTCCTGGCATCAGAGTCAAGACAGTAATGTTTAGTGAACGTGTGGACAGACTGCCAGGCCACAGCTCCGCAGATAGGTGCCAGGGGAACATTCCTCAACAAGGCAGTTGTGGCAGACTTGCCTCTGGTAGAATGCGCTCTTGGTCTGCCAGCTAGAGTTTTGTTAGCTAATTGGTACCAAAATAGAATACAGGCGACAATCCATCTAGAAATTGTTTGGAGGTGGCCAGGTCAGTGAGAACTGGATCATGGAAATTTTGGAATAGATCTGGTTTTATCTAAGTAGAATTTAAAAATCCTCTTTACATCTAGAGAGTGGAGAGCCCTCTTAGCTGGAGTACATGGGTTTTGAAAGAAAGCTGACAAGGAAATCGACTGGTTGACATGAAAGTCAGAGATAACTCTGAGCAGGAATTTAGGATGTGTTTGCATCACTACTTTGGAGGAATGGAATACTGTGTAAGGTTTGTGAGGACAGAAAGCCTGAATCTCGCTTACCATGCGTGTTGATTTAACTGCCATAAGGAAATCAGTTTTCCAAGTGAGGTGTTGGAGAGATGCCTTGTGTATGGGCTCTAATGGATGTTGCATGAGGCGTGAAAGACCACATTAAGCTTCCATGGTGGAGAAGGGCGCCTAACTGGAGGAAAAACCTTCTTTAACCCCTCTAGGAAATATTTGATGACTGGTATCCTAAAGAAAGAGGTTTGCGAAGGACCTTTTCTGTATACAGTCAGAGCTGCCAGATTGACTTTAATAGAAGAAAATTGCAGACCAGATTTAGCCAGGTGTAGCAAATATGACATCCTCCTGGCAAGATGTAGGGTTTATCTTTTTGGAGGAACACCAGATGCAGAATCTCTTCCATTTGGAGGCCATAAGCAGCTCGGTGGAAGGCCGTTTTTGCCTCTTTCAGAATTTCCATACAGTTCTGTGGAAAATGTAAATGCCCACACTGCACTAGCTCGGGAGCCATGCTGCCAAACTCAAGGAGGAGAGGTTGGGGTGCCTCATCTGACCTCCAAATTTAGTCAGGATGTCTAGCCTGCAATGCAACCTGAGATGTGGTCAGAGCGACCGGTGAAGAAGGTCCGGGAACCACTATTGCCTTGGCTTCTCTGGTGCAATGGGGATCATTCTGGCTGACATCATTGAGAGTTTGAGTAGGACTTTTGGGATCACGGGAATTGGTGGACTAGTTTATCCACGGGCATTCACCAACTAATCTGGATGGTACAACCTGGCGGTGAAGCAGCAGTATTTTCTGTTTTCCACTGTAAAGAAAAGGTCGATAGAAGGCGTGCCCTACAAACAGAAGATATCTCGGATGTCTTCGTTCAGTACCCACTCGTGGTTATCGCCAAGAACCTTACTGAGGGCATCCGCTTGCGAGTTGCTACTATCTTCAAATTCCTGGCAAGGAGCCGGTACCATACCATCTGGGCCTCTTGAGAGAAGACTCTGGATTTGGTTCCTCCATGCTTGTTCAGGTAGTACATGGTGGTTGTATTGTCCATCTGGACAAGCAGGGTGTCGGTGTTGAACGGCAGGAGAAATGCCTTGAGAGCTAGGTGCACCACACGGAGCTCAAGGAGATTGATGTGGTATGACTTCTCCCTAAGAGACAAGAGGCCTTATATTTCTAGGTGATCTATATGAATTCCCCATCCGAGGAGAGAGGCATCCATCATGACGTTCTGCGATGGAGCCTGTGGACAAAATGGCATCCCTTGTAGGAGATTGGTTGAAGAGCACCACAAACTGAGGGATCTGATTCCGAGGACAGATAGAATCATTCTATCTTCCCAGTTTCCCGACAGTTGATACCATTGGTCCTCCAGGCACTCATGTAGGGGTCGCATGTGGAGGCGAGAGTTGGGATCCAGAAAGATGCAGGAGGCCACGGAGCCTATAAGTGGGGAGACTGTCTGCAAAGTAGGGCGATGCATAGTTTTGAGTGCATGACACTTCTTAAGAATAGATAAGCATCGTTCCTCTGAAGGACACACTTTTCCTTGCAGCGCATATGGTAGCTCCATAGTAGTGCAACTTCTGAACTGGTGTTGTTGTGAACTTGATAAAGTTAACATGAAGCCCTAGTTGATAAAGGAGATCGTATGTCCATCTGTATTGCAGCTGGGCTCCTGGAAAGGTGGATGCTTTGATTAGCCAGTCATCCATATATGGGCAGACAAAGATTTGGTGCCTCCGAAGATGTGCTGCCACCACAGCCATGCACTTGGAGAAAGTTCTGGGTGCTGACTCGAGACCAAATGGTAGGATCGTGTATTGGAAGTGTTGTTGTCCCACAACTAATCTCAGGAACTTCAAAGACTTTTTTATCAATGGAGATATGAAAGTATGCTTCGTGTAGGTTGACTGAGCAAAGCCAGTCCCCCAGGTGAATCTGAGGATATATTTGGTGTAAGGCCAGCATCCTGAACTTTTCCTTTCGGATAAATTTGCTGGCAACCTTTAGGTCTAGAATGGGTCTGAACAATTTTTTTGTCCTTTTTTGGGACAAGGAAGTACCCTGAGTAAATGCATTTTCTCTGCTGGTTGAGGGGGAACAGGTTATACCGCTTTCTTTTCCAGCAGGATCGTAACTTCGGCCTTCAGAAGGCTGAGATGAAAAGTGGTTGACCTTGGCGGATTGCTCAGTGCTGGGGTGAAATACCTGAGACAATACCCATTCTGCCCAATGTTCAAGACCCAGGCGTGTGTGTTGTCATTTGTAGCGACACTGCCAGGAAATTGGTAACATTTCCCCCCCCACTGGAGTGGTTAACGGATGCGGGGGAAGAAGGTTTTATGGTTTTGAGGCTGGAGGTGTTGAGGACCCTGATCATGCTGGTGTGCCACCAGTCCTCTTTGTTGTTTTTGCTGAGGCTGGCAGGATCTTTGGAATTGCTGCTGAGATCTTCCATGCAGCCACTGAGGGGTTTGAACCCTCTGTGAAGTACAGTGACGCTGGAAAGGACAGAAGGATCTTCGTTGCTTTTTGGATTTTTCAAGGTCTACCGCCTTCAATGTGTGTACTTCAGCCTTCATCCTTGCCATTTCATTGTTTGCATAAGAGCAGAACAAAGTGGATCCTGAAAATGACAAGTTCTTAATGCGTTGCTGAACGTCCAGTTTCAGGGAGGTTAGACGCAGCCAGGCATGCCTCCTTAAGGTTACCCCATGGCAGTATGCGTGTGCTGAGAGCAGGGATGAGTCCGCTGCTGCACTAATGATCTGGTTAGAGACCATGGCACCTTCTTGTGCGATCTCCAAATAATCGTCCTTCTGATCCCTTGGGAGGTGGTCCGCAAAATGGAGTAGGGAGTCCCACAGGGCCCTATCGTATCTGCCCAAGAGGACCGCTGTGCTTCCCGCCGAACTACAGACTTTGCAGCCTGTCAAATCCACCTTTCTACTCTCTTTGTCAGAAGAAGAAGCAGCTGACAGAGATGTGGCATGAGATTTGCAGGCAGCCAGGATCACAACATAATCAGGTGGAGGATCGGAACGCAGAAGTAAAGGGTCTTGTTCCAGAGGACAATCATTTTTAAGTAGCCTGGAAGGTGCAATCTTAGTGTCGCAGCCGGTTTAAGGAAGACTTCCATGGTGGGTTCCAGAAGACCTGGCACTAGTAGTAGCAAAAGTCTGGAGGCTGTACGCTGCTGGAGTGTCTTGAATATGACCGAAGTGGATGGTGTTGGTACAGCCATAGCAATGTATAGTTTTGCTACACCTCAAACTAGAACTTCTTTAAAGGTGTTGATATCGTCCACCAGTGAGGTACAAGGTTGAGGCGAGTCCGATAGTGTGGGTGAATAGCCTCTGGTGGACAATGAGAAATATCCGTGGTAGCATTGGTAGGAACGCAATCTTGATCTTTCTCGTGCTCTGTGATGGGAGTGTCTTGACCTTGTTGATGAACGGCCAGATGCATGATGATCATGACAGGAATGGTGGCGCGATCTCGAGCGCAGCCTTGGAGCTGGAGTGGTGCTAGGCACTTGCTGCACCGGGGATGGTGGCAGTATAGATGTCGTGAGAATGGGAGAAGTCGGCAGCACCAGAAACAGACCTTGAGGTGGAGGCTGAGGAGGAGGCATCACAGCCAGCGGAGGAGATATGGTGGGAGGCAGAGAAGGCGACAAAGGGAGAAACACCAGCAAAGGAGAAACATCTCTGGAATGCTGCGATTCTATTGAGGAATAGATCCTTCTTTGTTTTGTAGATTTCTGCCACCTTGACGTCGAGGGACTCTTCAACGTCAATCTCTCTCTCCGACGTCTAGGTAACGACGTTGAGCAGGACCTTGACATTGAACTGACACATCAGCGCTTCCTTCACCGCAACTCTAAAGACATCAATATACTCCTCGATGTCATGCGCCGAATAGCAGGAGTCCACAACGTCGTGTGGTTTCCTGACGTCGATCGGTGACGTTTGTGCGACGTTGAGTCAGTCTTCGACGGTGAACATATCAGAGCCATTCCTCCTCTCGACGTCGCTCTCCTCGACGTCAACCAGGACTAAAAAATTTTTCTTCCTGAAAAACACCTTTTAGACCTTCAACGTCCACTGGAGGCTGAGGGAAGAGCTCTGGTAGAAGACTGACCTTCCTCTCGCTCAGAGGTCCTACTGCCTTCTTGCTGACATTGTCTCGCTCTCCCTTGAAGGCAAATGTCCTCCCTGTCATGTAGGGTATGCCTGGAAAATGACTTGCAGATGTTACAGAAGGCAGGAAGGTGTGCAGACGGCAGGCAGATGATACAGCCATCGTGAGAGTCTGTTTTGGCCTTTTTTCTGCCATAGCGTGGGCATTTGTCAAACAGAGAAGGCATTTTTTCAGGGAAAAATGCCTTAATTGCTATCAGCAAAAGACACACATCAAGAAGGGAAGTCAAAAGATGCCTAGTGAAACAGTTGTCACAGAGATTTTCACTCTATTTATGAAGAAAAAACCTAAAAACAGGTGGAGCTCAATGATGCTCTAGGGTCCTGTCAGCAGGAGCCAGAAAACCAAACTGAGGTAACTGCCTCTCTTATAGGCATAATGGGATACTTGAGGACCAGCTGTTCTTAAAGACACAGGGGGTCATTTCGACCTCGGCGGTCTTTTCACAAGACGGCCGAGGGACCGCCGTGCTGAAGACCGCCAGTGGTGGCGGTTTTCCGCTCGGCGTATTATGACTGCTGGCAGCCCTCCGTCCTTTTCCCGACGGAGATCCGCCAGCAGCCATACTGGCGGGTGGCGGGGAAGTGGAGGTTGCTCCACCTCCACCGCCACGTCAACAGAACACCGCCCACCGAATCACGTTCTATGATTTGGCATGGCGGTGTTCTGTTGACGGTGTGGTGGCGGTGGAGCAGCCCCCATGGATCCTGTCCCCTCCCGGAAGATCAACGGACAAGGTAAGTTGATCGTTCGTTAGAGAAGGGGGGTGGGGGGGGGGGGTGTTGTGTGATGTGTGGGTGCATGGAGGTGTGCGTGTGAGTATGTAGAGGGGGTGTGTGAGTGCGTGTATGCATGCAGGGGTGTAGTGTGAATGGAAATGTGTGCGTGTCTGTCTGTATGTATGTGTGCGTGTATGTCTGAATGAGGGTGTGCGTGTATGACTCTGTGTGTGTCCGTTGGCATGTTTGTTCATGTGTGTGCGGGAATGGTTGTTGGTGGTGCCTGCATGCGTGTCGGGTGTGTGTCTGTGTTGTGATGTCGGGGGTAGGGTGGGGAGGGGGGTCCTGCCACTTTTGGGGGATGGCAGGGGGGTGTCAGAGATGGACTCGGGGGAGGGGGTGGGGGGTGGCGGAGACCCCTATCAGTGCCAGGGAAGGAATTCCCTGGCACTGATAGTGCTTACCACCATGGATTTCATGGCGGTTCCAAACCCCATGAACTCCATGGCGGTAAGCCGGGTCATGATACTGCCGGCGGTCTTGTGACGGCCGCCGGGCTGGAGACCCAAGTCTCCAGCCCAGCGGTCGTCTCCGTCATGGCGGTCTGATCGGAGAAGTGGCGGATGACCATGGCGGTAACCGCCATGGTCATAATTCCAAATTTTTTAGCCCCAGCCTGTTGGCGGTAAAACCGCCACTTCTCCATCAACCGCCAGGGTCGTAATGACCCCCACAGTCTCCTTGTTCTTCATTTATAATGGCAGCCTGTGGGCTACACTGCCCTGCACTCCTTCATCCTTATTTTGCATTGCACGTGAAGGAATTTTTCTGCTAAATTTTCAACTTAATCATGCCTTTGAATGCATGTGCCTTAGCTATTTTTCCTTTTTAAAGCAAACAAGATGAGGAATTTCAGACATTGTAGCCTCTCTTTTGTGCTGCATATTGACATTCTTAAGTGACTTTGCAGGCCTTCCTTAAGTAAGGCAAACATCAACACTTAAGAAGATATATTTGAAAAAGTGCTCCGGGGTCCCTGCAGGCGGGCGGAACTATTCAATGCTTAGGACTTTCATGGAAATACCCCTACAAGAGAACGTGAGGACCAAACTGAGGTCATGACCAAAGATTTTAAAGAAAGCATCAAGTCAGACTTTTTGGAAAGCCCATTACACAGGCAGTGAAAAAGGAAGGCTGATCTGGCAAAGATAATAAAATAAGCATTTGCAATGAAATAGGTCTCGCATTTGCTTGAGTTAGAGCTAATGGCATTGGATATTCATAAATCAACTTTTCTTGCTACATAAATTGGTCAACCCTGCCTCACCATCAGAGTTGCTGGCTGGCTAACACTATTCCCCCCAAAAAACAAGACAGCCACAGAAATGAAATAAACTAGAAGGCTCACCCAAACACATCAAGAGAGTAATAAAACATATCATAATTGTAATAAAGAGGGATTATTAAAACATATACAATTATCATATAAATCTTTATCAGAAAAACACTTTTGGAATTAGAATGTAATGCTCAAAGCAACCCCTAGAGAGCACCATAACAAAAATATAATTTGTAAGAAACATGGTCATGTAACCATATTGTTAGCCCCTAAAGGGCATAACCCCATGAAAAAAACAGGAGAAATTAATGCAGTGTAACCATATACTTATCCCCTAGAGGGCGTGCTTAGGACTAGCAGGCCTATTGCAATAATATTACAATCAAGGCCTTTAAAACAAAACTTCTACCAGCTGTAAAACAAAAGTTATAGCCAAGAGAAAGCTTAAAAGACACTGAATATTGGGAGGGGTTATTATTTTGGGGTTCCCACTAACCTAGTGTGTGGACCCAGAGGTGATGTGGACAGAAAGAGTGTTTTGAAGGTGGTCCCATCATCCTAGGACCACCACAGGCAGAGTTATGAGCAAAAATGTTTGGTAAAAGTAATGCCCTGCAAAGCATTTTAGGGTGAATTTTTGTGCTGCAAATATTATAGTATGTGGGCTGTTCTGAGCATTGGAGTCAACAGAGGACACCACAATGAAAATAGCATTTGGAAGAAACATGGTCATATAACCATGCAGTCAGCCCTTAGAGAGCATTACCACATGAAAAAAGAATGGGAGAAAGTAATGCAGTAGAACCATGTATGTAGCCCCCAGAAGGCATAAGGGATTGCACATTTTCAAGGCTAGCAGGCCTATCGCAATGATATTACAAACAAGACCCTTAAAACATAACTTCTCTCAGCTATAAAACTGCCATGGGAAAACCTAAAAAGACATTGCAGGGGTTATTATTTTGGATTCCCCACTAACAGAGTGTGGTGACCCAGAGATGATGTAGACAGAAAGAGCAATTGTGGTCAATGTTTTGAGGGTGGTCCCATTGTCCTAGGACCACCACAGGCTGAGTTATAAACAAAAATGTTTTGTAAAAGTAATACCTCAAAGCATTATGGGACATGTTTCCATGCCACTAATATTTTAGTATGACTGTAATGCCTAGAACAGCCCCTAGAGGACACCACAATGAAAATGGCATTTGTAAGAAACATGGTCATGTAACTATATAGTTAGCCCCTAGAGGGCATAAACACACAAAATGAAAATGGCAGAAAGTAATGCAGTGCAACCATATATTTAGCCCCTAGAGGGCATAATGCATTACACATTTTCATTGGTAGCAGACCTATATCAATGATATTACCAACAAGAACCTTATAACACCAGATATTCCCAATTTTGTAAAGGTAATGACCTGCAAAGCATTATGGGACAAGTTTCCTGAGTGCAGTGAATATTGTAGTATCGGCTCTCGCGCTGTGCTGGGAGAGCCGCTTTCGCTTTGAGGATTCTGTTTTACGTAAAGCATTTATCAATTTCAAGTGTTTTAAGGGAAGAGCCACAAGAAATGACTCTGATTAGGTAACTGTGAACAATGTGACTCATTCAGTGTCAGGAGCCAGTCCCTGCACTTTCCTGAGAATAACTTCCACAACAGTGTGCCCCAATGCCTTTTCTCAATTTTGCACCAAAAGCAGGCTCTTTCAAAAAGCAGAAAAACATTTGACTTCAGTGAAGCGAGGGACAACTCCTTTTGGGAGTTTGATGTGAAGGATTTCTCCCTCAAACCTGTATGCTGCCAGCAGAGATGGGTCCTAGGCCCAACTCTTTCCTCTGTCTCTCTATTTCCCAGAGCTGACTGTCTAAGGCCAGTCTCTTGGTCAGCCTGGCATAGTCCAGGACTGCTTCTGTGGGTGCACTAGTGCTGGAGTGAAAGCAGCTACCCTCACCTCCATTGTCCACAGCTTAGTCACCCACCACAGATGCATCGTCATCAGCTATTGACGTGGGGGATTATCTTTTTCATGCTGGGCCACCGGAAACCTACGTTTCTCTGCTTTGGGGCTCTTTCCAGTATGAATTGTGTACAGTCTGCAGAGTCTCATTAATTGGTCATAGCTTTATGCCTCATAAGGTTCCAGGTTGAGCTCCTGGTTCTGAGTCTCTGCATTTGTCATTTTTATTTTACTTTTAAGAATTTAGAATCTCCTTTTTGGATAGGACAACTAAATGAAGGACTTCTAAAGAGTTTTGCTAAAGTTGTAGGAACCTAACCAGAGCCTTAGCAATTATTTTAAAAATTGGCAAAACATGTTTAGCCAATTAAAAATTAATTAAAGGCCATTTGGCGAGTCACCTGTGTGCTCACAAAATTGACAAAATGGTATCAGCAAACGCAAATACAAAGTCTTTATCCCACCGTTGCCACCCAATGTGGGAGGCTGGCCCTCTGTGTAGTGTGCAAAGCTGGCACACTGTGAAGGGGGTCCAGCCAACAACACATTGGTTTACCAGAGTAAAACTAGATCACCTAATGCTCTAATTTTTAAGGTAGCTTGATCAGGCAGTAAGGCTAATCTTGGAGCAGTGCAAAGCATGACTCACAGCATCAATCCTGCAACTAACACACTCAAAGCAATAACTCAAGACCAACTTATAAAAATACTTCAGATTGTTATATAAATTTTGAGAGCAAGATCATCTGAAGTTTAATACAAACAGTCTTTTTATGCATAATTACGCACCATGGGAATCAATGGAGGAATCAATGGAGAATCACATTTAAAAATACATATAAAATCGTGCAGTTTGGTTTACCAAGTTCTTCTTTTGCTGGTTGGTGGATGTCGTCGGTAGGCATCTGTGCCAGCTGGAGAAGTTTGGCCATCTCCCGGCTCTGGCTGGAGCAGTGGGAGAAGGGCACTGGAACTGGTGCAGGGCCACGGTGAGGGACAACTTGGAAAAGCACTGCACAGGTAAGTTCAAAAATGGATCTTTGGGGTCCACTTGGAGTGTCGAGGTCGCAAGGGGCAGGGGACCCTTAGGGCACAGCAGGTTTTTTGGTGGAGGGCACAGGGCGACTGGGTGCAGACCGAATCGGTGAGCCAGGAGCTGTGCCCAATGATGCCCTCAGGAGCAGAAGGTAAGTTAGTTCCAGGGTCGCTCACAGGACAATAGGGCACTCTAGCGGAAGGTCTGGGTTGCTTCTAAAGTCCCTTGACTGGGGCTTCCTCCTAGTCCTTCAGCCCCTCAGCAGCGACTGTCAGGTCCTGGGTGCAGCAGGCAGGGTTTTGCACCTTTTCTTTGGTGCAGCATGTCCACAATTCTCAGACTTCGGATCTTTTGGTGCTGGTCTTTTTTTGTCATTGAATCTGATTTCTTGGTCTAGGGATGCCCTCTATATAATACATTTAGGAGGTGTTTTAGGGGGAACCTGGTAGTGACCAATGGGTCATCTACTTTAGGGTGGCTCACCACTAAGTGACAACTTCCGTTGGGCAGAGGTCACATCCCTATACCTGGATGGCTATTTTCCATCCATCGAAGATGAAGAAAAATGAAATCAATCATTTGTAAAGCGCTACTCACCCGCTAGGGTCTCAAGGTGCTGAAGGGGGGAGGGGGTGGTTGGGAGGATTGCTACTGTTCGAATAACCAGGTCTTGAGGCGTTTCCTGAAAGTCAGGAGGTCCTGGGTCTGTCGTAGGTGGACGGGGGGCGGGGTTCCAGGTCTTGGCAGCGAGGTGGGAAAAGGATCTGCCGCCAGCTGTCGTTCGATGGATGCGAGGGACGGTGGCGAAGGCGAGGTTGGCGGAGCCGAGTTGGCGGATGGGAGTGTGGAAGGTGAGTCACTCGATGAGGTAGGCACGGCCCGCATTGTTGAGAGCTTTGTGGGTGTGGATGAGGAGTTTGAAGGTGATCCTCTTGTTGACGGGAAGCCAGCGTGGGCTGAGATGTGGTCACGGCGTGGGATGTTGCAGATGAGGCGTGTGGATGCATTTTGTACACGTTGTAGTTTCTTCTGGAGCTTGGCAGTGGTTCCTACGTAAAGGTGTTGCCATAGTCCAGTCTACTGCTGACGAGGGAGTGGGTGACCATCCTTCGGGTTTTGGTGGGGATCCATCTAAAGATCTTGCAAAGCATGCAGAGGGTGTTGAAGCAGGAAGATGAGACAGCATTGACTAGCTGGGTCATGGAGAGCGATGAGTCTAGAATGAAACCTAGTTTGCGCGCGTGGGTGGTGGGTGTTGGTGCGGTTCCTAGAGTGGCTGGCCACCAGGAGTCGTCCCATGCGGAGCGGTTGGAGACGAGGATGGGGATCTCTGTCTTGTCTGAGTTAAGTTTGAGGCGGCTCTTCTCCATCCAGCTGGCAATGGCATGCAGTCCATCGTGGAGGTTGATTTTGGCGGTCGCGGGGTCCTTGGTGAGTGAGAGGATCAGCTGGGTGTCGTCGGCGTAGGAGATGATGTTGAGGTTGTGGGATCGGACGATGTTGGCGAGCGGTGCCATGTAGATATTAAAAAGGGTTGGGCTGAGAGAGGATCCTTGGGGAACGCTGCAGATGGTCTTGGTGGCTTCAAACAGGAAGGGAGGGAGGCGGACTCTCTGAGTTCTGCCGGAGAGGAAGGATGTGATCCAGTCCAGGGCCTTGTGGTGGATCCCGGCGTCATAGAGGCAAGTGCAGAGGGTGTGGTGGCCGCCGGTGTCGAAGGCGGCCGAGAGGTCCAGGAGGATGACTGCTGCGGTTTCGCCTTTGTCGAGCATGGTCCTGATGATGTCAGTTGCCGCAATGAGGGCGGTCTCGGTGCTGTGGTTCCTACGGAATCCAGATTGGGAGATGTCCAGCGTGTTGTTGTCTTCCAGGAAGCGGGTCAGTTGGCCGTTGACGATCTTCTCACCAGGAAGGGAAGGAGGGAGATGGGCTGGTAATTCTTGAGGTCTCCGGGGTCAGCTTTGGGTTTCTTTAGCAGGGTGTTGACTTCGGTGTGCTTCCAACTCTCCGGGAAGGTGGCGGTCTCGAAGGAGCTATAGATGATCATACGGAGTTGGGGGGGATGATGGGGCTCGCTTGGTTGAAAACATGGTTGGGGCAGGGGTCGGGGGGTGATCCGGAGTGGAGTGAAATGGAGTGTCCACCTCACGGGCAACACCTTAAGGGTGGTGCATGCCAGGTGGGGCCACTTCATCTATACTTTGTGTAGTTTTCCCGCCGTTGCTCCTGCAAAAGTGGGGGGTTTGCAATGGGGCTGCCATCTCCTGCTAGCAGCAGGTCTGGAGGTCGAGTTTCAAAAGCAGTAAGCCCTTTGAAGCTCACTGCCAGGGCAGAGCACATTCTTGAGGGAGGGGGTGTTAGCACCTCCACCCAGGAAGGGCATTGTTCTACAATCTAGAGAGACAGATCTCTCCCCCAAGGTTGTAGATTGGATATCTGATGGTAGCAGGCTGGATAGAACCAGACAGCTACCATGCCAGGGTAGTCAGCTTTTGCAAACAACCCAGGGTTCAGAGTGGCCATCATGTTGCTGCAAAACTCGTACTGACCAGTGTCCTGCACATGTACTTTGAAAAGGCTGCTCTGGTCACTCACTATATCCCAGGTTTGGCAAGGACACAGTGGGGGAATATTGCTCATGCAGTTATGCCCTCATATACAATGTAGTGCACCCTGCCATAGGGCTGAAAGGCCTGCTAGAGGCGTGACTTACCTATAGTGCACGCAGTGTGGCGGGGACAGGGCACACAGGCAGTGTGCCATGTCGAGTTTACTTTTTAGGTTTGCATCACGGTACTCAGCCTGCAAAGGCACTGCTGGGTGTATGGAACGCATGGCCCTAGAGGGTGGCACAATCAGTGCATCTGCCCTAAGGGGACTTCCATTAATACCCCATGCCTTGGGTAGCTATATACCATTTACTAAGGACTTATAGTGGTAGCTAAAGGTGTCTCTAATTATGCCAAGGTATCATAACAGTTTTAGGGAAAGAGCTTTGGCCCAGGGAACCTGATTAGTGGGGGCTAACCATGTCAAAAACAGGTCTTTTCTCACAGTGACCAGTGCTCCAACACCGCTGATTGAGTTCACGCTGTTGTGCCTGTTGGAGCTGTGAGCGTCATGGCCGCCATGCAGCACAAAAGTGAGAGATAAAAGAAAAAAATATATAGTTTGCCCGCGCTGAAGCATATCGGCAATCGTGCAATAATCCATGTAACAGGGGCAGTCTGCAAGGTGTGAAAAAAACAGCGTCAAGGAGGGACAAACATAAAGCATTTACCAACTACATCAAGTGATTTTTAAAGGGCAAACCCAGGAATGAATGAAAGTGATGGCCGTGAGATGGGCATGGTTAAAAGCCCACAGTACTTACAACAGGTCCAAAGCGCTTGCGCGCTCGACCTAAAAAGAAATGGTCAATATGTAACCCCTAACTGTGCCCATGGCAAGACCCTGCTGGGCCAGTGACACAACAGATAATGCATCAGAGTGTTCAGCCTGCAGTGGATCAAGATGGCGGGTCCCACACCCAAACTTCTCCCAGCTTTGGCTGCACAAATGACATCCACTACCTCAGAGGACAAATCAAAGGAATTCTGCTGTTGCGACTCAGTCTCCACGCATGAAGGTGTATAATGTGTTGATTTGGGTGTAAGACTTTTTCCTGTGGCTGAGGCAGGAGGTCCTCCCAAAAAGGTAGCTGGAACGGAGGGCAATTGTTAAGGCTCAAGAGATAGTGAGCCCTTGTGGCCCAATCTGGGGCAATCAAGATGAATTGGATCTAGTCTGTTCCTGACTGTGTTCAGAACAAGCAGCAGGAGAGGTAATAGTGAAAATATGTACAGGAGACCTCTGCCTCTTCACACACAGAATGAGTCCCCAGTGACCCTCTTGGTAGGAACTATAGCACACATACCTTTTTGACTATGCATGTTCTCAGAGGCCATAAAAAGATCTAGCAAGGGAAGGTCCCACTGATCAAAGATGCCTACAGCCACCTCAGAATGAAGACACCATTTGTGATCTGCCTGCCGAGACCTACTACACTTATCTCGCTCTCGCATTGAGGAGCCCTGCCAGGTGGTCAGCCACCAGAAACACTTGCTGCTGGTCCAGTCAATCTTCCAGGTGCAAGGCCTATGGGCACAGGATCCACGAACGTGCTAGAGTATGACACAGTGGTCATGTTGTCCGCGAGGACTTGCACTAGCCTACCCTGATGGCAGGAAGATTTTCCGAGCCAGATGGGTTGCACAATGAGCCTAAAGAATTATATGGACTTGCTCTGTGCTGGGGGCCAGAGGCCTCTAGTATCCACCTTTCCCAGATGATACCCTCACCCAAGCAGTAATGCATCTGTCACAACCATGAAGTCTGTGTGGTGAACAGAGCAGCCTGCTGCATATAAGGTAGGTGTTCATCTGCCACCACAGAAGATCCCAAAAGTGTCCTGAGAAACCAGGATGGATCTGGGAAGTCAGCCCTGTTGCTGGGCTCACTGATACCCGAGTACAACCATAGGGCACGCATACACCGTCCGGCACCTGGGACTAAAAGGATGCACAAGGCTGGGAGACCAGGAAGCCTAAGAACCATCCTCACCTAGAACCAAGAAGGAGCCTGAAAAAGGAAAGGAGAGCTTGGCGTCAAACATATCTAAACAAGTTTCACTCCTTCACTGAAGGTAGTGCTGAGCAGCACAGTATCCTTGCTAGGAGCTTTTGGTGCTAGCGTGCACACTGCTGTGACTGTGGGCGCTGCTAAATTCCCTGCATCTCAGCTGCGTGCTGTGGAACCAGGACTTCTGTCCTCTATGGACCCTCAGCTGTACCAGTCTGTCTTTTGTCTCCTAGCACCGCTCAGTGCTGGCGCTCATAGTGCTAATGCCAGACCCAGTGAAGCACTTGCCTGGTCCTGGGCAAGGCCCGCAGCTCACCAGTGTCCCATGGACCACCGTGCAGGGCCTGCTGTCCCCAAGGGGCACCTACCTAATCTGAGGCTGGCAAGTTTCCAACAGTGCCCTGACCCTCAAGAGCCTTACCTCTACTCTTGGAAGCATCCACCATCAACAGGTGAAGGGAGAAAATGTCTGCATCGCCCCCTCAGAAGGAAGACCACTGCACTGGTGGAGAGGTGAGGGCACTGCCCCGGGCTCAGAAGGGGGTCACTGCACTGGTGCAGGGGTGAGAGCACTGTCCAGGGCTCAGAAGGGGGTCACTGCACTGGTGCAGGGGTGAGAGCACTGTCCAGGGCTCAGAAGGGGGTCACTGCACTGGTGCAGAGGTGAGAGCACTGTCCAGGGCTCAGAAGGGGGTCACTGCACTGGTGCAGGGGTGAGAGCACTGTCCCGGGCTCAGAAGAGGGTCACTGCACTGGTGCAGAGGTGAGAGCACTGTCCAGGGCTCAGAAGGGGGTCACTGCACAGGTGTGGGGTGAAAGCACTGTCCAGGGCTCAGAAGGGGGTCACTGCACTGGTGCAGGGGTGAGAGCACTGTCCAGGGCTCAGAAGGGGGTCACTGCACTGGTGCAGGGGTGAGAGCACTGTCCAGGGCTCAGAAGGGGGTCACTGCACTGGTGCAGAGGCGAGAGCACTGTCCAGGGCTCAGAAGGGGGGGGGGTCACTGCACTGGTGCAGAGGTGAGAGCACTGTCCAGGGCTCAGAACGGGGTCACTGCACTGGTGCAGGAGTGAGAGCACTGTCCAGGGCCCAGAAGGGGGGGTCACTGCACTGGTGCAGGGCTGAGAGCACTGTCCTGGGCTCAGAAGGGGGGTCACTGAACTGGTGCAGGGGTGAGAGCACTGTCTGGGGCTCAGAAGGGGGGTCACTGCACTAGTGCAGGGGTGAGAGCACTGTCCAGGGCTCAGAAGGGGGTCACTGCACTGGTGCAGGGGTGAGAGCACTGTCCAGGACTCACAAGGGGGTCACTGCACTGGTGCAGGGGTGAGAGCACTGTCTGGGGCTCAGAAGGGGGGTCACTGCACTGGTGCAGGGGTGAGAGCACTGCCCAGGGCTCAGAAGGGGGTCACTGCACTGGTGCAGGGGTGAGAGCACTGTCTGGGGCTCAGAAGGGGAGTCACTGCACTGGTGCAGGGGTGAGAGCACTGTCTGGGGCTCAGAAAGGGAGTCACTGCACTGGTGCAGGGGTGAGAGCACTGTCCAGGACTCAGAAGGGGGTCACTGCACAGGTGCGGGGTGAGAGCACTGTCCAGGGCTCAGAAGGGGGTCACTGCACTGGTGCAGGGGTGAGAGCACTGTCCAGGGCTCAGAAGGGGGTCACTGCACTGGTGCAGAGGTGAGAGCACTGTCCAGGGCTCAGAAGGGGGGGTCACTGCACAGGTGCAGGGGTGAGAGCACTGTCCTGGGCTCAGAAGGGGGTCACTGCACAGGTGCAGGGGTGAGAGCACTGTCTGGGGCTCAGAAGGGGAGTCACTGCACTGGTGCAGGGGTGAGAACACTGCCCTGGGCTCAGAAGGGGGTCACTGCACTGGTGCAGGGGTGAGAGCACTGTCTGGGGCTCAGAAGGGGGGTCACTGCACTGGTGCAGGGGTGAGAGCACTGTCAGGGGTCACTGCACTGGTACAGGGGTGGTAGCACTGTCCAGGGCTCAGAAGGGGGTCACTGCACTGGTGCAGGGGTGAGAATACTGTCATGGGCTCAGAAGGGGGTCACTGCACTGGTGCAGGGGTGAGAGCACTGTCCAGGGCTCAGAAGGGGGTCATTGCACTGGTGCAGGGGTGAGAGCACTGTCCAGGGCTCAGAAGGGGGGGGTCACTGCACTGGTGCAGGGATGAGAGCACTGTCCAGGGCTCAGAAGGGGGGGTCACTGCACTGGTGCAGGGGTGAGAGCACTGTCCTGGGCTCAGAAGGGGGTCACTGCACAGGTGCAGGGGTGAGAGCACTGTCTGGGGCTCAGAAGGGGAGTCACTGCACTGGTGCAGGGGTGAGAACACTGCCCTGGGCTCAGAAGGGGGTCACTGCACTGGTGCAGGGGTGAGAGCACTGTCTGGGGCTCAGAAGGGGGGTCACTGCACTGGTGCAGGGGTGAGAGCACTGTCAGGGGTCACTGCACTGGTACAGGGGTGGTAGCACTGTCCAGGGCTCAGAAGGGGGTCACTGCACTGGTGCAGGGGTGAGAATACTGTCATGGGCTCAGAAGGGGGTCACTGCACTGGTGCAGGGGTGAGAGCACTGTCCAGGGCTCAGAAGGGGGTCATTGCACTGGTGCAGGGGTGAGAGCACTGTCCAGGGCTCAGAAGGGGGGGTCACTGCACTGGTGCAGGGATGAGAGCACTGTCCAGGGCTCAGAAGGGGGGGTCACTGCACTGGTGCAGGGGTGAGAGCACTGTCCAGGGCTCAGAAGAGGGGGCCACTGCACTGGTGCAGGGGTGAGAGCACTGTCCAGGGCATAGAAGGGGGTCACGGTACTGGTGCAGAGGTGAGAGCTCTGTCCAGGGCTCAGAAGGGGTCACTGCACTGGTGCAGGAGTGAGAGCACTGTCCTGGGCTCAGAAGGAGTCACTGCACTGGTGCAGGGGTGAGAGCACTGTCCTGGGCTCAGAAGGGGTCACTGCACTGGTGCAGAGGAGAGAGCACTGTCCAGGGCTCAGAAGGGGGTCACTGCACTGGTGCAGGGGTGGGAACACTCTCCTGGGCTCAGAAGGGGTCACTGCACGGGTGCAGGGGTGGGAGCACTGTCCAGAGGCTCAGAAGGGGGTCAGTGCAATTGTGCAGGGGTGAGAGCACTGTCCTGGGCTCACAAGGGGGTCCATGCACTGGTGCAGGGGTGAGAGCACTGTCCATGGCTCAGAAGGGGGGTCACTGCACTGGTGCAGGGGAGAGAGCACTGTCCAGGGCTCAGAAGGGGGGGGTCACTGCACTGGTGCAGAGGTGAGAGCACTGTCCAGGGCTCAGAAGGGGGGTCACTGCACTGGTGCAGGGGTGAGAGCACTGTCCAGGGCTCAGAAGGGGGGTCACTGCACTGGTGCAAAGGTGAGAGCACTGTCCTGGGCTCAGAAGGGGGGTCACTGCACTGGTGCAGAGGTGAGAGCACTGTCCTGGGCTCAGAAGGGGGTCACTGCACTAGTGCTCAGAAGGGGTCACTGCACTGGTGCAGGGGTGAGAGCACTGTCCAGGGCTCAGAAGGGGGGTCACTGCACTGGTGCAGGGGGAGCACTGTCCTGGGCTCAGAAGGGGTCACTGCACTGGTGCAGAGGTGAGAGCACTGTCCAGGGCTCAGAAGGGGGGGTCACTGCACTGGTGCAGGGGTGAGAGCACTGTCCAGGGCTCAGAAGGGGGGTCACTGCACTGGTGCAGAGGTGAGAGCACTGTCCAGGACTCACAAGGGGGTCACTGCACTGGTGCAGGGGTGAGAGCACTGTCCAGGGCTCAGAAGGGGGGTCACTGCACTGGTGCAGAGGTGAGAGCACTGTCCTGGGCTCAGAAGGGGGGTCACTGCACTGGTGCAGGGGTGAGAGCACTGTCCAGGGCTCAGAAGGGGGTCACTGCACTGGTGCAGGGGTGAGAGCACTGTCCTGGGCTCAGAATGGGTCACTGCACTGGTGCAGGGGTGAGAGCACTGTCTGGGGCTCAGAAGGGGGGTCACTGCACTGGTGCAGGGGTGAGAGCACTGTCTTGGGCTCAGAAGGGGGTCACTGCACTGGTGCAGGGGGAGCACTGTCCTGGGCTCAGAAGGGGGTCACTGCACTGGTGCGGGGTGAGAGCACTGTCCAGGGCTCAGAAGGGGGTCACTGCACTGGTGCAGGGGTGAGAGCACTGTCCTGGGCTCAGAAGGCGGGTCACTGCACTGGTGCTCAGAAGGGGTCACTGCACTGGTGGAGGGGGAGCACTGTCCTGGGCTCAGAAGGGGGGTCCCTGGGGAGCACTGTCCTGGGCTCAGAAGGGGGTCACTGCACTGGTGCAGGGGTGAGAGCACTGTCCAGGGCTCAGAAGGGGGTCACTGCACTGGTGGAGGGGTGAGAGCACTGTCCTGGGCTCAGAAGGGGGGGTCACTGCACTGGTGCTCAGAAGGGGTCACTGCACTGGTGGAGGGGGAGCACTGTCCTGGGCTCAGAAGGGGGTCACTGCACTGGTGCGGGGTGAGAGCACTGTCCAGGGCTCAGAAGGGGGTCACTGCACTGGTGCAGGGGTGAGAGCACTGTCCTGGGCTCAGAAGGCGGGTCACTGCACTGGTGCTCAGAAGGGGTCACTGCACTGGTGGAGGGGGAGCACTGTCCTGGGCTCAGAAGGGGGGTCCCTGGGGAGCACTGTCCTGGGCTCAGAAGGGGGTCACTGCACTGGTGCAGGGGTGAGAGCACTGTCCAGGGCTCAGAAGGGGGTCACTGCACTGGTGGAGGGGTGAGAGCACTGTCCTGGGCTCAGAAGGGGGGGTCACTGCACTGGTGCAGGGGGAGCACTGTTCTGGGCTCAGAAGGGGGTCACTGCACTGGTGCAGGGGTGGGAACACTCTCCTAGGCTAGGAAAGAGGGTGTCATTATCTTGGTTCAAAACTATCTTGGCCCCATGTACTATTTTTTTCAAGTTAAGGCCCCTGTCCTAGCTTTATAAGGGAGGCCCGGGATGACCCCGTCCTGGGTTTATAAGGAAGCCCCCTCCCGTCCTGGGTTTATAAGGAAGCCCCCTCCTGTCCTGGGTTTATAAGGAAGCCCCCTCCTGTCCCGGATTGATCAGGAAGCCCCCTCCTGTCCCGGATTGATCAGGAAGCCCCTCCCGTCCTGGATTTATAAGGAAGCCCCCTCCCGTCCCGGATTGATCAGGAAGCCCCCTCCCGTCCTGGATTGATCAGGAAGCCCCCTCCTGTCCTGGGTTTATAAGGAAGCCCCCTCCTGTCCTGGATTTATAAGGAAGCCCCTCCCGTCCTGGATTTATCAGGAAGCCCCCTCCCGTCCTGGATTTATCAGGAAGCCCCCTCCTGTCCCGGATTGATCAGGAAGCCCCCTCCCGTCCTGGATTTATAAGGAAGCCCCCTCCTGTCCTGGGTTTATAAGGAAGCCCCCTCCTGTCCTGGGTTTATCAGAAAGCCCCCTCCCGTCCTGGATTGATCAGGAAGCCCCCTCCCGTCCTGGATTGATCAGGAAGCCCCCTCCCGTCCTGGATTGATCAGGAAGCCCCCTCCCGTCCTGGATTGATCAGGAAGCCCCCTCCCGTCCTGGATTGATCAGGAAGCCCCCTCCCGTCCTGGGTTTATAAGGAAGCCCCCTCCCGTCCTGGGTTTATAAGGAAGCCCCCTCCAGTCCCGGATTGATCAGGAAGCCCCCTCCCGTCCTGGATTTATAAGGAAGCCCCCTCCTGTCCTGGGTTTATAAGGAAGCTCCCTCCTGTCCTGGATTTATCAGGAAGCCCCCTCTCGTCCTGGATTGATCAGGAAGCCCCCTCCCGTCCTGGATTGATCAGGAAGCCCCCTCCCGTCCTGGATTTATAAGGAAGCCCCCTCCCGTCCTGGGTTTATACGGAAACCCCCTCCTGTCCTGGGTTTATAAGGAAGCCCCTCCTGTCCTGGATTTATAAGGAAGCCCCCTCCAGTCCCGGATTGATCAGGAAGCCCCCTCCAGTCCCTGATTGACCAGGAGCCCCCTGTCTGGGTTCACACTGGATACCAGGTTCCCTGGGCCGGAGGAGAGGCGCAGTCACAAGTCCAGAAGGGGAGAAGCTCGCTGCTCTGGGTTTATAAAGAAGCCCCCGGTGTGCCACAGCTCACAGAGCTCGTCAGAGGCAGCGCCCAAACCTACAGATTTGGGCAGACACAAATAAATAAATAAGTGCCTCGAAGCAGAATCGATAGCCGCTTGACCCTCGGGCTCGGCGGCAGAAGCTCAGTTACTGCTCCCAGAGGCCAACAAATTCTGATAAAGGCGGATTTACAGTAAGAAGACGGCCTGTCGGAAAGTAGCGTCACAGGAGGCGGCCCGCCCCTTCCAGGCACTGCGGGGAGATGGACACCCTGCAGTCCGGGAGGGAGGGCGATGGGGCAGGAGAGGCCAGGGAGGTGGCAGGGAGAGGACAGGAGAGAGGGCAGGGGGAGGACAGGAGAGAGAGAGGGCAGGGGGAGGACAGGAGAGAGAGAGGGAGGGGGGAGGGAGGAGAGAGAGTGCAGGAGAGAGGGATGGGGCAGAGAGGGATCAGAGAAAGTGCAAAAGAGAGGGATGGAGCAGTGAGAGAAGGGGCAGGGAGAGGGAGGAGAGAGAGTGCAGGAGAGAGGGATGGGGCAGGGAGAGGGCGGAGAGAGTGCAGGAGAGAGGGATGGGGCAGGGAGAGAGGACACAGAGTGCTGGAGAGAGGGATGTGGCAGGGAGAGAAGGGGCAGAGGGGACACAGTGCAGGAGAGAGGGATGGGGCAGGGAGAGGGCAGAGAGAGTGCAGGAGAGAGGGAGGGGGCAGAGAGGGGGCAGAGAGAGGACAGGAGAGAGGGAGGGGCAGAGAGAGGACAGGAGAGAGGGAGGGGCAGGGAGAGGGAGGAGAGAGAGTGCAGGAGAGAGAGATGGGGCAGAGAGATCAGAGTGTGCAACAGAGAGGGATGGAGCAGTGAGAGAAGGGGCAGGGAGAGGGAGGAGAGAGAGTGCAGGAGAGAGGGATGGGGCAGGGAGAGAAGGGGCAGAGAGAGTGCAGGAGAGAGGGATGGGACAGGGAGAGAAGGGGCAGAGAGTGTGCAGGAGGGAGGGATGGGACAGGGAGAAAAGGGGCAGAGAGAGTGCAGGAGAGAGGGATGGGGCAGGGAGAGAAGGGGCAGAGAGAGGACAGGAGACAGGGAGGAGGCAGGGAGAGGGAGGAGAGGGAGTGCAGGAGAGAGGGAAGGAGCAGAGGGAGGAGAGAGTGCAACAGAGAGGGATGGAGCAGGGAGAGAAGGGGCAGAGAGTGCAGGAGAGAGGGATGGAGCAGGGAGAGAGTGCAGGAGAGATGGATGGGGCAGAGAGGGGACAGAGAGAGTGCAGGAGAGATGGATGGGGCAGAGGGGGGACAGAGAGAGTGAAGGAGAGAGGGATGGGGCAGGGAGAGAGGACAGTGCAGGAGAGAGGGAGAAGGGCAGAGAGGGAACAGAGAGAGTGCAGGAGAGAGGGAGAAGGGCAAAGAGGGAACAGAGAGAGTGCAGGAGAGAGGTAGAAGGGGCAGAGAGAGTGCAGGAGAGAGGGATGGGGCAGAGAGAGTGCAGGAGAGAGGGATGGGGCAGGGAGAGAAGGGGCAGAGAGTGCAGGAGAGAGGGATGGGGCAGAGAGGGGGCAGAGGGGACAGAGTGCAGGAGAGAGGGATGGGGCAGGGAGAGAAGGGGCAGAGAGGGAACAGAGAGAGAGTGCAGGAGAGAGGGATGGGGCAGAGAGGGAGCAGAGGGGACAGAGTACAGGGGAGAGAGATGGGGCAGGGAGATAGGACAGAGTGCAGGAGAGAGGGAGAAGGGGCAGAGAGAGAACAGAGAGAGTGCAGGAGAGAGGGATGAGGCAGGGAGAGAAGGGGCAGAGAGTGCAGGAGAAAGGGATGGGGCAGGTAGAGAAGGGGCAGAGAGTGCAGGAGAGAGGGATGGGGCAGGGAGAGGGAGGAGAGAGAGTGCAGGAGAGAGGGATGGGGCAGGGAGGGATCAGAGAGAGTGCAACAGAGAGGGATGGAGCAGTGAGAGAAGGGGCAGGGAGAGGGAGGAGAGAGAGTGCAGGAGACAGGGATGGGGCAGGGAGAGAAGGGGCAGAGAGAGTGCAGGAGAGAGGGATGGGGCAGGGAGAGAAAGGGCAGAGAGTGCAGGAGAGAGGGATGGAGCAGGGCGAGAAGGGGCAGAGAGGGAACAGAGAGAGAGTGCAGGAGAGATGGATGGGGCAGAGGGGACACAGTACAGGGGAGAGGGATGGGACAGGGAGAGAGGACAGAGTGCAGGAGAGAGGGAAAAGGGGCAGGAGAGAGGGATGGGGCAGGGAGAAAAGGGGCAAAGAGAGTGCAGGAGAGAGGGATGGGGCAGGGAGAGAAGGGGCGGAGAGAGTGCAGGAGAGAGGGATGGGGCGGGGAGAGGGAGGAGAGAGAGTGCAGGAGAGAGGGATGGGGCAGAGAGGGATCAGAGAGAGTGCAACAGAGAGGGATGGAGCAGTGAGAGAAGGGGCAGGGAGAGGGAGGAGAGCGAGTGCAGGAGAGAGGGATGGGGCAGGGAGAGAAGGGGCAGAGAGAGTGCAGGAGAGAGGGATGGGGCAGGGAGAGAAAGGGCAGAGAGAGTGCAGGAGAGAGGGATGGGGCAGAGAGGGAACAGAGAGAGTGCAGGAGAGAGGGATGGGGCAGGGAGAGAAGGGGCAAAGAGAGTGCAGGAGAGAGGGATGGGGCATGGAGAGAAGGGGCAGAGAGAGTGCAGGAGAGAGGGATGGGGCAGAGAGGGAACAGAGAGAGTACAGGAGAGAGGGATGGAGCAGGGAGAGAAGGGGCAGAGAGGGAACAGAGAGAGTGCAGGAGAGAGGGATGGGACAGGGAGAGAGGACAGAGTGCAGGAGAGATGGAAAAGGGGCAGAGAGAGTGCAGGAGAGAGGGATGGGGCAGGGAGAGAAGGGGCAGAAAGAGTGCAGGAGAGAGGGATGGGGCAGGGAGAGAAGGGGCAGAGAGTGCAGGAGAGAGGGATGGGGCAGAGAGGGAACAGAGAGAGTACAGGAGAGAGGGATGGAGCAGGGAGAGAAGGGGCAGAGAGGGAACAGAGAGAGAGTGCAGGAGAGAGGGATGGGGCAGGGAGAGAGGACAGAGTGCAGGAGAGATGGAAAAGGGGCAGAGAGAGTGCAGGAGAGAGGGATGGGGCAGGGAGCGAAGGGGCAGAAAGAGTGCAGGAGAGAGGGATGGGGCAGGGAGCGAAGGGGCAGAGAGAGTGCAGGAGCGAGGGATGGGGCAGGGAGCGAAGGGGCAGAGAGAGTGCAGGAGAGATGGATGGGGCAGAGAGGGGACAGAGAGGGTGCAGGAGAGAGGAATGGGGCCGGGAGAGAAGGGGCAGAGAGAGTGCAGGAGAGAAGGATGGGGCAGGGAGAGAAGGGACAGAGAGAGTGCAGGAGAGAGGGATGGGGCAGGGAGAGAAGGGGCAGAGAGGGTGCAGGAGAGAGGGATGGGGCAGAGAGAGTGCAGGAGAGAGGGATGGGGCAGGGAGCGAAGGGGCAGAGAGAGTGCAGGAGAGATGGATGGGGCAGAGAGGGGACAGAGAGGGTACAGGAGAGAGGGATGGGGCAGAGAGGGGACAGCGAGGGTGCAGGAGAGAGGGATGGGGCAGAGAGAGAACAGAGAGAGTGCAGGAGAGAGGGATGGAGCAGGGAGAGAAGGGGCAGAGAGGGAACAGAGAGAGAGTGCAGGAGAGAGAGATGGGGCAGAGAGGGGACAGAGTACAAGGGAGAGGGATGGGGCAAGGAGAGAGGACAGTGCAGGAGAGAGGGAGAAGGGCAGAGAGGGAACAGAGAGAGTGCAGGAGAGAGGGAGAAGGGCAGAGAGGGAACAGAGAGAGTGCAGGAGAGAGGGAGAAGGGGCAGAGAGTGCAGGAGAGAGGGATGGGGCAGGGTGGGGGCAGAGAGGGGACAGAGAGTACAGGGGAGAGGGATGGGGAAGGGAGAGAGGATAGAGTGCAGGAGAGAGGGAGAAGGGCAGAGAGGGAACAGAGAGAGTGCAGGAGAGAGGGAGAAGGGGCAGAGAGAGTGCAGGAAAGAAGGATGGGGCAGGGAGGGGGCAGAGAGTGGACAGAGAGTACAGGGGAGAGGGATGGGGCAGGGAGAGAGGACAGAGTGCAGGAGAGAGGGAGAAGGGGCAGAGAGGGAACAGAGAGAGTGCAAGAGAGAGGATAGGGCAGGGAGAGAAGGGGCAGAGAGAGTGCAGGAGAGATGGATATGGGGCAGAGAGGGGACAGAGAGAGAGTGTAGGAGAGATGGATGGGGCAGAGAGGGGACAGAGAGTGGTATCAGGAGAGTGCAGAGGGGGCACTGCCAGAGGACAGAGGTATAAGAAGAGCAGACTGGGGGCACTACCAAAGGATAGAGGTATCGGAGGAGTAGAGAGGGGGCACTGCCAGAGGATAGAGGTATCGGAAGAGCACAGAGGGGGCACTGCCAGATGATAGAGGTATCGGAAGAGTAGAGAGGGGCACTGCCAGGAGGACAGAGGTATCGGAAGAGTAGAGAGGGGCACTGCCAGAGGATAGAGGTATCGGAAGAGCAGAGAGGGGCACTGCCAGGGGATAGAAGTATCGGAAGTGTAGAGAGGGGGCACTGCCAGTGGATAGAGGTATCGGAAGAGTAGAGAGGGGGCACTGCCAGAGGACAGAGGTATCGGAAGAGTAGAGAGGGGCACTGCCAGAGGATAGAGGTATAGGAAGAGTAGAGAGGGGCACTGCCAGAGGATGGAGGTGTCGGAGGACTAGAGAGGGGGCACTGCCAGGGAATAGAGGTATCAGAAGAGTAGAGAGCGGGCACTGCCAGAGAGATAAAGGTATCGGAAGAGTAGAGAGGGGGCACTGCCAGAGGACAGAGGTATCGGAAGAGCAGAGAGGGGGCACTTCTAGAGAGCTAGAGGTATCGGAAGAGTAGAGAGGGGGCACTGCCAGAGGATAGAGGTATCAGAAGAGCAGAGAGGGGCACTGCCAGAGGATAGAGGCATCGGAAGAGCAGACAGGGGGCACTGCCAGAGGATAGAGGCATCGGAACAGCAGACAGGGGGCACTGCCAGAGGATAGAGGTATCGGAAGAGTAGAGAGGGGGCCTTGCCAGAGGATAGAGGTATCAGAAGAGTAGAGAGGGGGCACTGCCAGAGGATAGAGGTATCGGAAGTGTAGAGAGGGGGCACTGCCAGAGGATAGAGGCATCGGAAGAGCAGAGAGAGGGGGCACTGCCAGAGGACAGAGGTATCGGAAGAGTAGAGAGGGGGCACTGCCAGAGAGATAGAGGTATCGCAAGAGTAAAGAGGGGGCACTGCTAGAGAGCTAGAGGTATTGGAAGAGTAGAGAGGGGGCACTGCCAGGGGATAGAGGTATCGGAAGAGCAGAGAGGGGGCACTGCCAGAGGATAGAGGTATCGGAAGAGCACAGAGGGGGCACTGCCAGATGATAGAGGTATCGGAAGAGCAGAGAGGGGGCACTGCCAGAGGATAGAGGTATCGGAAGAGTAGAGAGGGGGCACTGACAGAGGACAGAGGTATCGGAAGAGCAGAGAGGGGGCACTGCCAGAGGATAGAGGTATCGGAAGAGCACAGAGGGGGCACTGCCAGATGATAGAGGTATCGGAAGAGCAGAGAGGGGGCACTGCCAGAGGATAGAGGTATCGGAAGAGTAGAGAGGGGGCACTGCCAGATGATAGAGGTATCGGAAGAGTAGAGAGGGGCACTGCCAGGAGGACAGAGGTATCGGAAGAGTAGAGAGGGGGCACTGCCAGAGGATAGAGATATCAGAAGAGCAGAGAGGGGCACTGCCAGAGGATAGAGGTATCGGAAGAGCAGAGAGGGGCACTGCCAGGAGGATAGAGGTATCGGAAGAGTAGAGAGGGGGCACTGCCAGAGGATAGAGATATCGGAAGAGCAGAGAGGGGGCACTGCCAGAGGAAAGAGGCATCGGAAGAGCAGAGAGGGGGCACTGTCAGAGGATAGAGGCATCAGAAGAGCAGAGAGGGGGCACTGCCACGGATTAGAGGTATCGGAAGAGCAGAGAGGGGGCACTGCCAGAGGACAGAGGCATCGGAAGAGTAGAGAGGGGGCACTTCCAGAGGATGGTGGTATCGGAAGAGTAGAGAGGGGGCACTGCCAGAGCGACAGAAGTATCGGAAGAGTATAGAGGGGGCAATGCTAGAGGATAAAGGTGTCGGAGGAGTAGAGAGGGGGCACTGCAAGAGGATAGAAGTATCAGAAGAGTAGAGAGCGGGCACTGCCAGAGGATAAAGGCATCGGAAGAGCAGAGAGGTGGCACTGCCAGGGAATAGAGGTATCGGAAGAGTAGAGAGGGGGCACTGCCAGAGGATAGAGGTATCGGAAGAGTAGAGAGGGGGCACTGCCATGGAATAGAGGTATCGGAAGAGTAGAGAGAGGGCACTGCCAGAGAGATAGAGGTATCGAAGAGCAGAGAGGTGGCACTGCCAGACGATAGAGGTATCGAAAGACCAGAGAGGGGGCACTGCCAGAGGATAGAGGTATCGAAAGACCAGAGAGGGGGCACTGCCAAAGGATAGAGGTATCGGAAGAGTAGAGAGGGGCACTGCCAGAGGACAGAGGTATCGGAAGAGTAGAGAGGGGGCACTGCCAGAGGATAGAGGTATCGGAAGAGTAGAGAGGGGGCACTGCCAGAGCGACAGAGGTATCGGAAGAGTAGAGAGGGGGCACTGCCAGGGGATAGAGGTATCGGAAGAGCAGAGAGGGGGCACTGCCAGAGGAAAGAGGCATCGGAAGAGCAGAGAGGGGGCACTGCCAGAGGACAGAGGTATCGGAAGAGCAGAGAGGGGGCACTGCTAGAGAACAGAGGTATCGGAAGAGTAGAGAGGGGGCACTGCCAGAGGATAGAGGTATCGGAAGTGTAGAGAGCGGGCACTGCCAGAGAGATAAAGGTATCGGAAGAGTAGAGAGGGGGCACTGCCAGAGGACAGAGGTATCGGAAGAGCAGAGAGAGGGGCACTGCCAGAGGAGAGAGGCATCGGAAGAGCAGAGAGGGGGCACTGCTAGAGAGCTAGAGGTATCGGAAGAGCAGAGAGGGGGCACTGCCAGAGGATAGAGGTATCGGAAGAGTAGAGAGGGGGCACTGCCAGAGGATAGAGGTATCGGAAGAGTAGAGAGCGGGCACTGCCAGAGAGATAAAGGTATCGGAAGAGTAGAGAGGGGGCACTGCCAGAGGACAGAGGTATCGGAAGAGCAGAGAGGGGGCACTTCTAGAGAGCTAGAGGTATCGGAAGAGTAGAGAGGGGGCACTGCCAGAGGATAGAGGTATCAGAAGAGCAGAGAGGGGCACTGCCAGAGGATAGAGGCATCGGAAGAGCAGACAGGGGGCACTGCCAGAGGATAGAGGCATCGGAACAGCAGACAGGGGGCACTGCCAGAGGATAGAGGTATCGGAAGAGTAGAGAGGGGGCCTTGCCAGAGGATAGAGGTATCGGAAGAGCAGAGAGGGGGCATTGCCAGAGAGATAGAGGTATCGGAAGAGTGGAGAGGGGGCACTGCCAGAGCGACAGAGGTATCGGAAGAGCAGAGAGGGGGCACTGCTAGAGAGCTAGAGGTATCGGAAGAGTAGAGAGGGGGCACTGCCAGGGGATATAGGTATCGGAAGAGTAGAGAGGGGGCACTTCTAGAGAGCTAGAGGTATCGGAAGAGTAGAGAGGGGGCACTGCCAGAGAGATAGAGGTATCGGAAGAGTAGAGAGGGGGCACTGCCAGAGGATAGAGGTATCGGAAGAGTAGAGAGGGGGCACTGCTAGAGGACAGAGGTATCGGAAGAGTAGAGAGGGGGCACTGCCAGAGCGACAGAGGTATCAGAAGAGTAGAGAGGGGGCACTGCCAGAGGATAGAGGTATCGGAAGAGCAGAGAGGGGGCACTGCTAGAGAGCTAGAGGTATCGGAAGAGTAGAGAGGGGCACTGCCAGAGGATAGAGGTATGGGAAGCTTAGAGAGGGGGCACTGCCAGAGGATAGAAGTATCGGAAGAGCAGAGAGGGGGCATTGCCAGAGAGATAGAGGTATTGGAAGAGTAGAGAGGGGGCACTGCCAGAGGATAGAGGTATCGGAAGAGTAGAGAGGGGGCACTGCTAGAAGACAGAGGTATCGGAAGAGTAGAGAGGGGGCACTGCCAGAGAATAGAGGTATGGGAAGGGTAGAGAGGGGGCACTGCCAGAGGATAGAGGTATCGGAAGAGTAGAGAGGGGGCACTGCTAGAGGATAGAGGTATCGGAAGAGTAGAGAAGGGGCACTGCCAGAGGATAGAGGTATGGGAAGGGTAGAGAGGGGGCACTGCCAGAGGATAGAGGTATCGGAAGAGTAGAGAGGGGGCACTGCTAGAGGATAGAGGTATCGGAAGAGTAGAGAGGGGGCACTGCCAGAGGATAGAGGTATTGGAAGAGCAGAGAGGGGGCACTGCTAGAGAGCTAGAGGTATTGGAAGAGTAGAGAGGGGGCACTGCCAGAGGATAGAGGTATTGGAAGAGTAGAGAGGGGGCACTGCCAGAGCGACAGAGGTATCGGAAGAGTAGAGAGGTGGCATTGCCAGAGCGACAGAGGTATCAGAAGAGTAGAGAGGGGGCACTGTCAGAGGATAGAGGTATCGGGAGAGTAGAGAGGGGGCACTGCCAGTGGATAGAGGTATCGGAAGAGTAGAGAGGGGGCACTGCCAGAGGATAGAGGTATCGGAAGAGTAGAGAGGGGCACTGCCAAAGGATAGAGGTATCGGAGGAGTAGAGAGGGGTCACTGCCAGAGGACAGAGGTATCGGAAGAGTAGAGAGGGGCACTGCCAGAGGACAGAGGTATCAGAAGAGTAGAGAGGGGGCACTGCCAGAGGATAGAGATATCGGAAGAGTAGAGAGTGGGCACTGCCAGAGGATAGAGGTATCGGAAGAGTAGAGAGGGGGCACTGCCAGAGGACAGAGGTATTGGAAGAGTAGAGAGGGGGCACTGCCAGAGGACAGAGGTATTGGAAGAGTAGAGAGGGGGCACTGCTAGAGAGCTAGAGGTATTGGAAGAGTAGAGAGGGGGCACTGCCAGGGGATAGAGGTATCGGAAGAGTAGAGAGGGGGCACTGCCAGAGGATAGAAGTATCAGAAGGATAGAGAGGGGCACTGACAGAGCGACAGAGGTATCGGAAGAGTAGAGAGGGGGCACAGCCCAAGTGGCGTGGATACAGCTTATACTGGCTGCAACAATAGGTTAAAAATGTCTTTCCAACACACTCTTGTTGGTCCTGCTGCAGTGGTTGAGCCCACACGTCAGCACATGTCAAGGTGTCTCCAGCTCAGTCTGATTACTGGAGTCCAGTGGGATCCGTGGCAGACTTGGCATCTTCCTTTCTGTAGAGGTGGCACCACCAACGAAGGACCGGCATCTCTTCCTATTTGCTTACTTTCTTTAGTAGTAGAGTGTAAGAAGTGTGGCAGATTGCAGAACTGCATGCTCATGAGAAAGGCTCGATGATGCAATTCAGGGACTTCCATGATTACAAGAATCCCAACCACTCGCTACTCCTGCCTTCCCCGAGCAGCACATATGCTTGTGCAACACTGCATATTAGTTCAAATCAGTCTACGCAGAATGGCTTCCAAGCGCTTTTAGCGTCTGTAGCAAACAGATGGCAATAGAGCATGGGTTCAAAAGATCCCATGTGCTTCCACAGTGCACTGGCAATCAGACAGCACAGGAAGGTACTGTGCATTGGTAAAATGCAGCACATGGGTATGGTTTCCGGAGTTTCCCAAGCACTAATACTGCTTGTCATAGGGCATCTTCTCCAGAGGATCCCACACTGTTACTGAACACTGGCAAACGTCAGTTCACAGGGACTGCTGCAGGGCACTGGCACATACATAGGGTCTACAGGGTCCCATGCACTGGCAGTGTGCAGTCACAAACAGCACAGAGGACTGGGGTCCAGAGGTTTACAAACACAGAGACTCTGCACCAGTAAACAGTATCCAATGCATGGGGTAGAGAGGGTCCCATGCACTGGCAATGAGTAGTGACAAACACCACAGAGGCCTGGGGTCCAGAGGGCCCCATGCACTGGCAGTGAGAAGTGACAAACGGCACGGAGGCCTGGGGTCCAGAGGGTCCTATGCACTGGCAATGAGTAGTGACAAGCACCACGGAGGCCTGGGGTGGAGAGGGTCCCTTGCACTGGCATTGAGTAGTGACAAACGGCACGGAGGCCTGGGGTCCAGAGGGTCCTATGCACTGGCAGTGAGTAGTGACAAACATCACAGAGACCTGGTTTCCGGAGGGTCCCATGCACTGGCAATGAGTAGTGACAAACAGCACGGAGGCCAGCGGTGGAGAGGGTCCTATGCACTGGCAGTGAGTAGTGACAACTGGCACGGAGGCCTGGGGTGGAGAGGGGCCAATGCACTGGCAGTGAGTAGTGACAAACAGCACAGAGGCCTGGGGTCCAGAGGGTCCCATGCACTGGCAGTGAGTAGTAACAACCAGCACGGAGGCCTGGGGTGGAGAGTGTCGCATGCACTGGCAGTGAGTAGCGACAAACGGCACGGAGGCCTGGGGTGGAGAGGGTCATATGTACTGGCAATGAGTACTGACAAACAGCACAGAGGACTGGGGTCCAGAGGTTTACAAACACAGAGACTCTGCACCAGTAAACAGTATCCAACGCATGGGGTGGAGAGGGTCCCATGCACTGGCAATGAGTAGTGACAAACGGCATGGAGGCCTGGGGTCCAGAGGGTCCTATGCACTTGCAGTGAGTAGTGACAAACAGCACGGAGGCCTGGGGTGGAGAGTGTCCCTTGCACTGGCAATGAGTAGTGACAAACGGCACGGAGACCTGGGTTCCAGAGGGTCCTATGCACTGGCAGTGAGTAGTGACAAACATCACAGAGGCCTGGCGTCCGAAGGGTCCCATGCACTGGCAGTGAGTAGTGACAAACATCACGGAGACCTGGGGTCCAGAGGGTCCTATGCACTGGCAATGAGTAGTGACAAACAGCACGGAGGCCTGGGGTGGAGAGGGTCCTATGCACTGGCAGTGAGTAGTGACAAACGGCACGGGGGCCTGGGGTCCAGCGGGTCTTATGCACTGGCAGTGAGTAGTGACAAACACCACAGAGGCCTGGGGTCCAGAGGGTCCTATGCACTGGCAATGAGTAGTGACAAACACCACAGAGGCCTGGCGTCCAGAGGGTCCCATGCACTGGCAGTGAGTAGTGAGTAGTGACAAACGGCACGGAGGCCTGGGGTCCAGAGAATTACAAACACAGAGACTCTGCACCAGTAAGCAGTATCCAATGCATGGGGTGGAGAGGTTCCTATGCACTGGCAGTGAGTAGTGACAAACGACATGGAGGCCTGGGGTCCAGACGGTCCTATGCACTGGCAGTGAGTAGTGACAAACAGCACGGAGGCCTGGGGTGGAGAGGGTCCCATGCACTGGTAGTGAGTAGTGACAAACAGCACGGAGGCCTGGGGTCCGGAGGGTCCCATGCACTGGCAATGAGTAGTGACAAACGGCATGGAGGCCTGGGGTCCAGAGGGTCCTATGCACTGGCAATGAGTAGTGACAAACAGCACGGAGGCCTGGGGTGGAGAGAGTCCCATGCACTGGCAGTGAGTAGTGACAAACAGCACGGAGGCCTGGGGTGGAGAGGGTCCCATGCACTGGCAGTGAGTAGTGACAAAAGGCACAGAGGCCTGGGGTCCAGAGGGTCCTATGCACTGGCAATGAGTAGTGACAAACAGCATGGAGGCCTGGGGTGGAGAGGGTCCTATGCACTGGCAATGAGTAGTGACAAACAGCACGGAGGCCTGGGGTGGAGAGGGTCCTATGCACTGGCAATGAGTAGTGACAAACACCACAGAGGCCTGGCGTCCAGAGGGTCCCATGCACTGGGCAGTGAGTAGTGACAAACAGCACGGAGGCCTGGGGTCCAGAGGGTCCTATGCACTGGCAATGAGTAGTGACAAACAGCACGGAGGCCTGGGGTGGAGAGGGTCCCATGCACTGGCAGTGAGTAGTGACAAACAGCACGGAGGCCTGGGGTCCGGAGGGTCCCAACCACTGGCAGTGAGTAGTGACAAAAGGCACAGAGGCCTGGGGACCAGAGGGTCCTATGCACTTGCAATGAGTAGTGACAAACACCACAGAGGCCTGGCGTCCAGAGGGTCCCATGCACTGGCAGTGAGTAGTGACAAACATCACGGAGACCTGGGGTCCGGAGGGTCCCATGCACTGGCAATGAGTAGTGACAAACAGCACGGAGGCCAGCGGTGGAGAGGGTCCTATGCACTGGCAGTGAGTAGTGACAACTGGCACGGAGGCCTGGGGTGGAGAGGGGCCAATGCACTGGCAGTGAGTAGTGACAAACAGCACAGAGGCCTGGGGTCCAGAGGGTCCCATGCACTGGCAGTGAGTAGTAACAACCAGCACGGAGGCCTGGGGTGGAGAGTGTCGCATGCACTGGCAGTGAGTAGTGACAAACGGCACGGAGGCCTGGGGTGGAGAGGGTCATATGCACTGGCAATGAGTAGTGACAAACAGCACAGAGGACTGGGGTCCAGAGGTTTACAAACACAGAGACTCTGCACCAGTAAACAGTATCCAACGCATGGGGTGGAGAGGGTCCCATGCACTGGTAATGAGTAGTGACAAACGGCATGGAGGCCTGGGGTCCAAAGCGTCCTATGCACTTGCAGTGAGTAGTGACAAACAGCACGGAGGCCTGGAGTGGAGAGGGTCCCTTGCACTGGCAATGAGTAGTGACAAACGGCACGGAGACCTGGGGTCCAGAGGGTCCTATGCACTGGCAGTGAGTAGTGACAAACATCACAGAGGCCTGGCGTCCGGAGGGTCCCATGCACTGGCAGTGAGTAGTGACAAACATCACGGAGACCTGGGGTCCAGAGGGTCCTATGCACTGGCAATGAGTAGTGACAAACAGCACGGAGGCCTGGGGTCCTATGCACTGGCAATGAGTAGTGACAAACAGCACAGAGGACTGGGGTCCAGAGGTTTACAAACACAGAGACTCTGCACCAGTAAACAGTATCCAACGCATGGGGTGGAGAGGGTCCCATGCACTGGCAATGAGTAGTGACAAACGGCATGGAGGCCTGGGGTCCAGAGGGTCCTATGCACTGGCAATGAGTAGTGACAAACAGCACGGAGGCCTGGGGTGGAGAGGGTCCCATGCACTGGCAGTGAGTAGTGACAAAAGGCACAGAGGCCTGGGGTCCAGAGGGTCCTATGCACTGGCAATGAGTAGTGACAAACAGCACGGAGGCCTGGGGTGGAGAGGGTCCTATGCACTGGCAATGAGTAGTGACAAACAGCACGGAGGCCTGGGGTGGAGAGGGTCCTATGCACTGGCAATGAGTAGTGACAAACACCACAGAGGCCTGGCGTCCAGAGGGTCCCATGCACTGGCAGTGAGTAGTGACAAACATCACGGAGACCTGGGGTCCAGAGGGTCCCATGCACTGGCAGTGAGTAGTGACAAACAGCACGGAGGCCTGGGGTCCAGAGGGTCCTATGCACTGGCAATGAGTAGTGACAAACAGCACGGAGGCCTGGGTTGGAGCGGGTCCCATGCACTGGCAGTGAGTAGTGACAAACAGCACGGAGGCCTGGGGTCCGGAGGGTCCCAAGCACTGGCAGTGAGTAGTGACAAAAGGCACAGAGGCCTGGCGTCCAGAGGGTCCTATGCACTGGCAATGAGTAGAGAGAAACACCACAGAGGCCTGGCGTCCAGAGGGTCCCATGCACTGGCAGTGAGTAGTGACAAACATCACGGAGACCTGGGGTCCGGAGGGTCCCATGCACTGGCAATGAGTAGTGACAAACAGCACGGAGGCCAGCGGTGGAGAGGGTCCTATGCACTGGCAGTGAGTAGTGACAACTGGCACGGAGGCCTGGGGTGGAAAGGGGCCAATGCACTGGCAGTGAGTAGTGACAAACAGCACAGAGGCCTGGGGTCCAGAGGGTCCCATGCACTGGCAGTGAGTAGTAACAACCAGCACGGAGGCCTGGGGTGGAGAGTGTCGCATGCACTGGCAGTGAGTAGCGACAAACGGCACGGAGGCCTGGGGTGGAGAGGGTCATATGTACTGGCAATGAGTAGTGACAAACAGCACAGAGGACTGGGGTCCAGAGGTTTACAAACACAGAGACTCTGCACCAGTAAACAGTATCCAACGCATGGGGTGGAGAGGGTCCCATGCACTGGCAATGAGTAGTGACAAACGGCATGGAGGCCTGGGGCCCAGAGGGTCCTATGCACTTGCAGTGAGTAGTGACAAACAGCACGGAGGCCTGGGGTGGAGAGTGTCCCTTGCACTGGCAATGAGTAGTGACAAACGGCACGGAGACCTGGGGTCCAGAGGGTCCTATGCACTGGCAGTGAGTAGTGACAAACATCACAGAGGCCTGGCGTCCGGAGGGTCCCATGCACTGGCAGTGAGTAGTGACAAACATCACGGAGACCTGGGGTCCAGAGGGTCCTATGCACTGGCAATGAGTAGTGACAAACAGCACGGAGGCCTGGGGTGGAGAGGGTCCTATGCACTGGCAGTGAGTAGTGACAAACGGCACGGAGGCCTGGGGTGGAGAGGGTCCCATGCACTGGCAGTGAGTAGTGACAAACAGCACGGAGGCCTGGGGTCCGGAGGGTCCCATGCACTGGCAGTGAGTAGTGACAAAAGGCACAGAGGCCTGGGGTCCAGAGGGTCCTATGCACTGGCAATGAGTAGTGACAAACACCACAGAGGCCTGGCGTCCAGAGGGTCCCATGAACTGGCAGTGAGTAGTGACAAACGGCACGGAGGCCTGGTGTCCAGAGGTTTACAAACACAGAGACTCTGCACCAGTAAGCAGTATCCAATGCATGGGGTGGAGAGGTTCCTATGCACTGGCAGTGAGTAGTGACAAACGGCACGGGGGCCTGGGGTCCAGCGGGTCTTATGCACTGGCAGTGAGTAGTGACAAACACCACAGAGGCCTGGGGTCCAGAGGGTCCTATGCACTGGCAATGAGTAGTGACAAACACCACAGAGACCTGGCGTCCAGAGGGTCCCATGCACTGGCAGTGAGTAGTGACAAAAGGCACAGAGGCCTGGGGTCCAGAGGGTCCTATGCACTGGCAATGAGTAGTGACAAACAGCACGGAGGCCTGGGGTGGAGAGGGTCCTATGCACTGGCAATGAGTAGTGACAAACAGCACGGAGGCCTGGCGTCCAGAGGGTCCCATGCACTGGCAGTGAGTAGTGACAAACAGCACGGAGGCCTGGGGTGGAGAGGGTCCCATGCACTGGCAATGAGTAGTGACAAACGGCATGGAGGCCTGGGGTCCAGAGGGTCCTATGCACTGGCAATGAGTAGTGACAAACAGCACGGAGGCCTGGGGTGGAGAGAGTCCCATGCACTGGCAGTGAGTAGTGACAAAAGGCACAGAGGCCTGGGGTCCAGAGGGTCCTATGCACTGGCAATGAGTAGTGACAAACAGCACGGAGGCCTGGGGTGGAGAGGGTCCTATGCACTGGCAATGAGTAGTGACAAACAGCACGGAGGCCTGGGGTGGAGAGGGTCCCATGCACTGGCAGTGAGTAGTGACAAACAGCACGGAGGCCTGGGGTCCGGAGGGTCCCAACCACTGGCAGTGAGTAGTGACAAAAGGCACAGAGGCCTGGGGTCCAGAGGGTCCTATGCACTTGCAATGAGTAGTGACAAACACCACAGAGGCCTGGCGTCCGGAGGGTCCCATGCACTGGCAATGAGTAGTGACAAACAGCACGGAGGCCAGCGGTGGAGAGGGTCCTATGCACTGGCAGTGAGTAGTGACAACTGGCACGGAGGCCTGGGGTGGAGAGGGGCCAATGCACTGGCAGTGAGTAGTGACAAACAGCACAGAGGCCTGGGGTCCAGAGGGTCCCATGCACTGGCAGTGAGTAGTAACAACCAGCACGGAGGCCTGGGGTGGAGAGTGTCGCATGCACTGGCAGTGAGTAGTGACAAACGGCACGGAGGCCTGGGGTGGAGAGGGTCATATGCACTGGCAATGAGTAGTGACAAACAGCACAGAGGACTGGGGTCCAGAGGTTTACAAACACAGAGACTCTGCACCAGTAAACAGTATCCAACGCATGGGGTGGAGAGGGTCCCATGCACTGGTAATGAGTAGTGACAAACGGCATGGAGGCCTGGGGTCCAAAGGGTCCTATGCACTTGCAGTGAGTAGTGACAAACAGCACGGAGGCCTGGGGTGGAGAGGGTCCCTTGCACTGGCAATGAGTAGTGACAAACGGCACGGAGACCTGGGGTCCAGAGGGTCCTATGCACTGGCAGTGAGTAGTGACAAACATCACAGAGGCCTGGCGTCCGGAGGGTCCCATGCACTGGCAGTGAGTAGTGACAAACATCACGGAGACCTGGGGTCCAGAGGGTCCTATGCACTGGCAATGAGTAGTGACAAACAGCACGGAGGCCTGGGGTGGAGAGGGTCCCATGCACTGGCAGTGAGTAGTGACAAACAGCACGGAGGCCTGGGGTGGAGAGGGTCCCATGCACTGGCAGTGAGTAGTGACAAACAGCACGGAGGCCTGGGGTCCGGAGGGTCCCATGCACTGGCAGTGAGTAGTGACAAAAGGCACAGAGGCCTGGGGTCCAGAGGGTCCTATGCACTGGCAATGAGTAGTGACAAACACCACAGAGGCCTGGCGTCCAGAGGGTCCCATGCACTGGCAGTGAGTAGTGAGTAGTGACAAACAGCACGGAGGCCTGGGGTCCAGAGGTTTACAAACACAGAGACTCTGCACCAGTAAGCAGTATCCAATGCATGGGGTGGAGAGGTTCCTATGCACTGGCAGTGAGTAGTGACAAACGGCATGGAGGCCTGGGGTCCAGACGGTCCTATGCACTGGCAGTGAGTAGTGACAAACAGCACGGAGGCCTGGGGTGGAGAGGGTCCCATGCACTGGCAGTGAGTAGTGACAAACAGCACGGAGGCCTGGGGTCCGGAGGGTCCCATGCACTGGCAGTGAGTAGTGACAAAAGGCACAGAGGCCTGGGGTCCAGAGGGTCCTATGCACTGGCAATGAGTAGTGACAAACAGCACGGAGGCCTGGGGTGGAGAGGGTCCTATGCACTGGCAATGAGTAGTGACAAACAGCACGGAGGCCTGGGGTGGAGAGGGTCCTATGCACTGGCAATGAGTAGTGACAAACAGCACGGAGGCCTGGGGTGGAGAGGGTCCCACGCACTGGCAGTGAGTAGTGACAAACAGCACGGAGGCCTGGGGTCCGGAGGGTCCCATGCACTGGCAGTGAGTAGTGACAAAAGGCACAGAGGCCTGGGGTCCAGAGGGTCCTATGCACTGGCAATGAGTAGTGACAAACACCACAGAGGCCTGGCGTCCAGAGGGTCCCATGCACTGGCAGTGAGTAGTGACAAACATCAAGGAGACCTGGGGTCCAGAGGGTCCCATGCACTGGCAGTGAGTAGTGACAAACAGCAAAGAGGCCTGGGGTCCAGAGGGTCCCATGCACTGGCAGTGAGTAGTAACAAGCAGCACGGAGGCCTGGGGTGGAGAGTGTCGCATGCACTGGCAGTGAGTAGTGACAAACGGCACGGAGGCCTGGGGTGGAGAGGGTCCCATGCACTGGCAGTGAGTAGTGAAAAACAGCACGGAGGCCTGGGGTCCGGAGGGTCCCATGCACTGGCAGTGAGTAGTGACAAAAGGCACAGAGGCCTGGGGTCCAGAGGGTCCTATGCACTGGCAATGAGTAGTGACAAACACCACAGAGGCCTGGCGTCCAGAGGGTCCCATGCACTGGCAGTGAGTAGTGACAAACATCACGGAGACCTGGGGTCCGGAGGGTCCCATGCACTGGCAATGAGTAGTGACAAACAGCACGGAGGCCTGCAGTGGAGAGGGTCCTATGCACTGGCAGTGAGTAGTGACAACTGGCACGGAGGCCTGGGGTGGAGAGGGGCCAATGCACTGGCAGTGAGTAGTGAAAAACGGCACGGAGGCCTGTGGTGGAGAGGGTCATATGCACTGGCAGTGAGTAGTGACAAACGGCACGGAGGCCTGGGGTCCAGAGGGTCCTATGCACTGGCAATGAGTAGTGACAAACAGCACAGAGGCCTGGGGTGGAGAGGGTCCCTTGCACTGGCAATGAGTAGTGACAAACAGCACAGAGGACTGACGTCCAGAGGTTTACAAACACAGAGACTCTGCACCAGTAAACAGTATCCAACGCATGGGGTGGAGAGGGTCCCATGCACTTGCAATGAGTAGTGACAAACGGCACGGAGGCCTGGGGTCCGGAGTGTCCCAAGCACTGGCAGTGAGAAGTGACAAACAGCACGAAGGCCTGGGGTGGAGAGGGTCCCTTGCACTGGCAATGAGTAGTGACAAACGGCACAGAGACCTGGGGTCCAGAGTGTCCTATGCACTGGCAGTGAGTAGTGACAAACATCACAGAGGCCTGGCGTCCAGAGGGTCCCATGCACTGGCAGTGAGTAGTGACAAACATCACGGAGACCTGGGGTCCGGAGGGTCCCATGCACTGGCAGTGAGTAGTGACAAAAGGCACAGAGGCCTGGGGTCCAGAGGGTCCTATGCACTGGCAATGAGTAGTGACAAACAGCACGGAGGCCTGGGGTCCAGAGGGTCCTATGCACTGGCAATGAGTAGTGACAAACAGCACGGAGGCCTGGGGTGGAGAGGGTCCCATGCACTGGCAGTGAGTAGTGACAAACAGCACGGAGGCCTGGGGTCCGGAGGGTCCCATGCACTGGCAGTGAGTAGTGACAAAAGGCACAGAGGCCTGGGGTCCAGAGGGTCCTATGCACTGGCAATGAGTAGTGACAAACAGCACGGAGGCCTGGGGTGGAGAGGGTCCTATGCACTGGCAATGAGTAGTGACAAACACCACAGAGGCCTGGCGTCCAGAGGGTCCCATGCACTGGCAGTGAGTAGTGACAAACATCACGGAGACCTGGGGTCCAGAGGGTCCCATGCACTGGCAGTGAGTAGTGACAAACAGCACGGAGGCCTGGGGTCCAGAGGGTCCTATGCACTGGCAATGAGTAGTGACAAACAGCACGGAGGCCTGGGGTCCGGAGGGTCCCATGCACTGGCAGTGAGTAGTGACAAAAGGCACAGAGGCCTGGGGTCCAGAGGGTCCTATGCACTGGCAATGAGTAGTGACAAACAGCACGGAGGCCTGGGGTCCAGAGGGTCCTATGCACTGGCAGTGAGTAGTGACAAACAGCACGGAGGCCTGGGGTGGAGAGGGGCCAATGCACTGGCAGTGAGTAGTGACAAACAGCACAGAGGCCTGGGGTCCAGAGGGTCCCATGCACTGGCAGTGAGTAGTAACAACCAGCACGGAGGCCTGGGGTGGAGAGTGTCGCATGCACTGGCAGTGAGTAGTGACAAACGGCACGGAGGCCTGGGGTGGAGAGGGTCATATGCACTGGCAGTGAGTAGTGACAAACGGCACGGAGGCCTGGGGTCCAGAGGGTCCTATGCACTGGCAATGAGTAGTGACAAACAGCACGGAGGCCTGGGGTGGAGAGGGTCCTATGCACTGGCAGTGAATAGTGACAAACGGCACGGAGGCCTGGGGTGGAGAGTGTCCCATGCACTGGCAGTGAGTAGTGACAAACGGCACAGAGGCCTGGGGTCCAGAGGTTTACAAACACAGAGACTCTGCACCAGTAAGCAGTATCCAATGCATGGGGTGGAGAGGTTCCTATGCACTGGCAGTGAGTAGTGACAAACGGCATGGAGGCCTGGGGTCCAGACGGTCCTATGCACTGGCAATGAGTAGTGACAAACAGCCCGGAGGCCTGGGGTCCAGAGGGTCCCAAGCACTGCAGTGTGTAGTGACAAACAGCCCGGAGGCCTCATGCACTGGCAGTGAGTAGTGACAACCAGCACGGAGGCCTGGGGTGGAGAGGGTCCCATGCACTGGCAGTGAGTAGTGACAAACGGCACGGAGGCCTGGGGTCCAGAGGTTTACAAACACAGAGACTCTGCACCAGTAAAGAGTATCCAACGCATGGGGTGGAGAGGGTCCCATGCACTGGCAATGAGTAGTGACAAACACCACAGAGGCCTGGGGTCCAGAGGGTCCCATGCACTGGCAGTGAGTAGTGACAAACAGCACGGAGGCCTGGGGTGGAGAGGGTCCCATGCACTGGCAGTGAGTAGTGACAAACATCACAGAGGCCTGGGGTCCAGAGGTTTACAAACACAGAGACTCTGCACCAGTAAAGAGTATCCAACGCATGGGGTGGAGAGGGTCCCAGGCACTGGCAATGAGTAGTGACAAACACCACAGAGGCCTGGGGTCCAGAGGGTCCCATGCCCTGGCAGTGAGTAGTGACAAACGGCACGGAGGCCTGGGGTCCAGAGGGTCCCATGCACTGGCTGTGAGTAGTGACAAACAGCACGGAGGCCTGGGGTGGAGAGGGTCCTATGCACTGGCAATGAGTAGTGACAAACACCACAGAGGCCTGGCGTCCGGAGGGTCCCATGCACTGGCAGTGAGTAGTGACAAACAGCACGGAGGCCTGGGGTGGAGAGGGTCCCATGCACTGGCAGTGAGTAGTGACAAACATCACAGAGGCCTGGGGTCCAGAGGTTTACAAACACAGAGACTCTGCGCTAGTAAAGAGTATCCAACGCATGGGGTGGAGAGGGTCCCATGCACTGGCAATGATTAGTGACAAACACCACAGAGGCCTGGGGTCCAGAGGGTCCCATGCACTGGCAGTGAGTAGTGACAAACGGCACGGAGGCCTGGGGTCCAGAGGGTCCCATGCACTGGCTGTGAGTAGTGACAAACAGCACGGAGGCCTGGGGTGGAGAGGGTCCTATGCACTAGCAGTGTTTAGTGACAAACATCATAGGACAATGGGTCCTGAAGTTCTCAAGCAGAGGAACAGTGCAGCTTCAAACTGTTTGCATAGGAGTCTGGAAACACATATATATGTCCTCACTGGCAGCCTGAGAGTCTGTGCTGTCACACTCTGTGCTGGCCAGGAATTAGTTTGATGCATTTTGAACTACCCTGGACCACAGAAAAAGCCTGGCCTCTGAAAAGGTTCTGACATGACTGAGCCACCATCAGAAAGAGGGTTGAAAACTTGAAGCTATAATGCGCAGAACTGTAAATGCACTGGACAGAAGGCAGGGACACTTCCCTCTGGACATTGAGCTGTGGCGGTGCACCCTCTGTGCAGTAAGGTGAGGCACTGCACCCTCTGTGCAGTAAAGCTGGGGCACTGCACCCTCCGTGCAGTAAGGTCAGGCACTGCACCCTCTGTGCAGTAAAGCTGTGGCGGTGCACCCTCTGTGCAGTAAGGTCAGGCATTGCACCCTCCGTGCAGTAAAGCTGGGGTGCCGCGCTCTCTGTGCAGTAAAGATGGGGCGCCGCGCCCTCTGTGCAGTAAAGCGTGGCACTGCACCCTCTGTGCAGTAAAGTGTGGCACTGCACCCTCTGTGCAGTAAAGCTGGGACACTGCACCCTCTGTGCAGTAAAGCTGGGACGCCGCACCCCCTGTGCAGTAAAGCTGGGGCGCCGCACCCGCTGTGCAGTAAAGCTGGGGCGCCGCAACCGCTGTGCAGTAAAGCTGGGGCGCCGCACCCCCTGTGCAGTAAAGCTGGGGCGCCGCACCCCCTGTGCAGTAAAGCTGGGACGCCGCACCCCCTGTGCAGTAAAGCTGGGGCGCCGCACCCCCTGTGCAGTAAAGCTGGGGCGCCGCACCCGCTGTGCAGTAAAGCTGGGGCGCCGCACCCTCTCTGCAGTAAAGCTGGGGCGCCGCACCCTCTGTGCAGTAAAGCTGGGGCGCCGCACCCTCTGTGCAGTAAAGCTGGGGCGCCGCACCCTCTGTGCAGTAAAGCTGGGGCGCCGCACCCTCTGTGCAGTAAAGCTGGGGCGCCGCACCCTCCGTGCAGTAAAGCTGGGGCGCTGCACCCTCTGTGCAGTAAAGCTGGGGTCTGGGTGTAACGCACAAGGGGAACTGTCAACCCACCTAGATGTGGATGGGAGACAGACTGTAAGGCACAGAAGGCAGTAAGTGCAGGGAAATGCCTCCTTTCTAAAAGTGGTATTTCTTAAATAGTAATGTTAAATTCAACTTCACCAGTAGGTAGGATTTTCTAGTACCATTCTGGCCATACTAAACATGACAGGGTTACTCTTTCCAGATCAGAATCTACCACTTAAATGTATACGAGGGCAGTTGTGATGCTAGTCTACGAGAGGAGCAGGTCTCAGTAGTGGAAACCGAATTTGTGAGTTTTTCCATTACCAGGACATGTAAAACACATACGTACATGTCCTGCCTTCTACCTATATAGCACCCTGCCCTATGGGTTACCTAGGGCCTACTTTAGGGATGATATATGCAGAAAACAAGAAGTTTAAGACTTGGGAAGTAGTTTTAAATGCCAAGTCGAAGTGGCAGTGAAACGGCACACACAGGCCTTGCAGTGGCAGGCCTGGGAAATGGTTATGGGGCTACTAATGTGGGTGGCACAACCAGTGCTGCAGGCCCACCAGTAGCATTTAATGTACAGGCCCTGGGCATTTCTAGTGCACTTTACTAGGGACTTGCAGGTAAATTAAATATGTCAATTGGGTAGGAGCCAATGTTACCATGTTTAGGGGAGAGAGAAAATGTAGTTTATCACTGGTCAGCAGTGGTAAAGTGTCCTAAAACCAGAAAAATGGAGGGAGGCAGGCACAAAGTTGGGGGAAGACCACCCTAAGGCTGTCAGGTCTAAGAAACACCCGTACTTTATGCGAGGTACAGGTTCTGGCAAGTCACTGAGTGTAACTGCGACGGGGCTGCGATGGCCAGGAGTGGAACTGATTCAGATAGACAGACTGGTTGCACTACTGGCAGACATGAGAGCACCTGGCAGGTCTAGAGGACCCTGGCTCAGGAGTAGAGGGACAGCAAGCACACTGTTCACACTTTCGTCAACAGAGAGACCTGCATCAAGCTACTATTTGCAAAGAAAGGACCCGAAAGGGTTCACCACAAAGACCATACCAATGACTGAATGTGTCTTACGAATAATGCCCAGTTCTTTAAACATTATTAACAATCTCCCTACCAGTCAACGTATGCGTCCTAAGACATGTGAAATGTGTTGTTCGCCATTGGTGTCTCAGGGAAAAGGAGGTAGGCTTCTTGGAGTGCAGAAAAACTGCAAGTGCAAAGACAGACCCCACGCTTGAGCTGTGCCCTGCAATGCTATGAGCCACTAAACGGTCCCCAAATCTGCCCAAGACAAAAGTACTGGCATGGCTGCCCAGCCTGATGCAAAGAAGCTGATCTTTTCAAGGAATGCAAAGCTGGCATGTGAGACCCCGTCATAGGCCCTCCTTGGTGTCCCAACATCCATGGTGGGACCATGCACCTGTGCCTGCCCTGAGGCCAACCGCAGCGAACCATCTCAGCCATGAGCCCAGTGGGTGGAACTCAGTTTTCATTGTAGCTGCTCCCCTGCACCATAACTAAAGCAGCCGACAGTGAGCCACCAGCTGGCCACGATCCACCAACCTCCTTCCAAGGCCGCATGAAGCCAGAGAGGACATTGTGGCTTCCCACAGTGCTGTCAATCATGGCAGAGACTGGCGACTCTAGGGGAGTCCAGCCATGGACCATCAGCGATCGTTCCCAAGCAGAGCATGCAAGAAGTGCTCACACCATCCATGAAGGCTGCCCAAGGTGGCCCTCGTGTCACAAAGCCAGAATCACAAGGGCCTACCTCCTTTCACCAAGGAGGCAGGCCAACTGGTTACAGAAAGACAAACCAAGTTGGATTAGCAGCAACAACCACAGTCACTACTGAGGAGAGCTCACTCGAGACCTAGTCTGTGCACCTTACCTGTGTTCCTCTGGGCTGTAGTCTCCTGCAGTCTCAAAAGAAATGAAACGGACTCCTTTCTTGCACGGTCACCTCTCTCTTTCAGACACAGGAGCGATATGGAGTATATCGAAGTGTGGAAGGAGTATTGCACTGCCACATAATGCCTTAAATTTACCGAGTATATCATCTTGAAATGAATAGCAGTCCAGCGTCTTTCAGTTACAAGAATACAAGTGCTTGGACATTATTTTTATTGTGAGAGACGCACATGCTACTTGTTCTACTCCACACCACCCTCTAGAAGCTAACGTCGACTGTTGGCCTTCGCTACCACAAACCTGAGAGAGGAAAGAGGAGGCGCCTAGTAATGGAGCGAACTTGCCGTGATAAGGGAGCAGCAATGCTTCCTGCAAGGACGCACGATGGCCCCGAGGACTGGCCTGACACTGGCCATGGAAGCTGTCAGATGCAGTGGGCTACACTCGTTTCCCTGCTGTGCAACAAAGTGCGCTTCGGGCAGCAGAGTGAGCAGGGGTGTGCACGGACGCCCTTGTGTGCCTCTGTTCATGGATCTATGCCTCTGGTCAGGTAATGCCACCTCAACCTCTGGCCTGTGGTCGTTATGCGCCACACACATCTATGAGGCTCCGTGAGGCGCTGGTGACCAAAGATTCGGAAAATCCAATGGATAAGCTTTGCTTTTCTAGAGTTGCCGCTGCTCTGCCAGTAGATGTACCCACTGCTGCAAGCAGAGAAGGGGGGCTCCCTTCCAAACATGGCAGCGGTGGATCCGAAAACTACTGTGCACATGTTTATGCCATGACCGGGCTACGTGAGCGCGGTTAATGCAGGTCCACACGTGTGTGCGTTTGTGATCAGTAGCTCCTGCAGCTACACTTTAACATACTTTTTATTCACAATATGTCCGCCTTGGCAATGCATGCATTCCACCTACCTTTGAGAGAGAAACATCAACACAATGTATGGAGGCTTCAAACGTAAGGTAATCTGAAAGTGATCGCCTGGGTCATTGGGGAAACTCCCCAGAGGTGGCATCCTCCTTAGTCCATGTCTACCAACTGTGTCATCCAGCCTCTCTGCACATGTATGAGGCACACAAGCCTGGAGAACTATTCCGGCCTCCACAGATAAAGATGAAACCTTCAAACCTCCCAAAGCCCAGATGACCTGCAGAGGGTATCTTTATAAGCAGAAAGCTGTCCTCACAGTATTTACAGCAGATGGCAATCAGGAGAACGCGCAGCAGATCCCCACACAGCGCAAGACGCGCCAACCAGAGGTGTGTGGGGATCCGCTCACCCCCTGAAGCACACACCACAAAAGCAAGGGATGGAGGGCGGCAATAAAGGAGTCACAAACCATAAGCAAAGGATAAAACAAAAATCAAAATAGAGAAAAGCAGAGCAACTTACTGGTTTTCACTTGCAAAAGGTGCATGAGGCATGTAGGAGGAAGGGGTGGAGAATGGGAGGTGATTCCACACACTGGGAGACAGCATCGGGCTCTGAAAGCACAGCAAAGGAAGGTAAGACAACAGCAGCCCACGGCCATCAAACCGCCAATCTTGTCCTCCGCCCCCATCCCTCCAAAACTTGCTTCACACTTCTGAACTCACACCTCAGAAGGAAAAGTTACTCACCTGTAGTAATAGTTTGTTCCCAGGCACTGCTATAGGTTCACGTGCTTAGAACTATTCTGCGCTGTCCGGGAAGAAATCACAGTACTTGTTTAACACACTCTTAAATTCATCAGGCGTTCCGAGACACCCTCCTTCTCCCTTTTAAAATGCTAAGCCCTGATGAGACAGGAAGCTCCCGCCATGCTCTGCTCCATGGGAGCCATCCAACTTCATATTTTGACATTGGCTATGCCTGAAAAAATTGGACGATGACATTTGCGAGTCTGGAACGGACAGTCGCAGTGGAGAGGTATTGTTACAGTTAAGTAGATCATTCTACTCCAGCATAAAATCCTATCCAAGTCCTCATATTTTTAATATTTATTTACTTTGCACATTTCTGAAAATATGGGATGATGCCATACACGTGAGTCTGGAAAGGACAGCTGTAGAGGAGATCTATTTTTACAGGTCAGCAGATTACTCCAGAGAAGGGAGAGATTATCTCTAAATTCTAGTATTTTCAATCTTTCTTCATATTGCCTGTTTCTGGAAACATGGGATGATGACGCTACAGAGTCTGGCAAGAATAGGTGACAGGAGAGGTAATCTTACAGGTAAGCCGATTACTCAAGTGAATCATGGAGCCTCTCTAACTTCTCATGTTCTGGATCGTCCTGCCTGGAAAGTATTGCTGCACTGTTTGTTACAGGTGAGCAGGGGACCCCTCTCCTCCCAGGATCCCCTCTAGGTTCTGATCCTTTCAAAAGGACACCCACCTCATGGGGGCCTGGTCCCTGTTGTGCCAGGCGCTGGATGGAACTGAGCTGTGGATTCTCACCTTGAGAGAGCGTGGGTTAGTTAGACGGGGTTGTGACCTCATACCTTACTGTCTCCCTACAAAGTAGATATGAGTGGGACTATCGGCACCACAACCAACATGTGCTTGAGCACTGCAGATCCAAGACTGTGGACTTCCAGGCCATTAATGTGTGGTGGTGAAACCTACAGATGGTGTCCTGACACCACACCACAGCCGCAGGGATAAAGCCTGCCAGTGGCCGATCAGTGGCTCCTCTTCTAACCCCTGGCGCAGCATCAGGAGGGAGCTATCCATGCGCCTGCTCATGGGGGAGTCCGGGGAGCCCACAGAGCGGAATACATTCTTCCACTGGAGACTAATCCAGAGTTATAAAAGGAGACCAACAATAAATTGTGGCTAATTGCAACAATAAGCAGAACACAGAAGCAGATGCTGCAAATGCTCACCAGCAAAGGACACGTCATCAGGCGGAGAGAGATCTGCAACATGCACTTATGTTCCACTGAAGTCTTATTCAAGGTTCCCTCAATCAATGCCCTTCGGTGCTTCATGATGGGTAGAACTCAGGAGATGATGAATTATCGTCAAATGGAGCTATCCTGAGACAGGCAACGTTTAACCGAGGCTTTCACTGAAGGCTTCCTCACTCACTGGTCTCCAACAGCCAACGATGGTCAGATTCGGAGACAGGCAATATTCAACTAAGGCTTTTACTGAGAGCTCCCTCAAACGTCATCCTCCAATAGTCCCTGATGGGCAGGACTCGGAAGAAGAGGATATATCATCAAGTGGAGACGTCCTGAGACAGACAATGCTCAACAGCAAGCTTTCACTGAGGCTTCCTCACCCATCCACCTCCAATGCTCCCTGACGGACGGGACTCAGGAGAAGAAGATATATCATCATCTTGCCTATGACACACAATGTTAAACAGAAAGATTTAATTCTAAATTGTCCTCCAATGCTGCCTGATGAGCAGGTCCTGAGACAGGCAAAGTTCAACTGAAGACTTTATCTGAAGGCTTCCTCAGTCATCGACCTCCAGTGCTCCCTGATGGGCGGGACTCAGGAGAAGATATATCATCAAGCAGGGAGGTCCAGAGACTGGGAATGTTCTAGAGAGGCTTTCATTGAATGCTCCCTCAATCATCAGCTTCCAATAATCCCTGATGGGCAGGACTCAGAAGAGGATATATTAAGCGGAGACGTCCTGAGTCAGGCAATGCTTACCAGAAGGATTTCACTGAATGTTCCTTCAATCGCCAGCCTATAAAGTTTTGTGACAGGCAGACCAGGCAGGGCTCGACAGCATCACACCTTAAAGGTCTTTCCCAACGTGGTTGGAACGCTACATTCTGCTTGGGAAGGTCTGCGGATAATGCTGTTTGACAAATATACGCAATTTTGGGAGGCTAGTTCCCAAGACGCAGAAAGCCCTGTTGATAACAAAACTCAAGTTTGCCACCTACTTTAAACTTTTGTGGACAGAGGGTTTCCTGTCGGAAAGTCCATCCACATAAAAAAACAGATGGAAAAGAAGGTATCTCAAGGAGGAAACCCTGACATTCAAGAAACCTGCAAGATGAATAAAGCCACTGAAAAAATCATAGAAATGTGAACATTTCAGAAAGGCTAGTGTTCCGACAACCTCATACAGTGAGGAGAGAAATATGAACTAAAACGCTCCTGGTAGGCAGAGCATTGTGGGGGTTCCCTCCTACTAGCGTGTGCTCAAACAAGAAGGACGCAGGGAAATCATGAGGGTTTCAAAAGATTTTCCACAGGTGGGAAGTTATTTTAGCATGATTATCAGGGAAGGAAGCATTGCTGGCAACCTGGAAAGACCTTGCCCATGGTCGAGTAATGCACTTTGGACAATCTACAACCCTCTTTTCCCCATCAGTACAACAGCCAAGCTCAGTGAGGTGAATGTTTCTCCGCCTCCTCCAACCTCTCTGACAAGGAACAGCTTAGTGAAGTCCTAGTGAGAGAACATAGGTTTTTATGAATGACCCGGGCCCCTCCATGCAGACTGTGTGCGACCTGCGCTCTCTTGCAGGCTGCATGTTTCCGATCCCCTCCATGCAGACTGTGTACGGCCTATGCTCTCTTGCAGGCCGCATGTGGCTGATCCCCTCCATGCAGACTGCATGCAGCCTACAATCTCCATGCAGGACGCATGTGACCGATCCCCTCCATGCAGACTATGTGGGACTTACCCTTACCATGCAGGCCGCTAATCCCCTAATCCCCTTCATGCAGATTGAGTGTAGTCTACTCTCTCTATGCAGGCTGCATGTGGCCGATCCCCTCCATGCAGACTGCATGCGGCCTACCCTCTCGATGCAGACTGCGTGTGGACAGGCTCCTCCAAGCAGACTGCGTGTGGACAGCCTCCTCCATGCAGACTGCGTGTGGACAGCCTCCTCCATGCAGACTGCGTGTGGACAGCCTCCTCCATGCAGACTGCGTGTGGACAGCCTCCTCCATGTACAGGGAGTGCAGAATTATTAGGCAAATGAGTATTTTGACCACATCATCCTCATTATGCATGTTGTCTTACTCCAAGCTGTATAGGCTCGAAAGCCTACTACCAATTAAGCATATTAGGTGATGTGCATCTCTGTAATGAGAAGGGGTGTGGTCTAATGACATCAACACCCTATATCAGGTGTGCATAATTATTAGGCAACTTCCTTTCCTTTGGCAAAATGGGTCAAAAGAAGGACTTGACAGGCTCAGAAAAGTCAAAAATAGTGAGATATCTTGCAGAGGGATGCAGCACTCTTAAAATTGCAAAGCTTCTGAAGCGTGATCATCGAACAATCAAGCGTTTCATTCAAAATAGTCAACAGGGTCGCAAGAAGCGTGTGGAAAAACCAAGGCGCAAAATAACTGCCCATGAACTGAGAAAAGTCAAGCGTGCAGCTGCCACGATGCCACTTGCCACCAGTTTGGCTATATTTCAGAGCTGCAACATCACTGGAGTGCCCAAAAGCACAAGGTGTGCAATACTCAGAGACATGGCCAAGGTAAGAAAGGCTGAAAGACGACCACCACTGAACAAGACACACAAGCTGAAACGTCAAGACTGGGCCAAGAAATATCTCAAGACTGATTTTTCTAAGGTTTTATGGACTGATGAAATGAGAGTGAGTCTTGATGGGCCAGATGGATGGGCCCGTGGCTGGATTGGTAAAGGGCAGAGAGCTCCAGTCCGACTCAGACGCCAGCAAGGTGGAGGTGGAGTACTGGTTTGGGCTGGTATCATCAAAGATGAGCTTGTGGGGCCTTTTCGGGTTGAGGATGGAGTCAAGCTCAACTCCCAGTCCTACTGCCAGTTCCTGGAAGACACCTTCTTCAAGCAGTGGTACAGGAAGAAGTCTGCATCCTTCAAGAAAAACATGATTTTCATGCAGGACAATGCTCCATCACATGCGTCCAAGTACTCCACAGCGTGGCTGGCAAGAAAGGGTATAAAAGAAGGAAATCTAATGACATGGCCTCCTTGTTCACCTGATCTGAACCCCATTGAGAACCTGTGGTCCATCATCAAATGTGAGATTTACAAGGAGGGAAAACAGTACACCTCTCTGAACAGTGTCTGGGAGGCTGTGGTTGCTGCTGCACGCAATGTTGATGGTGAACAGATCAAAACACTGACAGAATCCATGGATGGCAGGCTTTTGAGTGTCCTTGCAAAGAAAGGTGGCTATATTGGTCACTGATTTGTTTTTGTTTTGTTTTTGAATGTCAGAAATGTATATTTGTGAATGTTGAGATGTTATATTGGTTTCACTGGTAATAATAAATAATTGAAATGGGTATATATATTTTTTTTGTTAAGTTGCCTAATAATTATGCACAGTAATAGTCACCTGCACACACAGATATCCCCCTAACATAGCTAAAACTAAAAACAAACTAAAAACTACTTCCAAAAATATTCAGCTTTGATATTAATGAGTTTTTTGGGTTCATTGAGAACATGGTTGTTGTTCAATAATAAAATTAATCCTCAAAAATACAACTTGCCTAATAATTCTGCACTCCCTGTAGGCTGCATGTGGCCGATCCCCTCCATGCAGACTGCATGCGACCTACCCTTGCCATGCAGGCCAAATGTAACCGGCCCCTTCCATGCAGACCCTGGGCAGCCCACCATCTCCATGTAGGCTGCATGTGGCTGATCCCCTCCATGCAGACTGCATGCGGCCTACCCTCTCCATGGCCACATGTAACCTGCCCCTTCCATTCAGACTGTGTGCAGCCCACCCTATCTATGCAGGCCACATGTGGCCGATCCCCTCCATGCAGACTTTGTGGACCTCAGTTATCAAGGCTCATGGCTAAGCAAGAGTCAGCGTTACAAGCCTCCTAAGAACCAGGTTTTAAGACATGAAATCAGTAATTTCTACACTCACAAATTAAGTGTCCCTCTGAAAAAATTAAAGTATGTCAATGGGGGTCTGGTATCTGTCCTTCTGAGAGCACCCCAAGAAATCCCTCACCCCGCCTCTCTTTAAACATTCATAATGTGCGAAGAAGGTTTTATGCATTAGCGCATTCCGTACTTGGGAGAAACAATTTAAAAGGGGCATCTTTGCCCTCCCTGTTCTTTACAAAGCTCTGCCGCTTTCCCTCCATGCACGCTGTTTTTTATGTGACATTTTATTCCTACTGTCCTCTTTATCAGTTTGTAAGCAGTTTCCGTGCTCGTCATGTCCTCCATTTTCTCAACAGCCTTCAAACCAACGCCGGAAGTGACGTTAGGGGAGCAGTTCACAAAATGGAGGACAAACTACGAAAAAGAGCAATAAAAGTTTCAATTAATTAAACATAACTTAGATGGCAAATATGAAAAAAAATAGAACATTATCCACAAAAAACAAGATATTTTATTTTCTAAATAAGTGCATCACTTCTTTAACAAGAAGGCAATGGAACCTTTCCATTTGCTGATTTTGAAGCAGAATTGGGACAAATAGATTTCAATGAAGGCATGAATTGTCCACCCCAACCTTCCTCCTGAAAGAAGGGAACCTGCATCCTTAAGCAAGCTTAAAACTAATACCTGCTTTAGCAAAGTGAAAGTTTTCATTACCGGTGATCAGGTAAGGGCTGTTTGATTTTTCTTTTTCAAACAAATGCACTTTTTCTCTGTCCTATTCAGAAACGTCCTTACTTTTTAACACTGTAATGCTAGGGGGCGTACAGGAGAAGTACCCATGCGTAGGACCCCTGACCAGACAGAGCAGGAAGTGAGAGCTGTCTCTGGCTTTAGAATAAGCCCATGTAGTGAAACACTGCTCACAAACCTTCGGAGCAGACAAACCAAAGGATGAGGTAGTGGGAACCTATCTCACTGGAATCAAAGGAAACAGGTCCCCTCATACTGGAACTGAAGGGAGCGAAGTCCGTCAAAAGAGAGCTGAAAGAGGCAGAAACAATCACAGTCGACCTAAAGTGAGCACAACCCATCACAATAGACCTGAAGGAAGCAGAACCTGTCACAACAGAGCTGAAAGAAGCAGAACCCATCACACTCGACCTAAAGGGAGCAGAACCAATCACAATGGAGCTGAAGGGAGCAGAACGCATCACAATGGAGCTGAAGGGAGCAGAACGCATCACAGTGGAACTGAAGGGAGCAGAACGCATCACAATAGACCTGAAGGGAGCAGAACCCATTACACTAGACCAGAAGGGAGCAGAACCCATCACAATGGAGCTGAAGAGAGCAGAACCTGTCACAACAGAGCTGAAAGAAGCAGAACCAATCACACTGGAGCTGAAGGGAGCAGAACCTGTCACAATGGAGCTGAAAGGAACAGAACCAATCAACCTCAAATATAAAGGAGCAGAACCCATCACAACAGAGTTGAAACAAGCAGAACCAATCACATTGGACCTGAAAGGAGCAGAACCAATCCCACTGGAGCTGAAGGGAGCAGAACCAATCCCACTGGAGCTGAAGGGAGCAGAACCAATCCCACTGGAGCTGAAAGAAGCAGAACCAATCCACTGGAGCTGAAGGGAGAAGAACCAATCGCGCTAAAGGGAGTGGAACCCATCACATTGGAGCTAAAGAGAGCAGTACCCATCGCACTGGAGATGTAGATCACACCGGAGCTGAAGAAGGGAGCAGAACCAATCACACTGGAGCCGAAAGAAAAATGGAAAGGAGCAGAACCAATCACAACAGAGTTGAAAAAAGCAGAAAAAAAATCACACTGGACCTGAAGGGAACAAAACCCATCATACTGGAGCTGAAGGGAGTAGAACCAATCACACTGGAGCTGACGGAAGCAGAACCAATCACACTGGAGATTAAGGGAGTGGAACCCATCACACTGGAGCTAAAGAGAGTGGAACCCATCACACTGGAGCTAAAGAGAGTGGAACCCATCACACTGGAGCTGAAGGGAGTGGAACCCATCACACTGGAGCTGAAGGGAGTGGAACCCATCACACTGGAGCTGAAAGAAGCAGAACCAATCCCACTAGAGCTGAAGGGAGCAGAACCAATAACAATGGAGGTAAAGGGAGCAGAACCAATCCCACTGGAGCTGAAGGGAGCAGAACCAATCCCACTGGAGCTGAAGGGAGCAGAACCAATCCCACTGGAGCTGAAGGGAGCAGAAACAATCAGTCTGGAGCTGAAGGGAGTGGAACCCATCACACTCGAGCTGAAAGAGGCAGAACCAATCACGGTGAAGGGAGAAGAACTAATCACACTGGAGCTGAAAGGAGCAGAACCAATCCCACTGGAGCTGAAGGGAGAAGAACCAACCCCCCTCGAGCTGAAGGGAGCAGAACCAATCCCACTGGAGCTGAAGAGAGCAGAACCAATCCCACTGGAGCTCAAGGGAGAAGAACCAATCGCACTGAAGGGAGTGGAACCCATCACACTGGAGCAGAAGGGAGCAGAACCAGTCACACTGAAGCAGAAGGGAGCACAACCAATCACACTGGAGCTGAAGGGAGCAGAACCAATCACACTGGAGCTGAAGGGAGCAGAACCCATCAAACTGGAGCTGAAGGGAGCAGAACCCATCAAACTGGAGCTGAAGGGAGCAGAACCCATCACACTGGAGCTGAAGGGAGCAGAACCCATCACACTGGAGCTGAAGGGAGCAGAACCAATCACACTGCAGCTGAAGGAGCAGAACCAATCACACTGGAGCCGAAGGGAGCAGAACCAATCACACTGGAGCTGAAGGGAGCAGAACCCATCACACTGGGGCTGAAGGGAGCAGAATTCATCACACTGAAGCTGAAGGGAGCAGAAACCATCACACTGGAGCTGAAGGGAGCAGAACCCGACACACACTGGATCTGAAGGGAGCAGAACCCATCACAACAGAGCTGAAAGAAGCCAAACCAATCACACTGGAGCTGAAGGTAGCAGAACCCATCACACTGCAGGTGAAGGGAGCAGAACATACTACAATGGAGCTGAAGGGAGCAGAACACATCACAACAGAGCTGAAAGAAGCAGGACCCATCACACTGCATGTGAAGAGAGCAGAACATACTACACATGGAGAACACATCACACTGGAGCTGAAAGAAACAGAATCATTCCCACTGGAGCTGAAGGGAACAGAACCCTTCACATTGGAGTTGGAGGAAGCAGAGCCCATCACAATGGAGTTGAAGGGAGCGGACCCCATTAAACTGGAGCTGAAAGGAGCAGAACCAATCACACTGAAATAGAAAGGAGCAGAACCAATCAAACTGGAGCTGAAGGGGGCAGAACCCATCACACTGGAGCTGAAGGGGGCAGAAGCCATCACACTGGAGAGGAAGGGGGGAGAAGCCATCACACTGCAGCTGAAGGGAGTGGAACCTATCACAACACAGTTCAAAGAAGCAGAACCAATCACACTGGAGCTAAAGGGAGTGGAGCCCATCATATTGGACCTGAAAGGAGCAAAACCATTCACACAGGAGCTGAAGGGAGCAGAACCCATCACAACACAGCTAAAAGAAGCAGAGCCAATCACACTGGAGCTGAAAGGGGCAGATCCCATCCACTGGAAATGAAACTACCATGACCCATCAACCTGGAATGGAAAGGAGCAGAACCCATCGCAACAGAGCTGAAAGATGCAGAACCAATCACAGTGGAACTGAGGGGAGCAGAACCTATCACACTGGAGCTGCAGGGAGCAGAACTCATCACACTGGAGCTGGAGGGAGCAGAACAAATCACACAGAAGATGAAGGGAGCAGAACCAATCACACTGGAGCTGAAGGGAGGAGAACCTATAACACTGGAGCTGAAGGCAGTGGAACCCATCACACTGGAGCTTAAAGAAGAATCAATCACATTGGAGCTGAAAAAAGCAGAACCAATCACACAGGAGCTGATGGGAGCGGAACCCATCACAATGGAGCTGAAAGAAGCAGACCAAATCACACTGGAGCTGAAGAGAGTAGAACCTGTCACACTGCAGCTGAAGGGAGCAGAGCCTGTCACACTGCAGCTGAAGGGAGCAGAGCCCGTCACACTGCAGCTGAAAGGAGCAGAGCCCGTCACACTGCAGCTGAAAGGAGCAGAGCCCGTCACACTGCAGCTGAAAGGAGCGAAACCCATCACACTGGACCAGAAAGGAGCAGAACTCATCACGCTGGAGCTGAAGAGAGTAGAACCTGTCACACTGGAGCTTAAAGAAGAAGAACCAATCACACTGGAGCTGAAAAAAGCAAAACCAATCACACAGGAGATGAAGGGAGCGGAACCCATCACACTGGAGCTGAAAGAAGCAGACCAAATCAAACTGGAGCTGAAGAGAGTAGAACCTGTCACACTGGAGCTGAAGGAAGCATAACCCATCACAACAGAGCTGGAAGAAGCAGAACCAATCACACTGAACTTGGAAGGAGCAGAACCCATCACACTTGAGATGAAGGGGGCAGAACCCCCCACAATGGAGCTGCAGGGAGCAGAACCCATAACGATGGAGCTGCAGGGAGCAAAACCCATCACACTGGAGTGGAAGGGAGCAGAACCCAGCACACTGTACCTGAAAGGAGCAGAACACATCATACTGGAATGGAAAGGAGCAGACCCTGACACACCAGAGCTGAAAGAAGCGGAGCCTATCACACTGGAGCTGAATGGAGAGGAACCCATCACACTGGAGCTGAATGGAGAGGAACCCATCACACTGGAGCTGAAAGGAGCAGAACCAATCACAGAGGAGCTGAAGGGAACAGAACCAATCACACTGGAGCTGAAAGAAGCAGAACCAATCACAGAGGAGCTGAAGGGAACAGAACCTATCACACTGGAGCTGAAGGGAGCAGAACCATTCACACTGGAGCTAAAAAAGAAGCAGAACCAATCACATTGGAGCCGAAGGGGGCAGAACCCATCACACTGTAATGGAAGGAGCAGAATCCATCACACTGGAGCTGAAGGGAGCAGAGCCCGTCACACTGGAGCTGAAGGGAGCAGAGCCCATCACACACTGGAGCTGGAGGGAGCAGAACCCATCACACTGGACCTGAAAGGAGCAGAACTATTCACACTGTAGCTTAAGGGAGCAGAACCAATCACAGTGAAGCTGAAGGGAGCAGAACCAATCACAATGGAGCTGAAGGGAGCAGAACGCTTCACACTGGAGCTGAAGGGAGCAGAACCCTTCAAACTGGAGGTGAAGAGAGTGGAACATAACACATTGCAGCTGTAGGGAGCAGAACCTGTTGCAGCAGAGCTAAAAGAAGCAGAATCCATTACATTGGAGCTTAAGGAAGCAGAATCCATCACATTGGAATGGAAAGGAGCAGAACCTGTCACAATAGAGCTGAAAGAAGCAGAACCAATCACACTGGAGCTGAAGGGAGCAGAACCCATCAAACTGGATCTGAAAGGAGCAGAACCCATCACAATAGAGATGAATAAAGCAGAGCCCATCACACTGGAGCTGAAAGGAGCAGAACCCATCATATTGGAATGGAAAGGAGCAGAACCTGTCACAACAGAGATGAAAGAAGCAGAACCAATCACACTGGAGCTGAAGGGGGCAGAAGCCATCACACTGAAGCGGAAGGAGGGAGAATCCATCACACACAAGAGCTGAAGGAAGCGGAACCTATCACACTGGAGCTAAAGGGAGCGGAACTCATCATACTGGATCTGAAAGGAGCAGAACCATTAACACAGGAGCTGAAGGAAGCACGACCCATCACACTGGAGATGAAGGGAGCGAAACATACCATACTGGAGCTGAAGGGAGCAGAAGCTATCACAACAGAGCTAAAAGAAGCAGAACCCATCACATTAGAGCTGAAGGAAGCAGAACCCATCACACTGAAACTGAAGGGAGCATAATCGGTCACAACAGAGCTGAAAAAACAGAACCAATCACACAGGACCTAAAGTGAGCAGAACTCATCACACTGGACCTGAAGGGAGCAGAACCCATCACAACATAGCTAAAAGAAGCAGAACCCATCACACTGGAGCTGAAAGGGGCAGACCCCCTCACACTGGAGCTGAAAAGGGCAGACCCCATTTATAACAGAGCTAAAAGAAGCAGAATCCATCACACTGAACCTGAAGGGAGCATAATCTGTCACAAAAGAGCTAAAAAAAAGAGAACTAATCAAACTGGACCAGAAGGGAGCAGAGCTCATCACAACAGAGCTAAAAGAAGCAGAACCCATCACACTTGAGCTGAAAGGGGCAGACCCCATCACACTGGAGCTGAAAGTACCAGAACCCATCAACCTGGAATACAAAGGAGCAGAACCCATCACAACAGAACTGAAAGATGCAGAACCAATCACTCTGGACCTGAAAGGAGCAGAATCTATCACACTGGGGCTGAAAGAAGCAGAACAAATCACACCGGAGCTGAAGGGAGCAGAACCTATTACACTGGAGCTAAAAAATAAGTAAAACCAATCACACTGGAGCTGAAGGGAGCAGAACCATTCACACTGGAGCTGAAAGAAGCAGAACCGATCACATTGGAGCTGAAGGGGGCAGAACCCATCACACTTTAGATGAAGGGGGCAGAATCCATCACACTGGAGCTGAAGGGAGCAGAGCCCGTCACACTGGAGCTGAAGGGAGCAGAACCCATCACACTGGAGCTGAAGGGAGCAGACAATGTCACACTGGAGCTGAAGGGAGCAAAACCCGCCACAACAGAGCTCAAAGAAGCAGAACCAATCACAGTGTAGCCGAAGGGAGTGGAACTCATCACACTGGGCCTGAAAGGATCAGAACCATTCACACTGGCGCTCAAGGGAGCAGAACCAATCACAATGAAGCTGAAGGGAGCAGAACCCTTCACACTGGAGCTGAAAGAAGTAGAACCCATCACACTGGAGGTGAAGGGAGTGGAACATACCACACTGCAGCTGAAGGGAGCAGAACCCATCACACTGGAGCTGAAGGGAGCAGAACCCATCACACTTGAGCTGAAGGGAGCAGAACCCATTTATAACAGAGCTAAAAGAAGCAGAATCCATCACACTGAAACTGAAGGGAGCATAATCTGTCACAACAGAGCTAAAAAAAAGAGAACTAATCACACTGGACCAGAAGGGAGCAGAGCTCAGCACAACAGAGCTAAAAGAAGCAGAACCCATCACACTTGAGCTGAAAGGGGCAGACCCCATCACACTGGAGCTGAAAGTACCAGAACCCATCAACCTGGAATACAAAGGAGCAGAACCCATCACAACAGAACTGAAAGATGCAGAACCAATCACTCTGGACCTGAAAGGAGCAGAATCTATCACACTGGGGCTGAAAGAAGCAGAACAAATCACACCGGAGCTGAAGGGAGGAGAACCAATAACACTGGAGCTGAAGGGAGCAGAATCTATCAGACTGGGGCTGAAAGAAACAGAACCAATCACACTGGAGCTGGAGGGAGGAGAATCTATCACAGTGAAGCTGAAGGGAGCAGAACCCTTCACATTGGAGCTGAAAGAAGTAGAACCCATCACACCGGAGGTGAAGGGAGAGGGACATAACACACTGCAGCTGAAGGGAGCAGAACCTGTTGCAACAGAGCTAAAAGAACCAGAATTCATTACATTGGAGCTTAAGGGATCAGAATCCATCACACTGGAATGGAAAGGAGCAGAACCCATCACAACAGAGCTGAAAGAAGCAGAACCAATCACACTGGAGCTGAAGAGAGCGGAACCCATTAAACTGGAACTGAAAGGAGCAGAACCCATCACAACAGAGCTGAAAGAAGCAGAACCAATCACACTGGAGCTGAAGAGAGCGGAACTCATTAAACTGGAACTGAAAGGAGCAGAACCCATCACAACAGAGCTGAAAGAAGCAGAACCAATCACACTGAACCTCAAAGGAGCAGAACCCATCACACTTTAGATGAATGGGGCAGAACCCATCACACTTCAGATGAAGGGGGCAGAACCCATCACACTGGAGCAGCAGAATCCATCACACTGGACCTGAAAGGAGCAGAACACATCACATTGGAGCTGAAAGGAGCAGAACACATCACACTGGAATGGAAAGGAGCAGACACTGACACAACAGAACTGAAAGAAGCAGAGCCTATCACACTGGAGCTGAAGGGAGCGGAACCCATCACACTGGAGCTGAAGGAAGCAGAACCAATCACATTGGAGCTGAAGGGAGCAAAACCAATCACACTGGGGCTGAAAGGAGCAGAACCAATCACACTGCAGCTGAAGTGAGCAGAACTCATCACACTGCATCTCAAGGGAGCGGAACCAATCACACTGCAGCTAAAGGGAGCGGAACTCATCATACTGGACCTGAAAGGAGCAGAACCATTCACGCAGGAGCCGAATGAAGCACAAACCATCACACTGGAGCTGAAAGAAGCAGAACCCATCAAACTGGAGGTGAAGGGAGCGAAACATACCATACTGGAACTGAAGGGAGCAGAACCCATCACACTGGAGCTGAAAGTGGCAGACCCCATCACACTGGAGCTGAAAGTACCAGAACCCATCAACCAGGAATGCAAAGGAGCAGAACCCATCACAACAGAACTGAAAGAAGGAGAACCAATCACAGTGGAACTGAGAGGAGCAGAACCCATCACACTGCAGCTGCAGGAAGAAGAACTCATCACACTGGACCTCAAGGGAGCGGAATCTATCCGACTGGGCCTGAAAGACGTAGAACAAACCACACTGGAGCTGAAGGGAGCAGAACAAATCACACTGGAGCTGATGGCAGCAGAACCCATCACACTGCAGCTGAAGGGAGCAGAACTCATCAAACTGCAGCTGAAGGGAGCAGAGCCCGTCAAACTGCAGCTGAAGGGAGCAGAACCCGTCACACTGCAGCTGAAGGGAGCAGAACCCATCACACGGCAGCTGAAGGGAGCAGAACCCGTCACACTGCAGCTGAAGGGAGCAGAGCCCGTCACACTGCAGCTGAAGGGAGCAGAGCCCGTCACACTGCAACTGAAGGGAGCAGAGCCCGTCACACTGCAACTGAAGGGAGCAGAGCCCGTCACACTGCAACTGAAGGGAGCAGAGCCCGTCACACTGCAGCTGAAGGGAGCAGAACCCGTCACACTGCAGCTGAAGGGAGCAGAACCCATCACACTGGAGGTGAGGGGAGCAGAACCCGTCACACTGCAGCTGAAGGGAGCAGAACCCATCACACTGCAGCTGAAGGGAGCAGAACCCATCACACTGGAGCTGAAGGGAGCAGAACCCATCACACTGGAGCTGAAGGGAGCAGAACCCATCACACTGGAGCTGAAGGAAGCAGAACCCATCACACTGGAGCTGAAGGGAGCAGAACCCATCACACTTGAGGTGAAGGGAGCAGAACCCATCACACTGGAGGTGATGGGAGCAGAACCCATCACAATGGAGGTGATGGGAGCAGAACCCATCACACTGGAGGTGATGGGAGCAGAACCCTTCACACTGGAGGTGATGGAAGCAGAACCCTTCACACTGGAGGTGATGGGAGCAGAACCCTTCACACTGGAGCTGAAGGGAGCAGAACCCATCACACAGGAGCTGAAGGAAGCAGAACCCATCACACAGGAGCTGAAGGGAGCAGAACCAATCACACTGGACCTGAAGGAAGCATAATTAATCACACTGGAGCTGAAGAGAGCAGAACCCATCACAACAGAGCTGAAAGAAGCAGAGCCAATCACACTGGAGCTGAAGGGATCAGAACCCATCACGCTGGAGGTGAAGGGAGCAGAACCCTTAACTCTGGAGCTGAAGGAAGCAGAACCCTTAACTCTGGAGCTGAAGGAAGCATAACCCATCACAACAGAGCTGAAAGAAGCAGAACCCGTCACACTGCAGCTGAAGGGAGCAAAACCCATCACACTGCAGCTGAAGGGAGCAGAACCCATCACACTGCAGCTGAAGGGAGCAGAACCCATCACACTGGAGCTGAAGGGAGCAGAACCCATCACACTGCAGCTGAAGGGAGCAGAACCCATCACACTGCAGCTGAAGGGAGCAGAACCCATCACACTGGAGCTGAAGGGAGCAGAACCAATCACACTGGAGCTGAAGGAAGCAGAACCCATCACACTGGAGCTGAAGGAAGCAGAACCCATCACACTGGAGCTGAAGGAAGCAGAACCCATCACACTGGAGCTGAAGGGAGCAGAACCCATCACACTTGAGGTGAAGGGAGCAGAACCCATCACACTTGAGGTGAAGGGAGCAGAACCCATCACACTTGAGGTGAAGGGAGCAGAACCCATCACACTTGAGGTGAAGGGAGCAGAACCCATCACACTGGAGGTGATGGGAGCAGAACCCATCACACTGGAGGTGATGGGAGCAGAACCCTTCACACTGGAGGTGATGGAAGCAGAACCCTTCACACTGGAGGTGATGGGAGCAGAACCCTTCACACTGGAGGTGATGGGAGCAGAACCCTTCACACTGGAGGTGATGGGAGCAGAACCCTTCACACTGGAGCTGAAGGGAGCAGAACCCATCACACAGGAGCTGAAGGAAGCAGAACCCATCACACAGGAGCTGAAGGGAGCAGAACCAATCACACTGGACCTGAAGGAAGCATAATTAATCACACTGGAGCTGAAGAGAGCAGAACCCATCACAACAGAGCTGAAAGAAGCAGAGTCAATCACACTGGAGCTGAAGGGATCAGAACCCATCACGCTGGAGGTGAAGGGAGCAGAACCCTTAACACTGGAGCTGAAGGAAGCATAACCCATCACAACAGAGCTGAAAGAAGCAGAACCAATCACACTGGAGCTGAAGGGAACAGAACGCATCACACTGGAGTTGAAAGAATCAGAACCCATTACACTGGATCTGAAGGGAACAGAACCCATCACACTGGAGCTCAAAGATGCAATCACACATGAGCTTAAGGGAGTGGAACCCATCAACCTGGAGCTGAAAGAAGCAATCACACATGGGCTGAACGGAGCAGAACACATGCTGGAGTTTAAGGGAGCGGAACACATCATGATGAAGTTTAAAGGAGTGGAACAGTTAAGCCAAAAGGAGGAAAATCCCTCATTGTGGGGCTGCAGGTATGAAAACTTGCCACACAAGGACTGACGTGATTGAAACCGCTCATACTGGGATTACAAGGCCCTCCTGTATTGTTGCTGATGGGAGAGAAGCATGTCACAGGGCTGGATGGAGCAAAACTAATCCTAGTGGGACTGAAGGTTCTGGGAGGCAGGCAGAAAGAGCAAACCTTGACCAAATGTAAAGGTGCAAAGGCGACTAGACCAGAGGAGAATCTAATGCTGTAACCAGAAATGATCAGTCACACCCCGCTGTGCATGCACGTGCCACACACATCAATCCCAATGCAATACTAGGACCCACAGATAACTCTTCCAATCCACCTCCATCCTAGCTGGCATCAGTCCTCCCCCCTTGCACCCCACAACTGCACGAACCCCTGTACTCACCTCCATGTCAGACATGAAAAGCTGGGGTTGCAGACTCGAAACACCGCACAGAATGGAGCCCAGCCCCTGGCGCTCATACTGGGGGTACCTGTCCCCTCCTTCCATCGCGGGGTGCACAGAGGGCATCAGGCTCGCCCCAGGAGCATGCTGGCAGGAAGAGGTGTAGGGCTCCTAAGCAGAGAATACATGCAGCGATTCTTGGTGGTAGTCTTGGTCTGAAGCATGGCCTAAAAAGAGAAAAAGAGAAGGCATGAAGCCCTGGATAAGGACCATAGGGTAAAACACGTCCGGCTGGAGACAAAACTAGGGCAAACTCCAAGGTCCTAGCTGGAACCCTGGGGCTTCTTTATGTAAACACTAGGGTTCAGTGGAAATCTTTGATAGACATGTGGAAATCTTCATCATCCGTACTATCACTGTTCTGGACCAGTAAGAAATACTCAAGCAGTGCAGCGCCTGCCTGTAAACAGAAATGCTAATAGGGTTTTTAGTTCTAGCCCAGAGTTGCTTTAGCCATCTGGTTCCACAGACTTACTGTCCACAACACAGTACATCGAATGGCCTTTGAGTCAGACTCTTGATCATTAGTTTGATGGTGTTATTGCTTATCTCAGTTCCCTGCTTCTTATTCACCAGCTATCCGACGTCTTTGTCTTGTTTTTCCCTTATTCGTGTGTTTGTCCCGCCTCTATAGCATTTTCTCATTACATTATTCCTAACTGAACAGCTTTTATTCCACCACTGCTGAGTGGGCTGTTTTTTAAAATCTCTTCTAGCACTCCATGGAAGTTCATTCTCTCTTTACTCGCAGTCCCACCCCACTTTATTTTCTGTTTATTCTCTCTTTGTAAGGGCCCAGCAGCTGCACACTGCTACCGGGCCGCTCCTTGTCTTCATTTCTGCCTCATCCTGTACCCACTTCGTTTCTTAATTTACTGTTTGAAAAATGTCAGCTGTCTTGGAGTGGTAAATCAAGACTACAACCTAACAAAAAAATCATAGTAAGATGGCTGCCATGAGCACGCCTGCATAAGCGCCGGCGGCCATCTTGGATTGATTTGGGTTCTAGTGTGAAAAAAGCAATTCCAAGGCAGCAGCACACGCATCCACACGCCTGCACGTGGATTTTGTGAAACAGTAACAAAAAATAACCACTGTATCACTGCAGGTGCACATACATGCTTGCTCACCACGACAGCTATCACACAATCGTCATATAGCACATGTTAGCAATGCAGCGTGCTTTCTGAGGCAAAAACAATATTTCTGATTTTAGCCAATGTTTTCTTGCTTGATGAGGGCTCAGCAGCTGCGACAATAAAGTTTTGAAAACCATGAGAAAACAAGCACTGACAAAGCCAAGAGGCTGGCAGACAACGCCAGACGCACTTGCTTTGCCAATAATTGTCTTGTTTTATTTTCTGCGCTTACTACAGCACGGAGGTAAATGCTTGAGAAGAAGGCCTCAGCAGGAAGAAGCAGTAAAATCCTGCCCCATGGCTGAGGTAGGGGTGAAGGTGTTGGGACTGGCACCGACTCCCAGCCCTGCAGGTTTACTGTAAGTCTCAGCACTGAAGCAGGAGGAGGCCAGACTCACTGGCGGGAAACACTCTCCTGAATCCAATATTATGTGTTAGTTTAAGGCTCGCTGCGGCGGACAGACAGACATCAATACACACTCTACTGCAGTGTGTCCTTAAGGTGGGTAAGCTGTCTGCCAGAGGGCAGTTTCCACTCATGGGGGCACAGAGTGCACAATGGTCCTACTGACAGCTGTTGTGTTGTGTTGCAGTGATCATGTTTGTGGTAGTGTGTCTTGTATTGCTGTAGGTTTATAAAGTGTGGTTGTAATAATTTAGTGCACAGTCGGGCACCTGCACTATTGCGGCTGAGGTGATATAATCTGACTGAGTGTTGCAGGTGCAATGCTGCAGCTGTTGTAGAGAAATTATCATAACCCTCTGTACTCCACATTCCATCATTTTAATGGTCTACACCAGATGGCACCACACTCCCTCACTCTTAATGTATACTAGATACCTTCACACTGCACCACACTCCCTCACTCTTAATGTATACTAGATGCTTTCACACCGCACCACACTCCCTCACTCTTAATGTATTCTAGATACCTTCACACAGCTCCACACTCCCTCACTCTTAATGTATTCCAGATACCTTCACACCACTCCACACTCCCTCGCTTTTAATGTATACTAGATACCTTCACACTGCACCACACTCCCTCACTCTTAATGTATACTAGATGCCTTCACACCGCACCACACTCCCTCACTCTTAATGTATTCTAGATACCTTCACACCACACCACACTCCCTCACTCTTAATGTATTCTAGATACCTTCACACCGCTCCACACTCCCTCGCTCTTAATGTATTCTAGATACCTTAACACCGCTCCACACTCCCTCGCTCTTAATTTATACTAGATACCTTCACACTGCACCACACTCCCTCACTCTTAATGTATGCTAGATACCTTCACACCGCACCACACTCCCTCACTTTTAATGTATACTAGACACCTTCACACCGCTCCACACTCCCTCGCTCTTAATGTATACTAGATACCTTCACACTCCCTCGCTCTTAATGTATACTACATAACTTCACACCGCTCCACACTCTCTCGCTCTTAATGTATACTAGATACCTTCACACCGCTCCACACTCCCTCGCTCTTAATGTATACTAGATACCTTCACACCGCTCCACACTCCCTCACTCTTAATGTATACTACATAACTTCACACCGCACCACACTCCCTCACTCTTAATGTATTCTAGATACCTTCACACCGCACCACACTCCCTCACTCTTAATGTATACTAGATACCTTCACACCACTACACACTCCCTCACTCTTAATGTATACTACATACCTTCACACCGCACCACACTCCCTCATTTTTAATGTATACTACATACCTTCACACCGCACCACACTCCCTCACTCTTAATGTATTCTAGATACCTTCACACCGCACCACACTCCCTCACTCTTAATGTATACTAGATACCTTCACACCACTCCACACTCCCTCACTCTTAATGTATACTAGATACCTTCACACCGCTCCACACTCCCTCACTCTTAATGTATACTACATACCTTCACACCGCTCCACACTCCCTCGCTCCTAATGTACACTAGATTACCCCATCCACCGCTCCACACTCCCTCACTCTTCTGGTGTATACCAGATAACCACACACCACCCCACACTCCCTCGCTTTTATGGTGTACACTAGATGACTGCACAAACCGCTCCACATTTCCTCACTTTTAATGTATACTAGATGCCTTCACACCGCACCACACTCCCTCACTCTTAATGTATATTAGATACCTTCACACCGCTCCACACTCCTTCCTCTTCCTTATGTATACACTAACTAGATACCCGCCCACACCGCTCCACACTTTCCCACTCTTAATGTATACTAGATACCTTCACAAGGCTCCACACAGCACTAGTTGCAAAACTTTTACTACAAAACGGGATGGGCATTAGGGATGACAAGACTGAGGGGGATTGCACAGCACACCCCCTCAGTGCGCATATATGTTTGGCCAGCCAAACATACATGGGCAGTAGGCTCTCTCCAGTCCAGCAACACAGTTGATGGGCTGGAGAGAGCAGGCACGGGATCCCTGTCTGCCTGGGATCAACCTTGCGAGTGCTCCCAGCCAATACGAATGCTACTTTGAGCAGCATCAGGATTGGCCGCAGGGCAGGCTGAGAGCCGGTGCCACTAGTGCAGGAGAGGTGCGGCGCGACGGTGGCAGGAAAGCAGGTAAGTGATTTTTATTTATTTTTTACATTCATTTGTCTGCCCCCTGCATCCCCTCTGCACTCTCCCCCCAACCTGCCCCGTCCCAACAAAGCCCCGCGAGCCACGCCTGCTCCTCACCCTTATGGTGTACACTAGATGGCACCACACTCCCTCAATTTTAATGTATGCTAGATACCTTCACACCGCTCTACACTCTCTCACTCTTATGTTGTACACTAGATGACCCCAAACACCACTTCACCCTCCCTCCTCACCACTTTGGTGTGCACTAGATGACCCCACACACAGCTCCACACTCCCTCCTCACCCTTACGGTGTACACTAGAGGACTCCACACACGGCTTCACACTCCCTCACTCTTATGGTGTTCACTAGATGACCCCACACACAGCTCCACACTCCCTCCTCACCCTTACGGTGTACACTAGAGGACTCCACACACGGCTTCACACTCCCTCACTCTTATGGTGTTCACTAGATGACCCCACACACAGCTCCACACTCCCTCCTCACCCTTACGGTGTACACTAGAGGACTCCACACACCGCTTCACACTCCCTCACTCTTATGGTGTTCACTAGATGATCCCACACACTGCTCCACACTTCTTCACTCTTATGGTGTACAATAGATGAACCCACACACCACTCCACACCTTCACTCTTATGGTGTACAATACATGACCCCACACACCGCTCCACACTTCCTCCTCACCCTTATGGTGTACACTAGATACGGACACACACTCACTCTTGTGGTGTACACTAGATACCACCACACCTTCACTCTTGTGGTGTACACTAGATGACCCCACCCACCGCTCTGCACTCCCTCACTCTTATGGTGTACACTTGATGACCCCACACACAACTCCACACTCCCTCACTATTAATGTATACTAGATACCTTCACACTGCTCCACATTCCCTTACTCTTATTGTGTACACTAGATGACCCCACACACCGCTCCACACTCCCTCCTCACCCTTCTGGTGTACACTAGATGACCCCATCCACCGCTCTACAATCCCTCACTTTGATGGTGTATACTAGATGACCCCACACACCGCTCCACACTCTCTCACTCTTAATGTATACTAGATACCTTCACACCGCTCCACACTCCCTGGCTCTTATGGTGTACACTAGATACCCACACCCCGCTCCACACTTCCTCCTCACCCTTAGGGTATACACTAGATGGCCCCAGACACCGCTCCACACTCCCTCACTCTTATGGTGTACACTTGATGACCCCACACACAAGTCCACACTCCCTCACTATTAATGTATACTAGATACCTTCACACTGCTCCACATTCCCTTACTCTTATTGTGTACACTAGATGACCCCACACACCGCTCCACACTCCCTCCTCACCCTTCTGGTGTACACTAGATGACCCCATCCACCGCTCTACAATCCCTCACTTTGATGGTGTATACTAGATGACCCCACACACCGCTCCACACTCTCTCACTCTTAATGTATACTAGATACCTTCACACGCTCCACACTCCCTGGCTCTTATGGTGTACACTAGATACCCACACCCCGCTCCACACTTCCTCCTCACCCTTAGGGTATACACTAGATGGCCCCAGACACCGCTCCACACTCCCTCACTCTTATGGTGTACAATACATGACCCCACACACTGCTCCTCATTCCTATGGTGTACACTAGATACCCACACAACGCTCCACACCTTCTCCCTCTTCTGGTGTATTCTAAATAACTACGTACAGCTCCATGTTGCCTCACTCTTATTGTACACCAGACACCTTCACACAACCTAGGACTCCTTTACTGTTATGGTGCACACTAGATACACACACACAATGCTCCACACTCCCTCACTCTTATGGTGTAAAGTAAATACCCACACACTGCTCCACACTCCATCCCCCTTATGGTGTACACTAGATGACCCCACACACCCTCACTCTTATGTTGTACACTAGATACCAAAACAATGCTCTACACTCTTATGGTGTACACTGGATACTGACACACAACACCACTGTCCCTCACTCTTGTGGTGTAAACCTGATACCCCCACACAGCCCCACACCCCCTCACCCTTATAGTGTACACTAGATATCAACACACCGCTCCACACTCCCTCACTCTTGTGGTGTACACTAGATAACCACACACAACTCCACCCTCCCTTGCTCATTTGGTGTACACTAGATACTCACACACAGCTCCGCACTCCTTCACTCTTACGGTGTACACTACTGACATACAGCTCCACAGTCCCTCACTCTTATGGTGCACACTAGATACCCACACACTGCTCCACACTCCCTCACTCTTGTGGTGTACACTAGATACCCACTCACAACTCCATCCTCTCTCGCTCCTATGGTGTACACTTGATATTCACACACAGCTCCACCCTCCCTTGCTCTTATGGTGTACACTAGATACTCACACACAGCTCCACACTCCCTCACTCTTGTGGTGTACACATTATTTTTTACTGTGCACTAGATGGCTTCACACTGCTCCATGTTCCCTCACTCTCTTTCCCTTCGGCTACAACACAGTATTCTCAGCACACTGTCACCTTCTGGTGTGCAGACAGCACTAGATGAATACATCACTCACTGGACAAGATCAATCAAAAGAATAAAGCTTTTGCCCTAAAATATGATGCTGAATAAGGAAGAATGTGTGCTGAAACACAGTTTGGCCGGCCAAAAAAAGTATCCCTGGGTAATGTTGAAGACCAGCTCCACGTTACAAGCAGAATCTATTATCTTTATGGGGTGTAGGTTGCATTTACTACCAAGAAGTGTGTTGCAGAAAGCTAAAGGACAAACAATTGATTTCACTGCACAGTTTTACAGGTGTGGTCCAGGGGTGCAGACAGAGCTTTGGTGAAAGAGGTCAGCTTCCAGGCGAGTGACTGCACAGACTGACACCTGAACTGTGTGAGATTTAAAAATCAGACTGATGTATCAATCAGGCCACTGTGGTTGCAGTAGAATTACACGTGGACACTTAAGACAAAGATGCATGAAGTCTGAGAGGAGAGGCCTTTCTCTGGGAAATGAAGACGCGGTGAGACCACAGTCTGGATGTTTTTATGGTACAGTGATGGGCTGGCCACTGACGATGGCTTTGTGAGGGCACTGGGAGGTTTCAATACAAGCAGGGTCTGCTGACCCGGCTGTAGGTCTGTAACCACTGTGAGTGGTGTGTGTGAGATCCTCAATCGAGCTGGGCTTCCTAAGCTGAAAGTAGGCCTGTATTCACTGAGGAGTCGCGTATTAGGGAGGACCTCAGTCCGACCAGGTATTCCTGACCTGGCTGTAGGTCTAACCACGGGCATTTTCATTCCAAGTGAACCCATCCTGCTCCCTTTGGGGCTTTCAGGCCTTGTTTATTATTCTACTGCAGTATATGTAAAGCTGTTCATGGAAGAATGAGTAAGTGGATGATTCAGTGAGAGACAGGCTGCCCATGGAAGACCAGTGAGTGACAGACTGCCCCAGGAAGAGCCAGAGTGTAACAGGTGGTCCGTGACAGAACCAGTGAGTGACAGACTGTTCGTGACAGAACCAAAGAGTGACAGGGTGTCCATGGAAGAACCAGTGAGCTAGAGGCCTTCTATGACAGAACCAATGAGTGACATGCCCTCTGCGGCTTAACAAGTGAGCGAGAGGCTGCCCATAACAGAATCAGTGAGTGACAGGCTGTCCATGACAGAAGCAGGGAGTGAAAAAGGCTGTCTGTGGAAGAACCAGTGAGTGACAGGCCGTCTCTGACAGAACCAATGAGTGACACGCCCTCTGTGGCTTAACCAGTGAGTGAGAGGCTGTCCATGACAGAAGCAATGAGTGACAGGCTGTCCGTGACCAAACCAGTGAGCGACAGCCTGTCTGTGACAGAACCAGTGAGTGACAGGCTGCCCCTGGCTTAACCAGTGAGCGAAAGGCTGTCCATAACAGAATCAGTGAGTGACAGGCTTTCCATGATAGAAGCAGTGAGTGACAGGCTGTCCGTGACAAAACCAGTGAGTGACAGGCTGTCCGTGACAAAACCAGTGAGTGACAGGCTGTCCGTGACAAAACCAGTGAGCGACAGGCTGTTTATGACAGAACCAGCAAGCAACACTGTCTGCGACAGAACCAGCGAGCAACAGATTGTCCCTAGAAGAACCAGCGAGTGACAGGCTGTCGGTAGAAGATTCAGTGAGTGACAGGCCCTATGGGACAGAACCAGTGAGGTACAGGCTGTTTGTGGAAGAACTAGTGATTGACAGGCTGTCCCATGAGGAGCCAGAGTGTGACAGGCTATCCACTACAGAACCAGTGAATGACAGGCTGTCCCTGAAGAGCCACTGAGTTAAAGGGTCGTTTGAGGGAGAAGCAGCGAGTGACAGGTTGTCCGTAGCAGAGTCAATGTCTAAGGTGACCACCTGTTTTCATTGAGTGACAGGCTGTCCATGACAGAAGCAGTAAGCGAAAGGCTGTCTGTGGAAGAACCACTGAGTGACAGGCGGTCCGAGACAGAACCAGCGAGCGACAGGCTGTCCGTGACCGAACCAGCGAGTGACAGGCTGTCCGAGACAGAACCAGTGAGCGACAGGCTGTCCGTGACCGAGCCAGCAAGTGACAGGCTGTCTGTGACCGAACCAGCAAGTGACAGGCTGTGCGTGACCGAGCCAGCAAGTGACAGGCTGTGCGTGACCGAACCAGCAAGTGACAGGCTGTCCGTGAACGAACCAGCAAGTGACAGGCTGTCCCTGGAAGAAGCAGTGAGTGACAGGTTATCCGTAGCAGAGCCAATGTCTAACGTGACCACCTGTCTTCAGTGAGTGACAGGCTGTCCATGACGGAAGCAGTAAGTGAAAGGCTGTCTGTGGAAGAACCACTGAGTGACAGGCTGTCCGTGACAGACCCAGTAAGTGACACACTGTCTGTGACTGAACAAGAGAGCGACAGGCTGTACAAGACCGAACCAACGAGCGACAGGCTGTCCATGACAGAACCAGCGAGGGACAGGCTGTCCGAGACAGAACCAGCGAGGGACAGGCTGTCCGAGACAGAACCAGCGAGGGACAGGCTGTCCGAGACAGAACCAGCGAGGGACAGGCTGTCCGAGACAGAACCAGCGAGGGACAGGCTGTCCGAGACAGAACCAGCGAGGGACAGGCTGTCCGAGACAGAACCAGCGAGCGACAGGCTGTCCGAGACAGAACCAGCGAGCGACAGGCTGTCCGAGACAGAACCAGCGAGCGACAGGCTGTCCGAGACAGAACCAGCGAGCGACAGGCTGTCCGAGACAGAACCAGCGAGCTACAGGCTGTCCGAGACAGAACCAGCGAGCGACAGGCTGTCCGAGACAGAACCAGCGAGCGACAGGCTGTCCGAGACAGAACCAGCGAGCGACAGGCTGTCCGAGACAGAACCAGCGAGCGACAGGCTGTCCGAGACAGAACCAGTGAGTGACAGGCTGTTCCTGGAAGAACCAGTGAGCGACAGGCTGTCCGAGACAGAACCAGCGAGCGACAGGCTGTCCGAGACAGAACCAGCGAGCGACAGGCTGTCCGAGACAGAACCAGCGAGCGACAGGCTGTCCGAGACAGAACCAGTGAGCGACAGGCTGTCTGTGACCGAACCAGCGAGCGACAGGCTGTCCGAGACAGAACCAGCGAGGGACAGGCTGTCCGAGACAGAACCAGCGAGGGACAGGCTGTCCGAGACAGAACCAGCGAGCGACAGGCTGTCCGAGACAGAACCAGCGAGCGACAGGCTGTCTGTGACCGAACCAGCGAGGGACAGGCTGTCCGAGACAGAACCAGCGAGCGACAGGCTGTCCGAGACAGAACCAGCGAGCGACAGGCTGTCCGAGACAGAACCAGCGAGCGACAGGCTGTCCGAGACAGAACCAGCGAGCGACAGGCTGTCTGTGACCGAACCAGCGAGCGACAGGCTGTCCGAGACAGAACCAGCGAGGGACAGGCTGTCCGAGACAGAACCAGCGAGGGACAGGCTGTCCGAGACAGAACCAGCGAGCGACAGGCTGTCCGAGACAGAACCAGCGAGCGACAGGCTGTCTGTGACCGAACCAGCGAGGGACAGGCTGTCCGAGACAGAACCAGCGAGCGACAGGCTGTCCGAGACAGAACCAGCGAGCGACAGGCTGTCTGTGACCGAACCAGCGAGGGACAGGCTGTCCGAGACAGAACCAGCGAGCGACAGGCTGTCCGAGACAGAACCAGCGAGCGACAGGCTGTCCGAGACAGAACCAGCGAGCGACAGGCTGTCCGAGACAGAACCAGCGAGCGACAGGCTGTCCGAGACAGAACAAGCGAGCGACAGGCTGTCCGAGACAGAACCAGCGAGGGACAGGCTGTCCGAGACAGAACCAGCGAGCGACAGGCTGTCCGAGACAGAACCAGCGAGCGACAGGCTGTCTGTGACCGAACCAGCGAGGGACAGGCTGTCCGAGACAGAACCAGCGAGCGACAGGCTGTCCGAGACAGAACCAGCGAGCGACAGGCTGTCCGAGACAGAACCAGCGAGCGACAGGCTGTCCGAGACAGAACCAGCGAGCGACAGGCTGTCCGAGACAGAACCAGCGAGCGACAGGCTGTCCGAGACAGAACCAGCGAGCGACAGGCTGTCTGTGACCGAACCAGCGAGGGACAGGCTGTCCGAGACAGAACCAGCGAGCGACAGGCTGTCTGTGACCGAACCAGCGAGGGACAGGCTGTCCGAGACAGAACCAGCGAGCGACAGGCTGTTCCTGGAAGAACCAGAGAATGACAGGCTGTCCATGACCGAACCAGCGAGCAACAGACTGTCCGTGACAGAACCAGCAAACAATAGGCTGTCCGCGATAGAACCAGTGAGTGACAGGCTGTCCCTGGAAGAATCAGCAAGTGACAGGCTGTCCGTAGAAGAGTCAGTGAGTGACAGGGTCTCCGGGACAGAACCAGTGAGTGACAGGCTGTCCCTGGAAGAATCAGTGAGTGACAGGCTGTCCGTAGAAGATTCAAAGATTAACAGGGTCTCTGGGGCAGAACCAGTGAGTGACAGGCTATCCACAACAGAACCAGTGAGTGACAGGCTGTTTGAGGAATAAGAAGTGAGTGACAGGTTGTCAGTGGCAGAAGCAGTGAGTGTGAGGCTGTCTGTGGAAGAACCAGTGAGTGACAGGTTGTATGTGGAAGATTCAGTGAGTGACAGGCTCTCCGGGGCAGAACCAGTGAGTGACAGGCTGTTCCTGGAAGAACCAGAAAGTGACAGGTTGTTTGTGGAAGAAGTGAAGGATAGGTTGTCTGTGGCAGAGCCAATGTCTAAGGTGACCACCTGTCTTCAGATCACTACAAACACTGTCTCCAGCCCTGAATTTCCCCTGGGAAGTAATTGATTTCTGGTGTGTTTGTCTAATTAGTTCATCTGAAGAACAAGACTACAACCCCCAGAATGCATTAGGTTATGGCACCAAAGTCCAAGGCAGGAAACAGTGTTGGTGATGATCCAGAGGGTGACAGCACTCTTAATGGAAGGGTAAGAGGCTGCACGTGAGGTAATGAGTGAGGGGACTCTTGATGGCCTGTCCAGCATCTGGGACGCGGCGTGGCACATCTGTGAAACATGCAGCCATGAAACCCCACCCTGCACACAAGGCAAACTCTGTTGTCACACCGCTTCTCACACTTGTGACTGAGTGAATGCTGACTTGGGACACACCCCGGCCCTTCTAGGAACAGCCCGCAGCTGTGCACGTGCTCTCAGGATCTGTGGCACTCACAGCCTCTAGGCACTAGGCCCTCTGCACTTTCCTTGATTTCTAACGTGGCGGTGGGAGCTCGGTAAACTGCCCCCAGCCCCAACGCCTCAGCTGAATAGTCCATACACATGTGAGTTTAACAATCATACCCAGGACAGCGGTACCCCCTGCACAGAGAGCAGGCACAGCAGAGTCAGGGGCCCGAGTGTGAGTTTAACAATCACACCCAGGGCAGCGGTACCCCCTGCACAGAGAGCAGGCACAGCAGCTTGTCTGTATACCAAACAGCTTATGTGGGTACAAACGTCACTCGACTTGATCTCAGGAGTGAACTGGAGGCACTGGGACAGACCTGGTACAAAAGCATGCGTAGATCAAAAAAAGGCTTATGTGTATCAAGACATGGTCTCTTATAGTGCAAAAGACCATTGGTTACTTGGACATCTGTGGGCAGTATCCCAACCTGGGTCTCAATAGGATGAGAAGTACTTGTGCCAGCACCAGCCCGGAAGGAGGCGTGCACAGGCAAAGCCCAAGGGCTAGGGAAGGCCTCACCCAACAAACATAATTTGCATTCCAGGTACTCAGCAAGCTTAACATGACAAAAGGTCACTTCCTTATCCTGCACCAACCGGTGGATGCCTCAGCAGATCCCGCAGGTGAAGAACCGAGAGTGCTGCGCTCAGCCGGCTCCTCATCAGTACGTAAACCAAGGCTGCTTTCCCGTGAACTGTCACTATGTTTTACAGCTAGAGGCACAGACAAAGTAAAACGACATCAAACGAACAGGTGAGCTGCTCTGAAAATAACCATCTGTCTTAATACATCCCAGGGCAGCCATCACTTGCTGTAGCACATTGTGGGGCACCAAGCCACCAACTGGACATGAGGGGGCTCTAGAGGGAGAAATAACAAAGACACCAACCAGAGAGAAAGAGGTTCTAGTAGGGCTGGTTGCTCAATCAGTGACATGAAACAGCGACTATTTACAAAGAGAAATGAAGAAACGACCAACTGCGATTGAGGGAGATTAATAAGGACAAATAGTCCAATCATTAAATGGAAACACAAAGGCAGATGGTCCAATCATTACATGGAAGCAACGCTATCTAAAGATAGATGATCCAATCATTACATGGAAACAACCAGATCTAAGGGGCTCTAAAGGCAGTTAATGCAATCATTACATGGAAACAACGGGATCTAAAGGCAGATAATCTATTCATTACATGGAAACAACAAGATCTAAAGTGATCTAAAGGCAGATAATGCAATCATTACATGGAAACAACGGGATCTAAAGGCAGATAATGCAATCATGACGTGGAAACAACATGATCTAAAGGGATCTAAACGCACATAATGCAATCATTACATGGAAACAATGGGATCTAAAGGCAGATAATGCAATGATTACACGGAAACAACAGATCTAAAGGAAGATAATCTAATCATTACATGGAAACAACAAGATCTAAAGGGATCTAAAGGCAGATAATGCAATCATTACATGGAAACAATGGGATCTAAAGACAGATAATCTAATCATTACATGGAAACAACAAGATCTAAAGGGATCTAAAGGCAGACAATGCAATCCTTACATTTAAACAACAGGATCTATCTAAAGCAGATAATCTAATCATTACGTGGAAACAATGGGATCTAAAGGCAGATAATCCAATCATTACATGGAAACAACGGGATCTAGAGCAGATAATCTAATCATTAAGTAGAAACAATGAGATCTAAAGGCAGATAATCCAATCATTACATGGAAACAACACGATCTGAAGGCAGATAACCCAATCATTATGTAGAAGCAACAGAATGTAATGGCAGATAATCCAATAATTATGTGGAAACAACAAGATCTAATGGCCGATAATCCAATCACTACATGGAAACAACAGGCTCTAATGGCAGATAACCCAATCATTATGTACAAGCAACAGGATGTAATGGCAGATAATCCAATCATTACATGGAAACAACAGGATCTAATGGCAGATAATCCAATCATTACATGGAAACAACGGGATCTAAAGGCAGATAATCCAATCATTACATGGAAACAACGGGATCTAGAGCAGATAATCTAATCATTAAGTAGAAACAATGAGATCTAAAGGCAGATAATCCAATCATTACATGGAAACAACGGGATCCAAAGTCAGATAATCTAATCATTATATGGAAACAAGATCTAAACGCAGATTATCCAATCATTACATGGAAACAATGTGATCTAAAGGCAGATAATGCAATCATTACATGGAAACCACAGATCTGAAGGCAGATGATCCAATCATTATATGTAAACAACAGGATCTAAAGGCAGATAATCCAATCATTACATGGAAACAATGGGATCTAGAGCCGATAATCTAATCATTAATTAGAAACAATGAGATCTAAAGGCAGATAATCCAATCATTACATGGAAACAACACGGTCTGAAGGCAGATAACCCAATTATTATGTAGAAGCAACAGGATGTAATGGTAGATAATCCAATAATTATGTGGAAACAACAAGATCTAATGGCAGATAATCCAATCATTACATGGAAACAACAGGCTCTAATGGCAGATAATCCAATCATTACATGGAAACAACGGGATCTAAAGTCAGATAATTAAATCTCTTACTGTAAGCAAGGGGCATGTTATGTTGTGTCTGTTTGTATAGCGCATTAAGCACCTGTGAGGGTATCCAGGCACTTGAGCAGGCGTGTAGGTGAGTGTGGTCTCAGAGTAATTGAAAGAGACAGGTCTTCAGCTTCTTCTGGAACTCAACGTGAGTTCTTGGTGGGATGTATGAGAACTAATGACCTCCTGCTCTGCTCTTGTGAACGCAGGGCTATGTGCGAGTCCGCATACAGAGGCAGGCAATTCAACTATTAAACCAAAATATAAGGAATCCAAAAAAACAGATAATCTAATCACAGAGTAACAACAGATTGAATATAGAAAGAAAGAGAGACAGAGACAATCCAATCATTAACCCATGGACGGGGAATCTAGAGGGCCAGATTACCAATCACTGATCTGAAATGAATGAAAGGCACCTACAGAAAGGAGATAATCCATTCCCAGCCTGGTAAAAAAAGGGACCCAGAGAGACACATATTCCAATCATATTCCACAAGAGGATCAAGAGAGGCAGAATATCTAATAACAAACCTGAAACTAAGGGATTTAGTAGGCCATATACAGCAACCACTAACCAGAAACAAACGTGGTCAGGAAGGCGGATTATCCAATCGCTGATCAGAAATGAAGGGCAGATAATGCATGGAACTACCCTTGCACCGTAAAGGTTTTAATACGCAGACTCTCCGTCTTGCCAACGAGGGACGAGGGATGGACCAATAATCCAAGAATGATACTCCTATCAGCAGGACAAAGAGGCAGTCTGGAAAGGTAGTATATTCAATAACTCTCTAAATCCCCTACCAGGCACTGAGGTTTACATGAAGGGCAGATAATTCAGTCAACAACCAGGCACAGAGGTACACTGATAGGACAGATAAATTAATCAGCAACTACGTTTGACGTATGCTAGTAGGGCAGAAAATTCAATCAACAACCAGGCACAGGGGTACACCGATAGGACAGGCATTGAAATACGCTGCTAAGACAGATAATTCAATCAACAACAATACGGTATGGAGGTATGCTGATAGGACAGGTAATTCAATTAACAACCAGGTATGGCGATACTCTGGTATGAGATAATTAAAGCAAGGTAAGAAGGTAAGCTATTAGGGCAGATAATTGAATCAACCAGTTTGGACGAACACTGGTAGGACAGATAATTCAATCAACCACCAGGCATGGAGGTACACTGGTAGGACAGGTAGTTCAATCAACCACCAGGCATGGAGGTGCACAACCAAGTAAGGAGGTATGCTGTTAGGATAGATAATACAATCAACAGCCAGGTATGGTGCTACGCTGGTAGGACAGATAGTTCAATCAATAACCAGGTATGGAGTCACACTGGTAGGACAGATAAGTCAATCAACAGCCAGCTGGCTTGGAGGTACCTGTTAGGACAGATGATTCTATCAATAACCAGGTATGGAGTCACACTGGCAGGACCGATAGTTCAATCTACAGCCAGACATGGAGGTACGCTGGTAGGACAGATAATGCATGAATTACTGACATCAGCGGCTGTCACAAAGTTGCTCTGGTAAAAAAGATTATGCAATCACAGAGCTGACACACAGTGATCCTGGAGAAACAGTTACTCCACACTCATGAAATCAGTGAATGGGCATGTGAGAGCTCCAGAACAGTATAGGATGCAATGCCCAACCCTGCCCAGCGGCGCACTGGTTAGAGATAATATCCATCAACTCTTTCCGCCTCTAACCGCGCGGTGCTCTGTAAGACACACACGGGAGCCAGTGACCAGTCGAGTACAGGGCTTTGGAACGACAGATAAGCTGTGGACCTGGAGTCTCAGTCTACTCCCCCAATGGTCAGCCACCTTACCTTGTCACAGTCTAAACTAGTTCAAGTGTTTCTTTTCTGTTGGCACAGAGTTCCTAGATTTTTTTAGACAAAGAATCAAGGAACTTGCTAATGTAAAGCCACATAAGTCGATTCAACTGCACAGGATTCAATTGTGACAAGTAAGATTTAAATCCATAACTGTATCAAGTTCCAAACGTTTTAAATAAAATATAATTGCCTTGAGATTACTTTAGTCACACAGTAATCAAGGCATAATCTAGTCACAACATACTCAAAATAATTTGCACAGAAACACTTCACTCATCGAGAGCATAAATAATGAAGTCCTACTACAAAAATAGGAAAGAATTCAACAAAATGTTACAAACAAGTGTCTTTTACGGTCAAACCGTATCCAAAAGTGTGAGTGCTGTTGCTGTTCAGAACCTAGGTGCTAACCTATCAACAGACAGCAGAGAACTATCCAAGAACAGGACATGGTTCACTTCCTTATAGGTCCCCACCCGTTTGTTGACTTGTTGTTGTATTATGTGCAGTGTGAAGGTCATGTGACTCACAGATCCTGTGCTACTCCTGCCCCTTGTGGCCTATGGGCCAGATACTATGATGTTATCATCCAAAACGCTTCCTTTTGCAATATGAAATTTGCCTGAATTGCAGTGTTTCTACAGTATAGGATTGTTTCACAATTGTTAATCAGGTGCAGGTTAAGTGATTCCTTTTGGAAAAGCATCCTATGGGATATTTCATATGTTTTATACGTATACTGCTTGTCTTATTTTTGTGATTAATTTTCCTAGATAAGCTGCATAAGCATATTTTAGTATGTTCACAAAATAAGCTGTCACGGGGGCGCGGCTCTAGCAATTTGAATAATGTTGTAGGTGAGGGAGTGATAGTTCCTGCACTCATAAGTACTTACAATCACTGCACCTGAGGCATGGAGCAGTGACTCCAGTCAATGGCTTACTATTAGTGTTTGGTGGATCAGCTGTGGGAAAAGGCAATTTAATTGTAGGAAAAAGTTTGTTTGTAAAGAGTGGTTTCTCTTTAAGCATTAATAAAGTTTTTACTTCCCAGAAAATGCACAGCCCATGAATATGATGGCTCTTGACGGCAAGCGCTTAATAGAAAGAGCGATATTATTAGGAGACCCTCTTCGTGTGTTTGAAGCCAACGGTGTAGGGTTGAAACCTCACTCATCCCTTGCTAGAAGTAACTGAATATACATCTCCAGGTCTTTTATTCATTTGTTAACATCATTTACTCATTGGGGTCACTCTGCTTTTGTTAACACTCTTGTTTACAGCCTCTCTTTCTCAAAGTATAAAAACTACTGATAGTAAAAACCAGTGAAGCCTCAATTACGAAGTGTAATGTGTGACCTGTATGCTCTCAGTCTCTGAAAGCTGGCTTCATGTTGGCCTTACTGAGCCCTTCCACATCTGGAGGGAGTTACTCTCTTGTTAGGGTTCGGCATGTGTGCCACAGACATGCTAGACTCACACGCCAAGACGCGTACCAATATCAGCACCCACAAAGGTTCAGCTATCAAACTTACATTTCATGAATTAAATAAATAACTAAGATAATACTTGATTGAGAAGGAACAAAAAACAAACCGAGGCGGGCCATACTAGGCGCTGAATGATGGCAACGCAAGGGTTTGAAGCCCTGTTCATACCCCTGGGGGGGGGGGGGGCGGACACGGATTCTTCAGGTGCTCTTGACATACGTGCCACCGGTCATGTGTGATAAGCAGTCCACCCAACCTGCGCAGCTTCCAGCTGCCTCGAGTCCATCCGTCTCAAGGAGCTGAGGCGAACCTCCACATCTGGGTCCAAAACGCCCCTCAGAGTCCGATTTCTGAAGGGTATAAACATCTGTGAATGGCGGGGCTTCCCTTCCACCCACCACTGTCTAGCCTCGAGCTGGGACTCCATTACCTCTTAAGACGTTTAATCAGTCAGCAGGAAAGATGCTTCGTTAAAAGCCCAAACACCAGCCTTCTACTCGTAATATGTTATTGTCCTTAGTGACTCTTGTAGTTTGCTAAACGGGTGGCAACTCTTTCCTGGAGATACAAGTTGTCCCTTGAACTAGTCCATGTTTACTCGAGCTAGATCATGGCCATAATCATGTGTAAGAGACCTGGGACAGGTCTATCATTAGGATCCGCTCAGTTATCCTACAGTAACTTCATTGCACACAATCTCCGAGCTCTGACTGGAGTACAACGAACCGAGTACCCCCTTCGCTTTCTTCTCTCTAGCTTTGCGCACAGACTAAATGAAACTCCGCCATTCGCCTCGTGTGACTTTCACCGCTGATCCAGGGTGTTTTACCTCTAATCATTCATGCATCTATTAAATGTACAACCTAGCGCAGCTGCTTAAAAAAACTCAACCAATAACGGGGGCTTCGCATGCCAGCCATTGGTCGAAGATATTTCAAACTTGGGGCGCTTGTTTACCTTAGAATGAGTCTGAAGTCTGGGAGGTGTGATGACTGCTTAGTTGGAAGAACAGCTCTGTGGGTGTAAATCAGGTTAGTACGTCATGTAACACAGTGTAATGGGGCTGCACATCATGCCAGGTCATGTATGTTCAGAAACGTGCCTTTTGACGTCATGTGCTGTGCTAACAGTAGGCGCTGTTCTTTGTGTTGTCTCTGAATGTTTATTCACAATAATGTCCCTGCTGGAGGTCGTCCCCACTTAAGGGTGGCGAGACGAGCCCTTGCACGCCGTGGAGAGAAGGACTCCCTGTGAACGTGTTTGGAGGTGGATCTTCAAGTTGTCATCTCTGGCACCGATTCCCGTTGGACATAAATGCACCAACAGGATAACCAGTGCCCGCGCCCTGGCACCAGGCCTTGCTCTGCTCGCCACCAAACTGCATTGTTTAATTAACACGACGCTTGTTGCTTAGTTTGCGTTCCTAGCCGGATGGGTGGGCCCCATGCACGGCCACTAGGTGGCTCAGTGGTGTCCAAGGCATGGAATGTGCTTCTTTACTGTAGTAGCCCTGCAGAGGTCCCAGGCACTAACCAGAAGGCATCTCAGCCGCAGACTGGCACAGAGATGGCACAAGGGAAACCTGAGAGACCAGCCTCAAACATGGGAAGGGCAAACACGTGGTGGGACTCTCACAGCCGACAGAAACGAGCATCTTCCCAGGGAGTCCAGACAGAGCTGCCAGTCAGAGCCAGCACGAGACAAGCCCAGGACTGGACACCCCAGGGTCTATAAAGTGGTGTCAGTCGTGGTCTGCAATAGCTGAAGCGTCCACACCTAGAGAAGCTCTGGCTTACACATAGAGCAATCCTGGGGTTAAAGGGGGCTGCCATGATCGCACGGACCGGTGCCCTGAGGTTCACACAGCACAGAAGAATTACACAAGTGATCACTGCCTGACAAAAGAGATCCACTCCAACTGAACCTGCCACCAGGATCCAGTGTTCATCAGAACTGGAGAGCTCCGGAAGGAGACACAAGTTTACGTATTCAGGGAGAGAAGCACACTGGGAAGTCGTCATCTAATGTCCCTTTATGTATCAGCTCTCTCCAGCCATCCTGTAGGGCGATCGCACCGGTCTGTTCCTTCAGGCCTCTTCCAAAGCGCTATGGCCCCACTGAGGGCCACTCAGGAGCACCGGAGACTTGCAGAACACCGAAGTGCAGTGGCTTCCAGTCATGAGCACACCGGGGGGAGGGTCTGGAGGGTGACCTGGAAAGAGCCGGAGCAGTCAGGCTCTACTTATGTACTAGAGACAACAATACAAGCACCACCAGCATGCTGGCGACATTGCCAACCAGGCAACGTTTCAACCACAGTGATCCAAGGGGGGCATAAACCGGCTCACTAATCAGAGTCGACATATCTGAACCCTGCAAGACCTAGAAGGAACCAGCCCCGCTGACCTGCAAGAACCAGGGGGCACCCACAACCCACAGGCACCAAAGGAGAGGACGCACAGACCAGCTCCACTTACTAAAAGTGATCATGTCCTAGGGGTTTCAGGGCCTTCCTGGTGAGCAGGTATCCACCGCTTGGCTGTCTGAAGAGAAAGGACATTCCTTCTTGCATCGAGGACTCCGAGGTGTAGCCTCTGCTGGTTAATGCAGCCACCTTGTCCCCCCTCTGATGCGCAAACACTGGTCCTTAACAGAGCCGCCCAACCAAGGAGAAGGCTTTAGTAGGACAAAAGCTTTTCAATGCGATCCCTTTTTCCACCGTTAGCCAATGTAACTGGGCCAGAGGGCGCGATCTGGGCAGATCTCTGAGGTCAGAAGGGGCCAGTGCTGCCAGGATTCCTTCATGGTTCAAAGATCCAAGAAAGGAATATTGCAGTAATTCAGTCTACTAACAACAATGCACTGTGAGAACAGGCTAGATCGACTTTTCCAAATTTCGTTAATAAACAAACGTCAGATTTACATGATCTTGTAAAGATGTGGGTCCAGGCTCAGAGGGGTGTGAAGGGTTGTGCCTAGATTCCTCAGAGTGGAAACGGGAAGAGGAGAAGGTGCTCTGCCCACATCCGAGGGCCATCCATCCTGGGACCTGATGTTATGTAACCCACCCAGAAAGGCTCTCATTTTTTGTCGGTCTTCAACTTGTACGCATTATTTCTTAAATACTTGGGTAACAGCTGCAAAACTATTTGTAAAGTGGTGTTTGGCCCAAGCGGTTGTGTCACCGAGGAGAGAGGTCTACTGTGTATGTCATGGAGAAGCCAGTCAAAAGGTGCTCACAGATGTTAACTTAGGGCCTGGTGGGACTCCACGCGGCACGCTGGCATGAAACCTTCACTGCTTGGCTTCTACTTCCAATGTGAGGAACAACCCAATCCGAAGCAGAGCCCCTGACACACATCTCATGCAGCCTACTCCCAGGCACGATGGGATCAAACGCCGCAGAGGTCCCACCACTCCTGGACCCTTCACGCATCCCCCAGCTGCAAAAAAAGACAACTCACTGAGCATGTCATCTGACTTCTGCAGCCAGTCCCAGCCACTGTGTGCTGGCAACCTCAGGCCTATGTATAAAATGGTAAAGGTAAAACCACGAACACCAGAATGCAAACTGAATAAAAAGGCACAACAATCTGGACTCATCACACAGCATGGGCCACTTGCCAGCTATGCACATGGATGCATGGGTGGATGGATAGAAAAAAATAAAACTTTATGTTCTATGTTGACAATTTGACTTGTTTTTTATTTCCAGACTTAGTTGGTCTCTGATTTTCAGTGAAAGTGTGTAATAAGTAAGAGTTTCAATTCTTTTAATTTGCAGAGATATTCTGAAACCTGTTTGTAGCAGAGGTTTACATCTGGATGAGGGTGAAAGCTTCCTATGCAATAAACTGTAACGCGATGGATGTCCTGGAAGGTCAGAGATTTGTTGAACATTTTTTTTACTGGAGGCAACGCACTGCCTCACTTGACAGAACCCTGGGAAGGCTGGTTTTCTTTCCAACTAAGCCCAGATAAAATATCAGGCGCGTTGAAGAGCGAGTAGGATGTTGGGGTGCAGAGGAAGAGTGGGAACTAAGACTAAAGAGATGATGGGATATGAATAATTACGAAGGTGTGATCTGGATTACTCTGTCGAGTGGAGTCCACATTTGATGTGTTCTGTCCAACCATGGAGGCTGCATCTGGTCTGAAGCATCTCCCTGAGGCACACCTGCTACACTGCCCACCTCTGTAGTCCACCTGTGGAAGTCTCCTGAAGGCATCTACTTTCTATCACCTCATGTTAAACTTCAGTCCAACTATTTGTGAAGAGATGCGTAACATCCTCTCTTACGCACACACGCAGCTTAGGGAGCCACAGGGCAAGCTTCTCGCCCTCAAAAAACAGGCAGAGGATGCTTGAGGAGGGGACTGAAAGTGCAGATGAGAGGCTGACAAGGTAATAGCTGTGGTGGTTGGCCTGAGCTCTGCACAAGCTTCTCGCCCTCAAAAAACAGGCAGAGGAGGCTTGAGGAGGGGACTGAAAGTGCAGATGAAAGGCTGACAAGGTAATCGCTGTGGTGGTTGGCCTGAGCTCTGTGCAAGCTTCTCGCCCTCAAAAAACAGGCAGAGGAGGCTTGAGGAGGGGACTGAAAGTGCAGATGAAAGGCTGACAAGGTAATCGCTGTGGTGGTTGGCCTGAGCTCTGTGCAAGCTTCTCGCCCTCAAAAAACAGGCAGAGGAGGCTTGAGGAGGGGACTGAAAGTGCAGATGAGAGGCTGACAAGGTAATAGCTGTGGTGGTTGGCCTGAGCTCTGTGCAAGCTTCTCGCCCTCAAAAAACAGGCAGAGGAGGCTTGAGGAGGGGACTGAAAGTGCAGATGAAAGGCTGACAAGGTAATCGCTGTGGTGGTTGGCCTGAGCTCTGTGCAAGCTTCTCGCCCTCAAAAAACAGGCAGAGGAGGCTTGAGGAGGGGACTGAAAGTGCAGATGAAAGGCTGACAAGGTAATCGCTGTGGTGGTTGGCCTGAGCTCTGTGCAAGCTTCTCGCCCTCAAAAAACAGGCAGAGGAGGCTTGAGGAGGGGACTGAAAGTGCAGATGAAAGGCTGACAAGGTAATAGCTGTGGTGGTTGGCCTGAGCTCTGCACAAGCTTCTCGCCCTCAAAAAACAGGCAGAGGAAGCTTGAGGAGGGGACTGAAAGTGCAGATGAGAGGCTGACAAGGTAATCGCTGTGGTGGTTGGCCTGAGCTCTGCGCAAGCTTCTCGCCCTCAAAAAACAGGCAGAGGAAGCTTGAGGAGGGGACTGAAAGTGCAGATGAGAGGCTGACAAGGTAATAGCTGTGGTGGTTGGCCTGAGCTCTGTGCAAGCTTCTCGCCCTCAAAAAACAGGCAGAGGAGGCTTGAGGAGGGGACTGAAAGTGCAGATGAAAGGCTGACAAGGTAATCGCTGTGGTGGTTGGCCTGAGCTCTGTGCAAGCTTCTCGCCCTCAAAAAACAGGCAGAGGAGGCTTGAGGAGGGGACTGAAAGTGCAGATGAAAGGCTGACAAGGTAATCGCTGTGGTGGTTGGCCTGAGCTCTGTGCAAGCTTCTCGCCCTCAAAAAACAGGCAGAGGAGGCTTGAGGAGGGGACTGAAAGTGCAGATGAAAGGCTGACAAGGTAATAGCTGTGGTGGTTGGCCTGAGCTCTGCACAAGCTTCTCGCCCTCAAAAAACAGGCAGAGGAAGCTTGAGGAGGGGACTGAAAGTGCAGATGAGAGGCTGACAAGGTAATCGCTGTGGTGGTTGGCCTGAGCTCTGCGCAAGCTTCTCGCCCTCAAAAAACAGGCAGAGGAAGCTTGAGGAGGGGACTGAAAGTGCAGATGAGAGGCTGACAAGGTAATAGCTGTGGTGGTTGGCCTGAGCTCTGCGCAAGCTTCTCGCCCTCAAAAAACAGGCAGAGGAAGCTTGAGGAGGGGACTGAAAGTGCAGATGAGAGGGTTACTAGCCAACAGCCGCGAAAGTGGCCTCAACTATGAGTATCATGAAGAACCTTTTTGTAGAGGCAGAGGGTGAGGCTGAAACCCAGGAGGGTGCCACAGTGCTCCGGAGTAAGGTAGAGGAGAGGGTCCCAGAGACAGAGACTTTCCGAAAGCTGTGATCAGCCAGGTGGCGTTTGTGTGCTGAATGTGCCACCGAAGCTGTTCTGGGAGGCAATCAAGCCAGACTAAGCCCACCTTGGGGAAGAGTCTAGTGGCCATCGCTGGTCCTATTCATACCGGTCTCTGGTGTTTCCCACCACCACAGACCCCAACAGCTGCTCCCTGAAATAGGCAGCCAGTCACCCAGTAGAGCCAAGCGTGTCTGCCTTCTTGCGTCGCTGGTGCCTCCTCGCTTACGATGTGTCCGAGGCACTGGCGCGCCCTTCGGTGCACAGCCAATGAACAACTGACAAAAGACTTGCCTCACCGATCACCTACGTTTTTCCGCAACCAGTCCAAGGTAGCCATATATTCACCCCCACAGTGGTTGTGAGCCTCAGGCTGGCACGAAGTCTGGGCCTGTCTTTCGCAATAATGGAGCGTGTGACTTTCACCAAAGGAGTACGAATGGAGACAGACCAGTTACTTCCTAAAGAAACCTGGAGGGGGTTCAGCCTTCTGTGCCCGGGAAGGCTCGAGTGACCAAGTCCTTCACCAACGTGGCCGCACACCACTTCTGACATAGACTGGAATTCTGTAAGATGATGACTTTACCTCGGTAACACCAACTGGCAAGGCAGAGCTCTCTTCTGGCAAGGTTCACATGTGGATCCAGTCACGCCCGTTCTATACTTCATTCCTTAAAAGTTGCACTCATTACAAACTGCCACAACTTATCAAACAAAGCCACTTCCCAGGGTAAACATCACAACATTTCAAAGGCTAAAGAGCAGACATTTTAGTTACGCCTCAGAAAGCAGAAACAATGTCAGGTGGTTGGTGCAATGCTTGAATGAACAATGCAAACAGGGGCCATTAGCCAAGAAAGGAAAGGAACTCTGTGGCTCAGAGAGGGTGAGAAGCCTTTAACAAAGCAGGCCCAGGTGATTCTGGAACTCCAAGAGCAGAAGACAAGGGTTAACATCTCCTGTACAAGGAACCTGCAAACCCTACTGCGAAGGCCCAACCATCCAAGTGAAAGGCAGAGAAGCAGCTTTGTGAGTTTATCAAACACCACAAAGAGGCGGCGCCCAAGGCCTATTAGACGAGAGCACAAAAGCCCACAATGTCGGCCTGCCAGGATCTGTTCCACTTCCTTCTTGTTGCTTCTACATTAAACATATCAGCTCTTCAACCCAGAACCCGGGGTGCAAAACTCGACACAAAGCCCTGTGCAGCCCACTGAAGGACTGGCAAAGGAGCGGAAACAGAAGGATCGAAAGTGTCAGCCAGCAAAGCCACTAGAAGAGAGAGTTTTCTAAAACCTGGGTGTCACAACACCCAGCAAGGGCAGTCCTAGAAAATGGTAGCAGGGATCAGCTGTAGGAGCAGTGCCCAAACACCCACCAGAGAGAAGAAGTGGACTTAGCCACATCTACGAGCACCAGCACATACCCAGACCACGAACCCACACTCACCACTCTGCCTCTCCTCAAATGGGAAGTTGTGTTCACATCTGACCCAAACTTAAGACAGGCTTCTGCATCTACACATAGTACACACCACTACATGTGAACTTGCACCCACATCTACCCTAGTCAGAGTCGACATCAGCCACACTCCCTCACACGTGAACTTGCACAGACATGTACCCTAGTCAAAGAGTCTACATCTGCCACACTCCCTCACACGTGAACTTGCACCGACATCTACCCTAGTCAAAGAGTCTACATCTGCCACACACCCTCAAACGTGAACTTGCACCGACATCTACCCTAGTCATAGAGTCTACATCTGCCACACTCCCTCACACGTGAACTTGCACCGACATCTACCCTAGTCAAAGAGTCTACATCTGCCACACACCCTCAAACGTGAACTTGCACCGACATCTACCCTAGTCATAGAGTCTACATCTGCCACACTCCCTCACACGTGAACTTGCACAGATATGTACCCTAGTCATAGAGTCTACATCTGCCACAGGCCCTCACACGTGAACTTGCACCGACATCTACTCTACTCAAAGAGTCTACATCTGCCACACACCCTCACACGTGAACTTGCACCGACATCTACCCTAGTCATAGAGTCTACATCTGCCACACTCCCTCACACGTGAACTTGCACCGACATGTACCCTAGTCATAGAGTCTACATCTGCCACAGGCCCTCACACGTGAACTTGCACCGACATGTACCCTAGTCATAGAGTCTACATCTGCCACACTCCCTCACACGTGAACTTGCACCGACATGTACCCTAGTCATAGAGTCTACATCTGCCACAGGCCCTCACACGTGAACTTGCACCAACATCTACCCTTGTCTAAGAGTCTACATCTGCCACACTCCCTCACATGTGAACTTGCACCGACATCTACTCTACTCAAAGAGTCTACATCTGCCACACACCCTCACACGTGAACTTGCACTGACATCTACCCTAGTCATAGAGTCTACATCTGCCACACTCCCTCACACGTGAACTTGCACCGACATCTACCCTAGTCAAAGAGTCTACATCTGCCACACTCCCTCACACGTGAACTTGCACCGACATCTACCCTAGTCATAGAGTCTACATCTGCCACACTCCCTCACACGTGAACTTGCACCGACATCTACCCTAGTCAAAGAGTCTACATCTGCCACACTCCCTCACACGTGAACTTGCACCGACATCTACCCTAGTCATAGAGTCTACATCTGCCACACTCCCTCACACGTGAACTTGCACCAACATCTACCCTAGTCAAAGAGTCTACATCTGCCACAGGCCCTCACACGTGAACTTGCACAGACATCTACTCTACTCAAAGAGTCTACATCTGCCACACACCCTCACACGTGAACTTGCACTGACATCTACCCTAGTCAAAGAGTCTACATCTGCCACACTCCCTCACACGTGAACTTGCACCGACATCTACCCTAGTCATAGAGTCTACATCTGCCACAGGCCCTCACACGTGAACTTGCACCAACATCTACCCTTGTCTAAGAGTCTACATCTGCCACACTCCCTCACACGTGAACTTGCACCAACATCTGCTCTACAACCAGAGTCTACTTCTGCCACACTCCCTCACACGTGAACTTGCATCGACATCTGCACTACAACCAAAGAGTCTACATCAGCCACACACTCTCACAAGTGAACTTGCACCAACATCTGCTCTACAACCAGAGTCTACTTCTGCCACACTCCCTCACACGTGAACTTGCATCGACATCTGCACTACAACCAAAGAGTCTACATCAGCCACACACCCTCACAAGTGAACTTGCACCGACATCTACCCTAGTCAAAGAGTCGACATCAGCCACATTCTCTCACACGTGAACTTGTACCAACATCTACCCTAGACAAAGGCCCAAGAGCACCAACCTATCCCTACTGAGCACACAAAGACCCAAGAGCACCAACCTATCCAGGATGGCTGGATTCTCACAGATACTTACAATACCCATATGCCGTAGATGTACACATCATCTAAATGGCTCATTTACACAGTCCCTGGATATCCTAGAAAGCAGGTCTGAAGGCTGGTTACTTCTGCTTTCAGGGACAGAGTATGCCACCTGTAGGAGTGAGTCTTCTTTTGGCTTATTTCATTATCAAATGTGGCCAGCAGCCCACTCACCTCACTTCCCAGCACATTCAGTGTGTATATGAAGCCACTCTGAGACCTCAGCAGGAACCACTGACAACACCAAGCGTCGTCGTGAAGCGTTAGGATTCACAGTTTCATCTCACTAGAGTCCTGTGTGGGCCACTGGGGCCCCAGAAACCGTAGCTCTGGCATAACATATCGCTTAGGTAAAGGCAGTGACTGACAGCTGCCCTAAAACCCTCATCCTCCCCCCAAGGTCAGGGCACAGATCAAGGGGTGCATGGCCAGTTCTAGCACTGACAAGGCTCATAAACTGCACCAGGGACAGTGAAATACTTGGAATGTTTCAAAGGGCACAGAGTGGTTCCAGTGCCATCAGCTGTCCTGATCTGGGCGCCCAGGGGATGCACACGTCGAAATCATTGAAGCATTCTGAAGGGACCTCTTACACTTTGTTAGAACAGTGCACATGACACGGGCGTGTAAGGTAGCATGTACACACACACACGTGTGCAGCCACAGGTCCCACACACTAAGCAATGCACCGACTCGGAGGCAATCACACCCATGTGCACCTGCTTATGTCAGCCCCAACTCAGAGGTGTCCCATGGTTCACACCCGTTCCAGGATCACTGCACTTTCACCCACAAGCACCCAAAGTCAGGGATGAACCAGACACTACTGCTCCCCATATGAACCCACGGGCCTCCATCCACACATAAAAATAACCGCTGGCTCTGATTCACAAGTGTGCGTCCTCTCCACGCCTGCCACAATTACCAAAGTGCACCGCGCACGTGGAAAGAGCATCAGAAGTGTGCACGTCTCACCCTGGAAAGAGCATCAGAAGTGTGCACGTCTCACCCTGGAAAGAGCATCAGAAGTGCGCACGTCTCACCCTGGAAAGAGCATCAGACGTGCGCACGTCTCACGCTGGAAAGAGCATCAGACGTGCGCACGTCTCACGCTGGAAAGAGCATCAGACGTGCGCACGTCTCACCCTGGAAAGAGCATCAGAAGTGCGCATACTCTCACCCTGGAAAGAGCATCAGAAGTGCGCACGTCTCACCCTGGAAAGAGCATCAGAAGTGCGCACGTCTCACCCTGGAAAGAGCATCAGACGTGCGCACGTCTCACGCTGGAAAGAGCATCAGAAGTGCGCACGTCTCACCCTGGAAAGAGCATCAGACGTGCGCACGTCTCACCCTGGAAAGAGCATCAGAAGTGCGCACACTCTCACCCTGGAAAGAGCATCAGAAATGCGCACGTCTCACCCTGGAAAGAGAATCAGAAGTGCGCACGTCTCACCCTGGAAAGAGCATCAGAAGTGCACACACTCTCACCCTGGAAAGAGCATCAGAAGTGCGCACGCCTCACCCTGGAAAGAGCATCAGAAGTGCGCACGTCTCACCCTGGAAAGAGCATCAGAAATGCGCACGTCTCACCCTGGAAAGAGCATCAGAAGTGCGCACGTCTCACCCTGGAAAGGGCATCAGAAGTGCGCACGTCTCACCCTGGAAAGAGCATCAGAAGTGCGCACGTCTAACCCTGGAAAGGGCATCAGAAGTGCGCACGTCTAACCCTGGAAAGGGCATCAGAAATGCACACTCTCACCCTGGAAAGAGCATCAGAAGTGCGCACGTCTCACCCTGGAAAGGGCATCAGAAATGCACACTCTCACCCTGGAAAGAGCATCAGAAGTGCGCACGTCTCACCCTGGAAAGAGCATCAGAAGTGCGCACGTCTCACCCTGGAAAGGGCATCAGAAATGCACACTCTCACCCTGGAAAGAGCATCAGAAGTGCGCACGTCTCTCCCTGGAAAGAGCATCAGAAGTGCGCACGTCTCACCCTGGAAAGGGCATCAGAAGTGCGCACGTCTCACCCTGGAAAGATCAGAAGTGCGCACGTCTCACCCTGGAAAGAGCATCAGAAGTGTGCACGTCTCACCCTGGAAAGAGCATCAGAAATGCACACTCTCACCCTGGAAAGAGCATCAGAAGTGCGCACGTCTCACCCTGGAAAGAGCATCAGAAGTGCGCACGTCTCACCCTGGAAAGAGCATCAGAAGTGCACACGTCTCACCCTGGAAAGAGCATCAGAAGTGCGCACACTCTCACCCTGGAAAGAGCATCAGAAGTGCGCACACTCTCACCCTGGAAAGAGCATCAGAAGTGCGCACGTCTCACACTGGAAAGGGCATCAGAAATGCACACTCTCACCCTGGAAAGAGCATCAGAAGTGCGCACGTCTCACCCTGGAAAGAGCATCAGAAGTGCGCACGTCTCACACTGGAAAGGGCATCAGAAATGCACACTCTCACCCTGGAAAGAGCATCAGAAGTGCGCACGTCTCACCCTGGAAAGAGCATCAGAAGTGCGCAAATGCACACGTCTCACCCTGGAAAGAGCATCAGAAGTGCGCACGTCTCACCCTGGAAAGAGCATCAGAAGTGCGCACGTCTCACCCTGGAAAGAGCATCAGAAGAGCGCACGTCTCACCCTGGCCACAGTGACAAGTGCACGCTGAAGGGACGCACGCCTGCTGCAGTCTACTTCAGGAAGCACTGATTCAATGACACTTACAGGTGTGCACATCCATCCAGAACCACCTGGGACTCACAGCTCTGCACATGTGCACACCTGCTCAGAACGTCCACAGGACTCACTGTTATGCACAAGACTTCCTATCTGCCCTAACTCACCACCTGCCTGGAACTTTCTTGGGACTCACCGTTGTGCACACAAGTTCACGTCTGCTCCCAGGTGGACACCTCTGTCTGTATCTACTTTAGGACCCATTGTTATGTACGTTGGCTCACAGCTGCCCCAGACTCCCAGGTGGACACCTCTGTTTGTATCTACTTTAGGACCCATTGCTATGTACGTTGGCTCACAGCTGTCCCAGGCTCCCGGGTGCGCACATCTGTCTGTATCTACTTTAGGACCCATTGTTATGTACGTTGGCTCACAGCTGTCCCAGGCTCCCGGGTGCGCACATCTGTCTGTATCTACTTAAGGACCCATTGTTATGTACGTTGGCTCACAGCTGTCCCAGGCTCTAGGGTGCGCACATCTGTCTGTATCTACATTAGGACACCTTGTTATGTACGTTTGCTCACAGCTGTCCCAGGCTCCCGGGTGCACACATCTCTATCTACTTTAGGACTCACTGTTATGTACGTTAGCTCATAGCTGCCCCAGACTCCCGGGTGCGCACATCTGTCTACTTTAGGACCCATTGTTATAAACACACACATCTACCCCAGACTCACACGTGCACACTTCTGTCTCAATCTACTTTAGTACCCATTGTTATGTACACACACATCTACCCCAAACTCCTGGGTGCTCAAATCTGTCTGTATCTACTTTAGGACTCACTGTTATTCACACACACTCAATCCTACCCCAGACTCCCAGGTGCGCAGATCTGTCTGTATCTACTTTAGGACCCATTGTTATGTACTGGCTCACAGCTGCCCCAGACTCCCAGGTGGACACATCTGTCTGGATCTACTTTAGGACCCATTGTTATGTACTGGCTCACAGCTGCCCCAGACTCCCAGGTGCGCACATCTGTCTGTATCTAGGACCCATTGTAATGTACTGGCTCACAGCTGCCCCAGACTCCCAGGTGGCACATCTGTCTGTATCTACTTTAGGACCCATTGTTATACACACACACACATCTACCCCAGACCCCCGGGTGTGCGCACATCTGTCTGTATCTACTTTAGGACCCATTGTTATGTACTGGCTCACAGCTGCCCTAGACTCCCGGGTGCACACATCTGTCTGTATCTACTTTAGGACCCATTGTTATGCACACACACATCTACCCCAGACTCCCAGGTGCACACATCTGTCTGGATCTAATTTAGGACGCACTGTTATGCACACACACACCTACCCCAGATTCCCAGGTGCATACATCTGTTTGCATCTACTTTAGGACCCATTGTTATGCACACACACATCTACCACAGACTCCTAGGTGCGCACATCTGTCTGTATCTACTTTAGGACTCACTGTTATGCACACACACATTTACCCCAGACTCCTAGGTGCGCACATCTGTTTGTATCTACTTTAGGACCCATTGTTATGCACACACCCATCTACCCCAGACTCCTAGGTGCGCACATCTGTCTGTATCTACTTTAGGACTCACTGTTATGCACACATACATCTACCCCAGACTCCCAGGTGCACACATCTCTTTGCATCTACTTTAGGACCCATTGTTATGCACACACACACACATCTACCACAGACTCCCAGGTACACAGATGTCTTATCTACTTTAGGACCCATTGGTATGCACACACAAATCTACCCCAGACTCCCAGGTGCACACATCTGTCTGGATCTACTTTAGCACTCACTGTTATGCACACACACATCTACCCCAGACTCCCAGGTGCGCACATCTGTCTCTATCTACTCCATATCTCTCTGTATCTACTTTAGGACTCGCTGTTATGCACACACATCTACTCCAGAGTCCCAGGTGTGCACACCTGTCTGTATCTACTTTAGAACCCATTGTTATGTTCTGGTTCACAGCTGCCCCAGACTCCTGGGTGCGCACATCAGTCTGTACCTACTTTAGGACCCATTGTTATGCACACACACACATACCCCCAGACTCCCAGGTGCGCACATCCGTCTGTATCTACTTTAGGACTCATTGTTATGTCCACACACATCTACCCCAGACTCCCAGGTGCACACATCTGTTGGTATCTACTTTAGGGCCCATTCTTATGCACACACACATCTACCCCAGACTCACAGGTGCACACATCTGTCTCTATCTACTTTAGGACCCATTGTTATGTACACACAAATCTACCCCAGACTCCTGGGTTCGCACATCTGTCTGTATCTACTTTAGCACTCATTGTTATGTACACACACATCTACCCCAGACCCTCGGGTGCACACATCTGTATCTACTTTAGGACCCATCGTTATGCGCACACACACATCTACCCCAGGCTCCTAGTTGCGCACATCCATCTGTATCTACTTTAGGACTCATTGTTATGTACACACACATCTAACCCAGACCCCCGGATGCACACATCTGTCTGTATCTACTTGAGGACCCATTGTTATGCACACACACATCTACCCCAGACTCCCAGGTGCATACATCTATTTGCATCTACTTTAGGACCCATTGTTATGCACACACACATCTACCACACACTCCTAGGTGCGCACATCTGTCTGTATCTACTTTAGGACTCACTGTTATGCACACACACATTTACCCCAGACTCCTAGGTGCGCACATCTGTTTGTATCTACTTTAGGACCCATTGTTATGCACACACACCTACCCCAGACTCCTAGGTGCGCACATCTGTCTGTATCTATTTTAGGACTCACTGTTATGCACACACACATCTACCCCAGACTCCCAGGTGCACACATCTCTTTGCATCTACTTTAGGACCCATTGTTATGCACGCACACACACACATCTACCACAGACTCCCAGGTACACAGATGTCTTATCTACTTTAGGACCCATTGGTATGCACACACAAATCTACCCCAGACTCCCAGGTGCGCACATCTGTCTGGATCTACTTTGGCACTCACTGTTATGCACACACACACACATCTACCCCAGACTCCCAGGTGCGCACATCTGTCTCTATCTACTCCATATCTCTCTGTATCTACTTTAGGACTCGCTGTTATGCACATACATATACTCCAGAGTCCCAGGTGTGCACATCTGTCTGTATCTACTTTAGAACCCATTGTTATGTTCTGGTTCACAGCTGCCCCAGATTCCTGGGTGCGCACATCAGTCTGTACCTACTTTAGGACCCATTGTTATGCACACACACAAATATACCCCCAGACTCCCAGGTGCGCACATCCGTCTGTATCTACTTTAGGACTCATTGTTATGTACACCCACATCTACCCCAGACTCCCAGGTGCACACATCTGTTGGTATCTACTTTAGGACCCATTGTTATGCACACACACATCTACCCCAGACTCACAGGTGCACACATATGTCTCTATCTACTTTAGGACCCATTGTTATGTACACACAAATCTAGCCCAGACTCCCGGGTTCGCACATCTATCTGTATCTACTTTAGCACTTATTGTTATGTACACACACATCTACCCCAGACCCTTGGGTGCACACATCTGTCTGTATCTACTTTAGGACCCATCGTTATGCGCACACACACATCTACCCCAGGCTCCTAGGTGCGCACATCCATCTGTATCTACTTTAGGACTCATTGCTATGTACACACACATCTACCCCAGACCCCCGGATGCACACATCTGTCTGTATCTACTTTAGGACCCATTGTTATGCACACACACATCTACCCCAGACTCACAGGTGCACACATCTGTCTGTATCTATTTTAGCACGCTCTGTTATGCACACACACATCTACCCCAGATTCCCAGGTGCACACATCTGTCTGTATCTACTTTAGGACTCGCTGTTATGCACACACACATCTATCCCAGACTTCCAGGTGTGGAAATCCGTCTGTATCTACTTTAGGACTCACTTTTATGCACACACATCTACCCCAGAGTCCCACGTGCGCACATATGTCTGTATCTACTTTAGGACTCACTGTTATGCACACACATCTACCCCAGACTCCCAGGTGCACACATCTGTCTGTATCTACTTTAGGACCCATTGTTATGTGCACACACATCTACCCCAGACCCCCGGGTGCACACATCTGTCTGTATCTGCTTTAGGAACCATTGTTATGTAGACTGGCTCACAGCTGCCCCAGACTCACAGGTGCACACATCTGTCTGTATCTACTTTAGGACCCATTTTTATGCACACACACATCTACTCCAGACTCCCAGGTGCACACATCTGTCTGTATCTACTTTATGACTCACTGTTATGCACACACACATCTACTCCAGACTCCCAGGTGCACACATCTGTCTGTATCTACCTTAGGACCCATTGTTATGTACACACACATCTACCCCAGACTCCGAGGTGCGCACATCTGTCTGTATCTACTTTAGGACCCATTGTTATGTGCACACACATCTACCCCAGACCCCGGGTGCACACATCTGTCTGTATCTACTTTAGGACCCACTGTTATGCACACACACATCTACTCCAGACTCCCAGGTGCACACATCTGTCTGTATCTACTTTATGACTCACTGTTATGCACACACACATCTACTCCAGACTCCCAGGTGCACACATCTGTCTGTATCTGCTTTAGGACCCATTGTTATATACACTGTCTCACAGCTGCCCCAGACTCCCACGTGGGCACATCTGTCTGTATCTACTTTAGTACCCATTGTTATGCACACACACATCTACCCCAAACTCCCAGGTGCGCACATCTGTGTGTATCACAGGACCCACTGTTATGTACACACACATCTACTCCAGACTCCCAGGTGCGCAAATCTGTATCTACTTTAGGACTCACTGTTATGCACACACACATCTACCCGAGACTCCCAGGAGGGCACCTGTCTGTATCTACTTTAGGACCCATTGTTATGCACACACACATCTACACCAGACTCACAGGTGCACACATCTGTATGTATCTACTTTAGGACCCATTGTTATGCACTGGCTCACAGCTGCCCCAGACTCCCGGGTGCACACATCTGTCTGTATCTACTTTAGGACCCATTGTTATGTAGACTGGCTCACAGCTGCCCCAGACTCACAGGTGCACACATCTGTCTGCATCTACTTTATGACTCACTGTTATGCACACACATCTACTCCAGACTCCAGGTGCGCACACCTGTCTGTATCTACTTTAGGACCCATTGTTATGCACACACACATCTACTCCAGACTCCCATGTGCACACATCTGTCTGTATCTACTTTAGGAACCATTGTTATGCACACACACATCTACCCCAGACTCCCAGGTGCACACATCTGTCTGTATCTACTTTAGGAACCATTGTTATGCACACACACATCTACCCCAGACTCCCAGGTGTTCACATCTGTCTATATCTACTTTATGACCCACTGTTATGTACTGGTTCACGGCTGCCCCAGACTCTGGGTGCGCACATCTCTAGGACTCGCTGTTATGCACACACATCTACTCCAGCCTCCCAGGTGTGCACATCTGTCTGTATCTACTTTAGGACTGACTGTTATGCGCACACATCTACCCCAGACTCCCAGGTGCACACATCTGTCTGTATCTACTTTAGGACCCATTGTTATGTACTGGCTCACAGCTGCCCCACACTCCCGGGTGCACACATCTGTCTGTATCTACTTTAGGGCCCATTGTTATGCACACACATCTACCCCAGACTCCCAGGTTCACACATCTGTCTGTATAAACTTTAGGACCCATTGTTATGTAGACTGGCTCACAGCTGCCCCAGACCCACAGGTGCACACATCTGTCTGTATCTACTTTAGCACTCACTGTTATGCACACACACATCTACCCCAGACTCCCAGGTGCGCACATCTGTCTCTATCTACTTTAGTACCCATTGTTATGCCCACACACATCTACTCCAGACTCCCAGGTGTGCACATCTGTCTGTATCTACTTTAGGGCCCATTGTTATGCACACACCTACTCCAGACTCCAAGTGCGCACATCTGTCTGTATCTACTTTATGACTCACTGTTATGCACACACACTCAATCCTACCCCGTACTCCCAGGTGCACACATCTGTCTGTATAAACTTTAGGACCCATTGTTATGTAGACTGGCTCACAGCTGCCCCAGACTCACAGGTGCACACATCTGTCTGTATCTACTTTAGCACTCACTGTTATGCACACACACATCTACCCCAGACTCCCAGGTGGGCACATCTGTCTGTATCTACTTTAGTACCCATCGTTATGCATACACACATCTACCCCAGACTCCCAGGTGCACACATCTGTCTGTATATACTTTAGGACCCATTGTCATGTAGACTAGCACACAGCTGCCCCAGACTCCCAGGTGGGCACATCTGTCTGTATCTACTTTAGGACTCACTGTTATGTGCACACATCTACCCCAGACTCCCAGGTGGGCACATCTGTCTGTATCTACTTTAGGACCCATTGTTATGTTCTGGTTCACAGCTGCCCCATAATCCAAGGTGGGCACATCTGTCTGTATCTACTTTAGGACCCATTGTTATGTTCTGGTTCACAGCTGCCCCAGACTCCCAGCTGCACACATCTGTCTGTATCTACTTTAGGACCCACTGTTATGCACACACATCTACCCCAGACTCCCAGGTGCGCACATCTGTCTGTATCTACTTTAGGACCCATTGTTATGTTCTGGTTCACAGCTGCCCCAGCCTCCCAGGTGAGCACATCTGTCTGTATCTACTTTAGTACCCATTGTTATGCACACACACATCTACCCCAGACTCTTAGGTGCACACATCTGTCTGTATCTACTTTAGGACTCACTGTTATGTACACACACATCTACTCCAGACTCCCAGGTGCACACATCTGTCTGTTTCTACTTTAGGACCCATTGTTATGCACACACATTGAATCCTACCCCAGACTCCCAGGTGCACACATCTGTCTGAATCTACTTTAGGACCCATTGTTATGTACACACACATCTACCCCTGACCCTCGGGTGCGCACATCTGTCTGTATCTACTTTAGGACCCATTGTTATTTACGTTGGCTCACAGCTGCCACAGACTCCCGGGTGCACACATCTGTTTGTATCTACTTTAGGACTTACTGTTATGCACACACATCAGTGAAGTGCACATCTGCCCCAACAGGCCAGCACCACAAACCAGAGTAGATTGCGTTTTGATGATTCCTCCAAATTCGTTCATCTCCAAATCTAAAACGGTGCTTTAACCATCATGCTGCCAGAGTACAGCAAAGGCAAATGCATGCCCCACAGAGGTGTCTAAACACTGAATGTTACAGTGGTCGCAACACATTATTGGTGCAGGTTTCATGAACCCTCCATCCCTTTTCATGCTGCATTCTGTACCACAGGGTGCAATCTTTTACATATGGAAGGGCTTCGCAGTTTATATGAGCTCTCGGCACAAGACGGCAGCATCTAGAAACAAAGCCAATGACTGTTCCCACATCGAAGGCATTCATTGCAACCACTCCTCCTAGGCCTAGCAAGAGATCTAGAGCATCATGCCCTCTTGTTACTCCTCAGATTACTGCACTCCACTGCAGCACTGTCCCTATCACTCTCTTCAGGGCCAGTACTGCGCCTCATTCCTACAACTCATTAGTGCGCCACCTGACCTCAGTATTGAATGCTCTCCTGTAGGAAGTTGGCTCTGTATGTGCTATTTCAAAGTAAGGAATAGCATGCACAGAGTCCAAGGGTTCCCCTTAGAGGTAAAATAGTGGTAAAAAGAGATAATACTAATGCTCTATTTTGTGGTAGTGTGGTCGAGCAGTAGGCTTATCCAAGGAGTAGTGTTAAGCATGTGTTGTACATACACAAAGACAATAAATGAGGTACACACACTCAGAGACAAATCCAGCCAATAGGTTTTGTTATAGAAAAATATATTTTCTTAGTTTATTTTAAGAACCACAGGTTCAAATTTCACATGTAATAGCTTGTTTGGAAGGTATTGCAGGTAAGTACTCTAGGAACTTTGAATCATTACATTAGCATGAATACTTTTGTCATAAAACACAATAAGCTGTTTTAAAAGTGGACACAGTGCAATTTTCACAGTTCCTGGGGGAGGTAAGTTATTGTTAGTTTTCACAGGTAAGTAAGTCACTTACAGTTCTCAGTTTTTGGTCCAAGGTAGCCCACCGTTGGGGGTTCAGAGCAACCCCAAAGTTATCACACCAGCAGCTCAGGGCCGGTCAGGTGCAAAGGTCAAAGAGGTGCCCAAAACACATAGGCTATAATGGAGAGAAGGGGGTGCCCCGGTTCCAGTCTGCCAGCAGGTAAGTACCCGCGTCTTCGGAGGGCAGACCAGGGGGGTTTTGTAGGGCACCGGGGGGGGACACAAAGTAGCACAGAAAGTACACCCTCAGCAGCGCGGGGGCGGCCGGGTGCAGTGTGCAAACACACGTCGGGTTTCCTTCAGGTTTCAATGGGAGACCAAGGGGTCTCTTCAGCGATGCAGGCAGGCAAGGGGGGGGGCTCCTCGGGGTAGCCACCACCTGGGCAAGGGAGAGGGCCTCCTGGGGGTCACTCCTGCACAGAAGTTCAGTTTCTTTAGGGGCTGGGGGCTGCGGGTGCAGGGCCTTTTCCAGCCGTCGGGAAATGGAGTTCAGACAGTCGCGGTCAGGGGGAGCCTGGGGATTCCCTCTGCAGGCGTCGCTGTGGGGGCTCAGGGGGGACAACTTTGGTTACTCACAGTCGTAGAGTCGCCGGAGGGTCCTCCCTGAGTTGGTTGTTCTCCACCAGTCGAGTCGGGGTCGCCGGGTGCAGTGTTGCAAGTCTCACGCTTCTTGCGGGGAATTGCAGGGGTCTTTAAATCTGCTCCTTGTAACAAAGTTGCAGTTCTTTTGGAGCAGTGCCGCTGTCCTCGGGAGTTTCTTGTCTTTTTCGAAGCAGGGCAGTCCTCAGAGGATTCAGAGGTCGCTGGTCCCTTGGAAAGCGTCGTTGGAGCAGGTTCTTTGGAAGGCAGGAGACAGGCCGGTAAGTCTGGGGCCAAGGCAGTTGGTGTCTTCTGGTCTTCCTCTGCAGGGGTCTTTCAGCTCGGCAGTCCTTCTTCTTGTAGTTGCAGGAATCTAAATCTTTAGGTTCAGGGAAGCCCTTAAATACTAAATTTAAGGGCGTGTTTAGGTCTGGGGGGTTAGTAGCCAATGGCTACTAGCCCTGAGGGTGGGTACACCCTCTTTGTGCCTCCTCCCAAGGGGAGGGGGTCACATCCCTAATCCTATTGGGGGAATCCTCCATCTGCAAGATGGAGGATTTCTAAAAGTTAGAGTCACCTCAGCTCAGGACACCTTAGGGGCTGTCCTGACTGGCCAGTGACTCCTCCTTGTTATTCTCATTATTTTCTCCGGCCTTGCCGCCAAAAGTGGTGGCTGGGGCCGGAGGGGGCGGGCAACTCCACTAGCTGGAGTGTCCTGCGGGGCTGTGACAAAGGGGTGAGCCTTTGAGGCTCACCGCCAGGTGTTACAGCTACTGCCTGGGGGAGGTGTTAGCATCTCCACCCAGTGCAGGCTTTGTTACTGGCCTCAGAGTGACAAAGGCACTCTCCCCAAGGGGCCAGCAACATGTCTCTAGTGTGGCAGGCTGCTGGAACCAGTCAGCCTACACAGATAGTCGGTTAAGTTTCAGGGGGCACCTCTAAGGTGCCCTCTGTGGTGTATTTTACAATAAAATGTACATTGGCATCAGTGTGCATTTATTGTGCTGAGAAGTTTGATACCAAACTTCCCAGTTTTCAGTGTAGTCATTATGGTGCTGGGGGGTTCGTGTAAAACAGACTCCCAGACCATATACTCTTATGGCTACCCTGCACTTACAATGTCTAAGGTTTTGCTTAGACACTGTAGGGGCACAGTGCTCAGGCACTGGTACCCTCACCTATGGTATAGTGCACCCTGCCTTAGGGCTGTAAGGCCTGCTAGAGGGGTGTCTTACCTATACTGCATAGGCAGTGAGAGGCTGGCATGGCACCCTGAGGGGAGTGCCATGTCGACTTACTCATTTTGTTCTCACTAGCACACACAAGCTGGTAAGCAGTGTGTCTGTGCTGAGTGAGGGGTCTCTTAGGGTGGCATAATACATGCTGCAGCCCTTAGCGACCTTCCCTGGCATCAGGGCCCTTGGTACCAGAGGTACCAGTTACAAGGGACTTATCTGGATGCCAGGGTGTGCCAATTGTGGAATCAAAAGTACAGGTTAGGGAAAGAACACTGGTGCTGGGGCCTGGTTAGCAGGCCTCAGCACACTTTCAATTCAAAACATAGCATCAGCAAAGGCAAAAAGTCAGGGGGTAACCATGCCAAGGAGGCATTTCCTTACATCTCCTTACTCCTCCTCTCAGTACTGTGTCCCCTCTTCATACCCATCAGTAATACCATCTCTTCGCAACCACCTTGCTGTGTCCACTCTTCGGACCAGCACCTCAGATATGCTGACTTCTCACCCCTTCCACTAGCTCAACCTCTCCCCATGTGCACCCCACTGGGGATCGCCGCCTGCGGACCCCATGTGTACCCCACTGGGGATCGCCGCCTGCGGACCCCATGTGTACCCCACTGGGGATCGCCGCCTGCGGACCCCATGTGTACCCCACTGGGGATCGCCGCCTGCGGAGCCCATGTGTACCCCACTGGGGATCGCCGGCTGCAGAGCCCATGTGTACCCCACTGGGGATCGCCGCCTGCGGAGCCCATGTGTACCCCACTGGGGATCGCCGCCTGCGGAGCCCATGTGTACCCCACTGGGGATCGCCGCCTGCGGAGTCCATCTGTACCCCACTGGGGATAGCCGCCTGCGGAGGCCATGTGTACCCCATTGGGGATCGCCGCCTGCGGGCCCCATGTGTTCCACACTGGGGATCGCCGCCTGCGGAGCCCATGTGTACCCCACTGGGGATCGCCGCCTGCGGAGCCCATGTGTACCCCACTGGGGATCGCCGCCTGCGGAGCACATGTGTACCCCACTGGGGATAGCCGCCTGCGGAGCCCATGTGTACCCCACTGGAGATAGCCGCCTGCGGAGCCCATGTGTACCCCACTGGGGATCGCCGCCTGCGGAGCCAATGTGTACCCCACTGGGGATAGCCGCTTGCGGAGCCCATGTGTACCCCACTGGGGATAGCCGCTTGCGGAGCCCATGTGTACCCCACTGGGGATAGCCGCCTGCGGAGCCCATGTGTACCCCACTGGGGATAGCCGCCTGCGGAGCCCATGTGTACCCCACTGGGGATAGCCGCCTGCGGAGCCAATGTGTACCCCACTGGAGATCGCCGCCTGCGGAGCCCGTGTGTACCCCACTGGGGACCGCCGCTTGCAGAGCCCGTGTGTACCCCACTGGGGATAGCCGCCTGCAGAGCCCATGTGTACCCCACTGGGGATCGCTGCCTGCGGAGCCCATGTGTACCCCACTGGGGATCGCCGCCTGCGGAGCCAATGTGTACCCCACTGGGGATAGCCGCCTGCAGAGCCCGTGTGTACCCCACTGGGGATCGCCGCCTGCGGAGCCAATGTGTACCCCACTGGGGATAGCCGCTTGCAGAGCCCGTGTGTACCCCACTGGGGATAGCCGCCTGCGGAGCACATGTGTACCCCACTGGAGATCGCCGCCTGCGGAGCCCATGTGTACCCCACTGGGGATAGCCGCCTGCGGAGCCCATGTGTGCCTCACTGGGGATCGCCGCCTGCGGAGCCCATGTGTACCCCACTGGGGATCGCCACCTGCGGAGCACATGTGTACCCCACTGGGGACCGCTGCCTGCGGAGCCCATGTGTACCCCACTGGGGATCGCCGCCTGCGGAGCACATGTGTACCCCACTGGAGATAGCCGCCTGCGGACCCCATGTGTACCCCATTGGGGATCGCCGCCTGCGGAGCCCATGTGTACCCCACTGGGGATAGCCGCTTGCAGAGCCCGTGTGTACCCCACTGGGGATAGCCGCCTGCGGAGCCCATGTGTACCCCACTGGAGATAGCCGCCTGCGGAGACCATGTGTACCCCACTGGGGATCGCCGCCTGCGGAGCCCATGTGTACCCCACTGGGGATCGCCGCCTGCGGAGCCCATGTGTACCCCACTGGGGATCGCCGCCTGCGGACCCCATGTGTACCCCACTGGAGATAGCCGCCTGCGGAGCCCATGTGTACCCCACTGGGGATCGCCGCCTGCGGAGCCCATGTGTTCCACACTGGAGATAGCCGCCTGCGGAGCCCATGTGTACCCCACTGAGGATAGCCGCTTGCGGAGCCCATGTGTACCCCACTGGAGATAGCCGCCTGCGGAGCCCATGTGTACCCCACTGGAGATAGCCGCCTGCGGAGCCCATGTGTACCCCACTGGGGATCGCCGCCTGCGGAGCCCATGTGTTCCACACTGGGGATAGCCGCCTGCGGAGCCCATGTGTACCCCACTGGGCATAGCCGCTTGCGGAGCCCATGTGTACCCCACTGGAGATAGCCGCCTGCGGAGCCCATGTGTACCCCACTGGGGATAGCCGCCTGCGGAGCCCATGTGTACCCCACTGGAGATACCCGCCTGCGGAGCCCATGTGTACCCCACTGGGGATCGCCGCCTGCGGAGCCCATGTGTTCCACACTGGGGATCGCCGCCTGCGGACCCCATGTGTACCCCACTGGGGATCGCCACCTGCGGAGCACATGTGTACCCCACTGGGGATCGCC